>NC_137983.1:55652737-55975237 GCF_963924665.1 Micromys minutus | reverse complement strand
CATAGCCCAGATAGTATCAGCCTTTATTCAGCAAGAATCCCGTCATCTAGTGGCAATCCTCAAGTGGCAATCCCCCTGCCTCTCAATTCTCCTCTTGACCACTTTCTCCCTACTGACCTCTACCCTGCTCCTTAGTCTTCGGGCGGTATGAGCTAGGTACATAAGGACACCTCTGTGCCACATGAGGACACAGCCTGAAATCAACACTTTTCGATGCCTGAAGCTTGTTCTTAACACACACTGCATCTGCTGGGCCTCGACCTTAGACTTCTAAATGTTTATAAAGTTTGGCCACAGAGTCTTCTATGTTTTCCCCATCCCATCTTCTTGATCCAAGGTTCCCCCAGTTTCCTTGCTGCCTTTGAAGTTGAGCCCTACTTCTCTCCCTGTTGCAAATCCCACTGTCAGGAGTCCCTCCACCATCACAGTACAATCAGGATGCCTGCCTCTTCCTTTCAGTAGATGTATAATGTATCAGAACCCACACAGAGCAGGTTCTGTGTTCACTGTTCAGTGCAGTTCTTGAGCACATGAGCCAGGGCTGAGACTAGTCTGTGTTACATGTGACCAAGCAGACAAATAAAGGAAAAGAATAGAACCACAAAACCAACAAA
This sequence comes from Micromys minutus, assembly GCF_963924665.1. Classification (NCBI taxonomy): domain Eukaryota; kingdom Metazoa; phylum Chordata; class Mammalia; order Rodentia; family Muridae; genus Micromys; species Micromys minutus. The sequence continues at coordinate 55,974,623 of NC_137983.1, read as the reverse complement.
GACAGAGCCTAAGTTTGGCTGAAAGCCACCACTGTTCACCACAAGTGAGACTTTTCAACACACCATTTAACGCCTCAGTAAAGCAAACTGCTCCGTTGTGTTTGGAGGGAGCTGAGGGAAAGGTTTGGGGGTTCTTGGTCCCACCAAAGCTCTTTCTTTCTGGATCCTGGCAATTGTGAGCAAGGATCTCACCAGGCAGAACAAACAATGTCTGTTATTCCTCTGGCTTTTGCTGACCTGAGACTTGGTTATAAGGAAGTCACTGGTCCACTGCACTCACAGAAGGTGATAAGCCATCTGGGAACCTGTGAGGACAGATACACCCACTTATCAGGAAGGAAAATATCCACCAATCTATTCTCCGTGAACAGCTGGACTTTCCAGGTGGAGTGCATAGTGTCACATTAAACACACACACACACACACACACACACACACACACACACAGCTGCTAAGTGACGAAGTTCCTGACATCAAGCTTCAGGGAGGGGAATGCTCTGTTGTGTGACTTCATGCTTCTGGGCAGTTCTGGGCATTTACAGACTTCATAGGTAAGTTACAGAACACTCAGTTAATTTCAACTCCAGATTAACATTGACTTATTTCTAGAGTAAGCATGTCACAAATACTGTATTACACATACACAAATTATGAGACATATTTGTAGCAAAACACTGTGTTATTTTCCTGAAATTCAAACAAGGTAGCAATCCTGAACTTTGCTGAATCTTTGAATGTCAGCTTTCTTGTTTTCCTCTGTCAGTGTCCTTGCAGAGCTCATGAGTGGCTGGGACCCGTCGACAGTGCCTCACGGACCATGTAGCTGCAGAAGATCTGTGGACGCATGATACGGTAACTTCACTTTGGAACGTTGTTGGACACTCTGACCAGCCCAAGACCATACCCACCAATCTGAGCAGCAGCAGGCTGTCCATCTTGATTTTTTTTTTTTCCGGTAGCAGATGAATGAGACACTGTATGTCTCAACCTAGTTGTATATTTTCTTGCTGAGGGTCAAGTTGAACATCTTTTTTTTTTTTTTTTTTTTTTTTATTAAATCTGTTTGAGGGCTGATGGTAATTTAAATGAGATCGTCTTGTGCATGTGAACACTTGGTCCATAGCTAGTGGTCTTGCTTGGGAAGGCTTAGAAGGTTAGGCTTTGCTGGAGGAGGTCGTCAGTGGAGATGGGTCTTGAAGGTTTAAACACTTGTATCTTCCTCAGTTCATTTTCTGCTTTGTGCCCATGGTTCGAGGTGTGAGCCCTCGGCTTCCTGATCTGCCGAGTGTCTTTGTTCCACATTGTAGACACCAATCCTCTGCAAATAAACCCTTCCTTCTGTGGGTTGTTGTGGTGTTTTAGTCATAGGAACAGGAAGTGACAAAGACAGAAGTTGGTAGTGGGGGCTGCACTATTACCCTCATAGATCAGACTGTTGCTTTTGGCTGAGGAGTGTGGGTGATTTTTGGTAGCTAGAGTAGAAAAGCCAGGTTTAGTGGGACGTCTGCAAGCCTGGGAGATAGTACCCAGAACAACTAAGACTGTGAAGACTCAGCTCAAGAGGTCTCAGAGAGGAACAATACTAGCACCCAGGTTAGAGACCCTTCCTATGATACTTTTGATGAAGATTGTGGCTGCTTCCTACTAATATCCTAAGATCTTGCCTGAGGCTAAATTTAAACATAATATACTACAGGTTAGGGAGATGGCTCAGCACTTAACAGCACTTGTTGTATATATGTATATGTATGTATATATGTATATGTATATAAACACACACACACACACACACACAGTTTGAGAGGAGAGAACATTGGCTTAGTGTTCCAGGGAAACTTTCACTGGATGAGACACTGTTACTGTGAAACTATCTTCACAAAGTAAAAACAGGACTGATCTACTTTAGAATCAAAGGAAAGGTGTCCTCAGGGGAAGATGCTCCCTGCTGCCTTCTAACGCCTGAAGGAGAGCCTGAGGCATTTGCTAATGCTGACGTGGTGGTTCACATGGGCCTGGGTTTGTCCGAGCTGGTAGCTGAACTGAGCAGTGCCATCCACAGGGTGCTGGCATGGAATCTTCCCCACAGCTAAGAGAGCACCCGAGGACACACAGTGCAGACAAAGAGAGCAGGGGACTCTGGAAGTGAAACCTGTGCTGCTTTGGAGAGCTGTGGAGTACTTGTTAAGGAGAGCAGCAAATGCACAGGGAGTAAGACTAGGCCAAGGGGGAAAAGTATGTTGTAGCCAACGAAGTTGGAATGGCAGACATCTAAGCCATCTGACATGAGAGATGGAGCTGGGTCATGCCCTTGCTTTGGCCCAGCATTTCCTCATTATGCCACAAGTCTTTCTTTGGAGCCACAGTATCTATTTGGTGCCACTTTATGTTGGAAGTATGTAATTTTTAGTTCATAGAGAGCGGCGACTAACAGATTGCTTGAGTTTCAGAGACTTTGGGTTTAAAACCAGTGTTGTGACTGTAAAAGATGAGTGTCAGTGGTTTAAATATTTTTTCAAAACCTACTTTTTCTATAGGTCCTTAAATGCTTTAACCTCCCTTCTAGCCTCCTCTCCCCCACACCGGGTAGTGGATAAAAAGGTTATTAGGATATGAGGGGTTGAGGGGAAGTGGACCTGTTTAGAAACTGTTCTTTGGAGAAACTGCCATCTGTGCTGTCAGGAAGTCGGCAGTTCAGTTCAGTAGTGTTGGGATAGCAAAGATGAATCAGCACCAATAGCAGGACCTAGCAGATATAACTCACCTCAGGTAAATTGGCAGGAGTCAGCAGGAGCGAATAAGACCATGGGGATGCCAGAACTAGTTCTCTGCCTGTCAGCAAAGATTGGACAGCAAGAAGTGTTGCAAAGACAATCAAGCCCCTGTCACTCTCCATTGGGTCCTACTTATACTCCCTCCAGACATCATGAGTCCTTCACAGGTTTTACCTCAGCATGTAGATTGAGAAAAACTTCAGGCGAGTCTGTATCAGCTGACATCACTCTGCCAATCAGGCAGAGTATGGGGAAGCAGCCAGAAGCTGCAGGAACTTCTCAAGAAGTTTGTGTGTGTGTGTGTGTGTGTGTGTGTGTGCATTTCTCTCTATGGAGTTATGCTCAATAGAGCTCAATGACACGTGTGTCCTAGTCCAGGTTTCTATTCTAATTCCTGCACAAAACACCATAATAAGAAGCAAGTTGGGGAGGAAAGGGTTTATTCATCTTACACTTCCACAAGCTGTTTATCACCAAAGGAAGTCAGGACTGGAACCCAAGCAGGAGCTGATGCAGAGGCCATGGAGAGATGTTGCTTACTGGCTTGCTTCCCCTGGCTTGCTCAGCCTGCTTTCTTATAGAACCCAGGTCTACCAGCCCAGGGATGGCTCCACCCACAATGGGCTGGGCCCTCCCCCCTTGATCCCTAGTTGAAAAAATGTCTTACAGCTGGATCTCATGGAGGCATTTCCTCAAGGGAAGCTCCTTTCTCTGTGGTAACTCCAGCTTGTGTCAAGTTGACACAAAACCAGCCAGTACAACATATAAGGCAACCCAATGCATGCATGTCGTTAGCGATTGTCCTTTTAGGCGCTTGCTTTAGCAAAACATTCTTTCACATGTCTGCTTCTGCAAAACGTTCCTTCACATGTCTACTTTAGCAAAACATCCTTGCACCTATGTCTGCTTCAGGAAAACACTACTTCATCTGTTTGCCTCAGCAAAACACCATCCGACACAACTGACTTTCCAAAGAAACCGTAGTTCACCTCAAGTGGCTTTGAAGTTGGACTATGTATTCTGCATTGTGATATGACCATAAGCCACTAGGGGATACGGAGTGGGATGTGGTGGTTTGAATGAGATGCCTCTTATAGTTTCAATCATTTGAACACTAGGCTCTTAGTTGGAACTGTTTTCAGAAGAATTTAAAGTCTAGGTTCACAGTCAGTAGAACTGTTTTAGGAAGGATAAGGAAGTGTGGTCCTGTTGTGTGGGGAGAATGTCACTGAAGATGTAAATGACATCATTTCCAGTTGACTCTCTCTTCTCTGTGCTTGTGGCTCAAGAGTTGAGCCCCCAGCCTCCTGCTCCTGTTTCTATGCCTACATTCAACCATCATGAGCTCTCACCCTTAGAAACCATAAGCCCAAATAAATCCTTCTTTCTGTGAGCTGCCTTGGTTGTGGTGCTTTATCACAGCCTTTTATCTTATTGTATTTTATGTTGTCATATTTATGATACAAGTGACAAAAATATAAGATAAAATGTAAACCATCACACTGAGGCTGGACAAGGCAACCCAAGAGACAAGAGCCCCAAGAGAAGGCACAAGGATCACAGACTCACTTGTTCACATACTCAGGACTTCCATAAAAATACTCAGCTGTAAGCTACACCACACACACACACACACACACACACACACACACACACACACACACACACACACAAGGGACCTGGTGCAGACCCCTGCTGGCCCTATGCTTGCTGGTTCAGTCTCTATGAGTTCATATGAGCCTTGCTCAGTTGAGTCAACCTGTCTTATTCTTCTGGTATCCCTCATCCCCTCTGGCTCTTTGCAGTCTTTCTGCCTCTTCCACAGCTCACTCCTACTTTCACTTAACACTAACAAATACATCTTGTCGTATCACTCTATGTCGGTGTCCACTCTTAGTGTCATTATATAAATGGGTTTGGTTTTATTTGATGCATGTAATATGGTCAAGGTCTATATTTCTGCCTTTTATAGAACAAAAACACTCACACTTCTTTTTAGGACACTCTCCTCACTATCCCAGGCCTTGGGGATCATCAGCCAATATAGGTTCACAAGGGCAAATGGAGCAGAGATGACAGGCAGGGAACAGAAGCCCTGCGAGCACTTTTACAGTGGTGACAATGTACTGTGTACCTGACTAGTTGCCATGATCCTCACGTGGAGTGGAACGGTCACCTGCTCCAGGACAGAGTAGATGAAACTCTTCTCAGCTACAAGAATTTACTGGGGTTTCCGAATCTGCTCGACCTTCCCAGTTTTTATCTGGTGGCACGCGTGCCACACAGACCTGTTTAGAAGTAGTTCCTGGGGGGCAATTCCAATCTCCGTTTGTAGGATAGCAGCAGTCCAGATCAGTAGTGTCAGGACACCAAACACGAACCAGCAGTGGTGACATGATTCAGCAGAAACAGCCACGCCTCTGCCGAGTCACCCTCACGAGTCAAAGGGAACAAGTAGAACCAGCCAAGACAATGGGAAAAGTTTTCTACTGTGCCTCTTTCAATGGAACAAAGACTCAGGACCAATGAGGCGTTGTAAGGCGGCTGTGCAAACTCACTCTCACTGTCCTTCGAGTCCCGTTTACATTCTCTCCAAACACCACCGTCCTTCCACGGGGTTTGCCTCAGCAAACACCATGTGAGACTGCATCGTGAGACATGTCCAGAAACTTCTACTTCAGAGACATTTATTTGGGGCTTACCGTCCCAGGAGGTGGCTTGGAGCATGACAATGGGCAGGCAGGAGTAGCTAGGAGCTCATGACTTGAGACACATACATGAAGCAGAGAGAGCTAACTGGAAATGGTCCGAGTCCTCTGAGACCTCAGTGACATGCCTCCTCCAACAGAGCCTCACCTCCTAATCCGGGTCACACCACCTGGGACCAAGTATTCAAATATATGACAAATATATGTCTCATTCAAACCTGGACACATAGCATATTTTAAATAAATAGAACTTATAAATCAGTAAGAAAAGTGATTATCCCAGTAGCCAAAATTATGTGAGCAGATATTTCAATAAGAAGGAAAAGCCTAGCGAGATGGTTTAAGTAGGTCCTTGTCACCAGGACTGACAACTTGGGTTTCATCCCTGGAACTCACATAGCAGAAGGAAAGAGCCAATATTTTCCAGTTGCTTTTTGATCAGCTTACAGCCACCACCATAAATAAGTGTATAAAAAAAGTAGGGCAAAGAAAAACATTGAAACATTAATATACTTTAATTTCTAATTACTTATGCATAAAATGACACAATTTCTGCTCCATCATCTTATTGTATAACACAGTTTGTTTAAAAACACCGACTTAGAGTTTCTATTACTGTGAACAGACACCAGAACGATGGCAAGTCTTATAAAGGAAAATTTATAATTTAATTTATAAAATAATTAGCATTTAATTGGGGCTGGTTTATCATTCAGAGGTTATGTGTTTCATTATCATCATGACAAGGAAGCATGGCAGCCTGCAGGCAGATACGATGAGGTAGAGGCAGCTGATGGTTCCACAGGTAGCATCTGTAGATATCTGGATCCTCAGGTAGCAGGAAGAGAGATAGCCACTAGGCCTGGCTTGGGTTCTCGAAACCTCAAAGCTCACCCTTAATGACACACTTTCTCTAACAAGGCCATACCTACTCCAACAAGGCCACGCCTCCTATGAGACCACTCCCTATGAGTCTATGGGGACCAATTTCGTTCAACCTACCTGCAGAGGCAGACAGGGGCTCTCACACACTTTCATGCCTCACAAGCTCGTGGTGACATTGCGGCATCGCCGGGTGAGGACTGTCGGTAAGGAACGAAGCAAAGCATCATCCCAGCAACAGGCACACAGTCTGAGAACAATGACCCTCATTCATTGACTGCCTGGCCTACTAGGGAAAAATCCTTTCTGAGACTCACCTGCATGCTGTTGAGGCCTGAAGAAAAAAAACAGGTGAGATCTAGAAATTCAAGTGGACAGTTCTGTTTAGAGGAATAGAGACTTTGTTGCATTTGCTTCAGAAAAGGTGATCTCACGCCCCAGTGATGGGCTGGCGATGAGTCACACATCTGCCCTGTTGGCTTATGTCTCTGTCTGAAGTTGTTAACACGTTGCCTGAGCAGACTACACCACGTTCCTGGCATGCTAGGAGTCAGAGCTCATTTTATTTTATGCCGGGTTTCTCAGTCCCTGCATATACGTGGGTGGATGTGCTTTGAATGTGGTCATGAATGCTCTTGATTGAGCACTTTTATTTAACTAAACTTAATGACTGGATGAAAAACAAAAGTTTTTCTCAGATGAGAGGGAATAAGGTTTAATCATTACCGGTTTTTTCAGATCTCTTCCCCATTTTCCCACAGCTAAAGCTTATTATGGGGACTTCCATTTAAACATGAAAGGCACAAACACGCAATTAACAGTTTCCATGCCCTTAACGACCCCCAAGAAAATGCTGGAATGATGGGAAGTAATTTTGACAAAAGGTGGTGTAAAGAACACGAAAACAGAGAACCGGGGAAGGCACAACATCAGACAAATTCAGCGAAACGGGAGTTAGGAAGCTGAATTGGAAAGGTGGAGAGGGGACTCCGAAGTCTGAACATTTCTAGGTGGAGAGTCAAGATGTTCCTTGGAGCGTCAGGGATGGGAGAAGGCGGCAGACAGGCCTGAGCATGGGTAGCCATGTCTGCAGCATGGTCCATCACAATTTCATCTCTCCATCAGTGACCGGTTGGCCCAGCCACTCTGGGGTGCTAGGAGCAGTGGGAGGAACAAGGGCTAAGTACTCTGGGATGGAAATATGGATAGATTAAAGTATAAGCAAATGCAGCCCGCCCATCTGTAACGTTGTCCCCTGGAGCCATCAGTCGCCCCTGCATGCGTCTTGCACGTGGCCTGCCGTATGTGTAGGTGTGGCTCTTCTTGGCCGCGTTCATCTCGGGCTCCTCTAGTCTCGTTCTCGCGAGTCTTGGGTAAACCTCAGACAAGAAGAGACACGGCCAACAAGCAAGGCGGGTGAAGCCTGAGGTGAGCAAGGCTGACCTTTGGAGTTAGACTGTGTGTCTCAGAAACATTTTCAGCCTCCTGACTTCTTCAGCACTGGGGCATAAAGAGAAAGGTGGAGCGGCTTGCGGTGGAAAACCCTGAGGAGAGACGGGAGGACTTCCGGTAGGGCGAGCCTCGGGGAGTCGGAAGTAGGCCGGAGAGTAAGCGACATAAGGACTGAAGGCGTGTAAGGTGGAGAAGGGGGAGAAGAAAGGGGAGCCGCAGGACTTCCTGAGGAGCTTCAGGGGGTTCCTGAGCCAGCGGACCCCCTGCGGAGTGAGCATGCTGGCTGGGGACCTTACGGAGGCCCCAGGCCCCAGAGCCCCCGAGGATGCTCTGGACAGGACCGAGGCGCTGATGCTGGAGGACTTTGAAAGGACTGCGGATGGGAGGCTGCAGGGCTCGTACTGCGGCTATTCCAGCCAGAGAGCAGCTCGGCCGATGGAACATACGAGAATCCACACGGGCGAGAAGCCGCACAGGTGTCGCCTGTGCCCCTTCGCCTCTGCTTACGAGCAGTACCTCGAAGCCCACATGCGTTCCCACACTGGAGAGATGCCGTTCAAGTGTGAACTGTGCGCCTATCGCTGCACTTACGGAAGCAACCTGTCCCACCATCGAAAGCGCAAGCATAATTTGTTACCGATGACCGGACCCAGGGCCTCCCTAAGCAGTGTGAAAATGTGGAGGACCTTACAGAATAAGAGCAACGTGGAGGACGCCAAGCCAGGGGAGCTCACCACCTTGGCTCCTCCTCCCGTGCTCGTTCAGGAACCAGATCCCGTGAGAGATTCTACACGCAGGATCCCAAATGTTCAGCATGGCTTCTGTGACGGTACAGATAAAACTTCAGTCTGCAGACGGCAGAGGGACCCACAAGGACTCTTGTTAGTGGATAATCCTTTGAATCAGCTGTCTGGCCTAGCAGGACCCTTGTCCACCGGGACGTCTGAAAACCAAAACTCCGTCTCTGCTGATGTAGACTCCATCCTAGAAGAATGGAAGCCTTTCGTGGTGCACCGGCCTTCTGCCCAAGGGAGTGTCCCTCAGAGCTCTCTCATGGTCCTCAGGCTTTCTCCACAGTCACCGAGTCAGAGGGAGCGCAGTCCGCTGGCAGCGCCCAGCAGTGGCTACACCAGCACCCCCATCTTTGGAAACAGCCAGCCGAGCAGTCCGACGTCACCCCTGTCGGCGCGGGACCCCCTGCTTCTTTACTACTGCCAGCACTGTGACATATACTTTGCAGACAACGTCCTTTACATCATTCACATGGGGTGTCATGGGTACAGCAGTCCCTTCCAGTGTAACATGTGTGGATACAATTGTGAGAACAAGTACGACTTTGCCTGCCACTTTGCACGAGGCCAGCATAACTAGAGCAGGTTTGCCTTTTGGCGTGTTTGTAGTTTGCATATATCTTCTTTTCCAATTTAAAGCTTTCTATAGTTGGTAGAAACCTCTCTCCCCTTCCCTCTTTTGATAAAATTTGATCTGGTCAGGGTTTTACACTAGACACTGTCTTTTTCTTCCCACCAGTAAGTCACGTGAGAATTGAAGTCCAATCAAACCCTTATGAGGTATTTAGTTCTGTCATCTCTATTTATGGCCCTTTAGGCTTCAAGGACTGTTCATACTCTTGGTATTTCTGATAATCATTGAATTTAGATATTTCTGTTGTTTTTCAAAATAGAATAGATTTTCCCTATATGCTACACCCTCTTTCTGTACAGTTGCCTGTAGTAGCTTTGATACTGAAATTGGACTAGTAGTTTTAAGTGGAAATAAGAAGGCTGTCTCAGTATAGTAATTGTTTTTTTCTATAAAAGGAATATAAAACGATTTTTTGAAGTTAAAATAGGCGAAAGTTCTGAAAAATTTGGAACTTGGGACCAAGTTTCCTTTAACCTAGATAGTGTGTTTAATATTTAACACTGTGGAGACAATGTCTAATTTAGATGTATTAATAACCCCTTGAGTTGCTAATGTCTCAAGTTTATTTTCTGAAACCAGGAAAAGGTAGCACAACACTGGGCAGCTTTGTGCAATTTCAGTTTCTTAGTTAAATTCTTCATTGCCACATGACTGGTGTTAGTTGGGATTGGCAACTTTTTATTTATTTACTTTTATTTTATGTATGTGAGTGCACAGTCACTCTCTTCAGACACATCAGAAGAGGGCATCACATTACACTGCAGATGGTTGTGAGTTGGAAATTGAACTCGGGAAGAGCAGTCAGTGCTCGTAACCACTGAGCCATCTTTGCAGCCTGAGATTGGTAACTTTAATAACACTCTACTTTTCAGATTCTTTTGATGCCCAGAACAACAAGAGGCACAGTGAGGTTTATCCATTTGAAACTGTAGCTGTTCCCAGGCAGCCAGTGACCCTACCAGTTCCTGAACTGTGGACTTCAGGTCCTCAGGGCTGCGTAGAATACATGATCGCTGCTGCTGTGCTCATATGACTTTGATAGAACAGCCACAGAAGCTCCATGCAAGGCCTCTGGAAAAATCTGACTTTCAATTTTCTGTGTGCCTTACTGAAAACGGCCTCCACCCCCGCCCCCAGACTGTTCTTTTGAGCCTCTATACTAAGGTTAAGCTGACCCACTTCCCTAGGGCTCCTCTTTCACCTCTAGGGATGCTCCTGGCAAAGTCTATGGCACAGGGTGAGGCCCAACCCCGAAGAAGTTCTTCATTATACTGGATGGGCAACAGGGGCCAATAGAATCTATGTTAATCATTCCTCTACTGCAGGACTCGCCCTGACCTCCACCGTGGCTAGTGTGGGCACTTCCTGTAAGTTCTCCTGTCTTCTTGTAACAGCAGGGCTTATTCCAGGGAGGCACCCACAGAGATGAGATGACCTGCCTCACACTCCACACGCCACATCTATGTTGCTAACCCTCAGTTGCAAGTACAGCACAGCAAGTACCTGCTGCCTGGTTCCTTCCACTGCCTGTCAGACTGAGGCTAAGAAAGGTTTCTTTCTGGTCACTCTTCCGCCTCGGGTGGGTTACCGTGAGCTTTGACCTCACTGTTTAAGGGTTACATCTTTGCCTCTTTTATCCATGCCCTTTCTGACAGAAGCCTGACCCATTCAAGCTCCTTTGATTCCAGGGCTCCCATCAAGCTCTCTAATGGACACTGTGTCGTTAATAGTTACTGATTTCAGAAAATTTTTCTGGATTTATAGCACATACAATGGGCCTAGTTGGTGTCTTATCCAAGATTCATATGTTGAAATCCCCTGAGCTCTGTGAATGTGCCTGTATTTGGATGAAAAAGTCTTTAAAGAAGCAAATAAGGTCTCATGGATGAGCCCTAATCTGGTGCGGTCCCATCCCTACGGGGAGAGCTGCACACAGATCTACACAGGCGGATGACCAGGGAAGGGATGGAGAAGCTGTCTAGTTGCCTGGGAGCCAAGGATGGAGGAGGTCTCAGAGGGGGACAAGCTTGCACGCCTTTTGTTCTCAGGTGTCCGGTCCACGGACTGATGCAGAAGTAAATTTCTGAGTTAAAATGTCCTGGGTTATAACAGTAAATTGCTAAGGAAGCCTAGCAAGTAGGTTAAGCTACACTAGTGTTCTGTTTCTGTTTGATATTTGGTTTTGTTTGGCTTTGAGTCAGGTCGCAGCCTTGGCTGGCCCGGAACTCCCTGTGTAGAATACGAAATAAAGGTCCATTTGCTCCTGCTTTACTAGGACAGAGATTAAAGATATGCTACCATGCCACCCTGTTTTCCTTTCTCAGGAAGAAATTCTCCTAAATGAGGAGAAGGGGACACGAGTAATCCCACAACCCTGTGTTTTACAGCTTCGGTGCACTGTAAGAGCAATTTCCTGGGCTTATCTAGCTCCATATTTATTAGATTTTGTTTACTAGTACTTCCTTTGGAATGTAGCATTCACTTTATGTTCTCCTAAAGATTGCCACTTACTCAGAGTACTTTGTAAGTTTGCTTAGCTGCTATCCTAACTTATCACATAATAAATGCCAAAGTAAGCTAGGCTGTTGAGGGTTGCTGTGTTCCTTGACCCACATATCCTTACTGCTGGCATTTATCACTGAGCTCAGTACAATGGGGAGAGTGACATTCAGGAAACTGAGTCACATTTAAAACATCAAAATCTTTTGTTTTAGTTTATTTTTGTACTTAAATTTGTCCATCAGAGTCAAAGCATGACTAAGTCTGAGGTGCCAGCTGCCATTATCTGTACTTTGGGTGGAGGACTGAGCCTGCTAATTGTGATGGCCAGCATTCGGTTCCGAGGGCTAATTCCTTCCTAGTCTTTCTCTGCGGACTGAGGTCCACTGCTCCTCCACTCATGGCCCCTCTGTGTCCTCACCGAGCTCTTTAACAATGCCTGTGTACTGATTGACACAGATCTGCCTGCAGTCCTGAGTTCACTCCTGGCTGACTTCCCAGCCCCGGGTATGAAACTGTTCTCTGAGCATCCTCACCATACTGCTCTGAGTGCCCCGAGATCGCCTTGCCCAGTGTCTATAACTCTGCCAGTTCCTCTATAACCCTTGTGTGCATTTCCCATCACCACGCTCCCTCCCTCCTGTCCTCACTTTCCCAACCACCTCTCTGTCTTAAATTGTAGCCCGGGCTGATCAGGAGCAGGGGGTAATCTCACGTGGCCACTCACCAGGCCTTGTTCCTTCCTTGTCTTCCTTATTGAATGTTCAGAATATTCAAACATGTATTTTGTCTCACCCGTGTGAAGACACACGGATCAATAGGAAGCAGCGTGAAACTGGCAAAGGCAGCACCCAACGTGGCTAAAGCCAGAGCAAGTGAACACATTTGCAGGCAGCAGGCTAGAAATTGAAACGTTTACTGGGCATCTGGCAAAGACACCAGCAAGTTTTAAAAATGCACCTCCTCAACCCACTAAACTCTCTTTTCAAAATTTGCCCCATCGAAGTAAGTTGAGAAATGCACAGGTTGCACATCTGGTTTACTAGGTTTTCATAAACACCAGGCTCATAAATATCAGTAATGAGGGATTTGCTTAATATACTGTGTTAAATATGTGAGTTTTGGCACCATTAATGACTATACAAGGTGTGTTTAACAAGTCCAGTGAAACCCACTTGCACTTTACATGTAAAGAAAGAATGTGAAATAGTGTGTAGGTGGCAAACACACTTGATATATGCACATGGTCAGTCTCAACAAAAGTCAAGACAAGCTGGAAAATGCTTTGTGGGCTCTCAGTGGTGGGTACTTCAGATGACCTTGTAGAGGACAAACTCTTTTCAAGACCTTTCTTTATTTGCTCATTCTTTCCCTAACAACAAGAACTCCTAACAAGGCAGAAGCTCTGATGAAATCTGTAAATAGGAAGCACCATAGGGTACATTCCACTAGACAACACAGAAACAGGCAGGCACCTCTACTTTGTCCCATGGCAACCTTAGCCTGTGCAATACCTGTTCAGTATTGACCAGTGACCAACACCAGCTAGAGTTCTCACCATTGTTTCATTGAAGAACAGTGCACCTGGCTCCAATATTCCCTTATATGAATACCCAGTGTAATGGACTTCCTCCCAGGAGGCCCTACTTCCTGAAATTTCTACCATCTCCCCCCCCCAAGAGCACCACAAACAAGGTACCAATGTTTCAACACGTAAACATTTGGAGGTCTAAATCATAACAAAGTCATGTCAAAAATACAGGCATGATGACATCTTAAAGGTCATATGTGCCACTTTTTTGACTGATATCTTTGCTTGTGTCTGCAGTTAAATACATCCCTAAATTTAGTGTGACAAACCTTTCCATGCCTCCCTAAATGACTCTCGAAAATTTGCATACCATCCCACAAACAGCACATTTTTAGTTTGCTTAACAGGGCATACTATTACTGTGTGTATTCTAGTACTAGCTTTTCTCAGAACAAAGAATGAATGAGGTTTTATTGTGTTGACGGGTACAGATAGATTATGAGAGGATAGGCTGCACTATCTGAATGTTTCAGCATTATTTGTATTTTTACTGCTAAAGAACATTTGTATTATTCTTAGATCTTAAAACTTTGTTAGTAAAAATGTAAAACAGTATTTATGTGTGTTTATGTACACATCTTGCTATGTAAGTCAGAGTACATGTATATATGTGTGGAGTGATCTCTATCTGGTAGAGCATGGCTGTTGCCCACCTGAACTCACAGCAGTTGATTATCTGTAGTAGACCTGCACAAGATTGGCTCTATTACATTCCATCATGGAGGGAGAAAGGGGGTGAGACCCCACCTCTTCCTAATGATTAGGCAGTTAACAGTTGCTGGGAAGGGAGACATAAGGCCCCACTCCTCTCTGAGGATCTTTAGGCTAGTTAAAGCTAGCCTTTTGGGAAGGAGAAAAATACTATTTATTGGTGTAGCTTCTGGTGAGATACCCATGCTGCCAGAAATAACCCTTTATCTATGAACCATGTAAACAATATTGATAACATTCACTATATCATTAAGGGAGGGAGGGATGGATGGAGGGAGGGACAAAGGGAGGGAGTGTCTTAGTCAGGGTTTCTATTCCTGCACAAACATCATGACCAAGAAGCAAGTTGGGCAGGAAAGGGTTTATTTACTCAGCCTACACTTTCTACATTGCTGTTGACCACCAGAGGAAGTCAGGACTGGAACTCAAGCAGTCAGGAAGCAGGAGCTGATGCCATGGAGGGTGCTGCTTACTGGCTTGCTGCCCTGACTTGCTCAGCTTGCTTTCTCATAGAACCAAAGAATGCTAACCCAGGGATGGCACCACCCTCATTGGGCCCTCCACCCTTGATCACTAACTGATAAAATGCCTTACAGCTGGATCTCATGGAGGCATTTCCTCAAGGGATGATCCTTTCTCTGAGATAACTCCAGCTTTCGTCAAGTTGACATGAAACCAGCCAGTACAGGGAGAAAGGGAGAGATGGTTAGAAGGAAATTAGCTGACAAGAAGGGGATCAGTGGAGGGGAAGTCAAGAGTGACAAGAGCCTACTACCTCTAGTGATGGTAGTGGTAAATTGGCCACACTTTTTCTCAAGACAGAAGGGAACAAGGAGTGTGTATGCATCCTGGCTCTCACCTGACTTTCTTCACCTACCCAACACAACTCTTCTCTCCCAGGAATGGTCCCAGTCAAAGTTAAGATGGATCTTCCTACATCAGTGATCTTAAAGACAACCCCTGTTAGGTGTTCTCTTAGTATAACCTTAGTCTATAACATGGCTCAGAGGTATGACTGAGTGACTTGTTCATCACAGTCTTTTTGTCTTATTTTGAAAAATATTTCCTAAACCCCACTGTTATGAACAACTTCCATATTTAATGTTTCAAAACCTCGCCTTTGATATTAAAGCTTTAATTTATCACGAAAATATAAATGGAGGATGGGGGAAGGCACCTTAGTGTTTCCATTGTTGGGGAGAGATGCCATGACCAAGGCAACTCTTACAAAGGACATTTAACTGGGGCTGGCTTACAGGTTCAGAGGTTCAGTCCAGTATCATCAAGGTGGAGAGCCTGGCAGGCATGGCGTTGAAGGAGGTAAGAGTTCTACATCTTGTTCTGAAGGCAGCCAGAAGACTGGCTTCCAGGCAACAAGGAGGAGGGTTTTAAAGCCCACCCCACAATGACACACTTTTCAATCTCTTTTTCTGCCCATGGTATCTTCTTACATTTCTAGTTTCTTCTTTCTTTCTTTCTTTCTTTCTTTCTTTCTTTCTTTCTTTCTTTCTTTCTTTCTTTCTTTCTTTCCTTCCTTCCTTCCTTCCTTCCTTCCTTCCTTTCTTCTTGCTTCCTTCTCTTACTTTCCCTTTTTTCTTTCTTTTCTTTCCTTCCTTCCTTTCTGAGATGGGGGTGGGGGAGGCTCTCTCTAAATATCCCTGGCTGTCCTGAAAATCACTGTGTAGACTATGTTGACCTCAAACTCACAGAGATCCTCCTGCCTCCACCTCCTGAGTGCTGGGATTATAGGTGTGTGCCACCATGTTTTAAATCAAATTGCACTTGTGAGTCACCTTTTTCTGTCTTTTGGCACTTGTCCACAGAGGATCTGTCGGTAAACTGTCAGGCTTTGCCTAGAAATATTTTCACTTTGGTTTTGTTCTTGAGAGATATTTTTGGGTTGAAGTTACTGTAATAATTGTTTAAGTATCTTTATTCTGCCATGTGGACGTCATTATTGTCCCTGAGCCACTGCCTGTCAATCAGTGGCAACAAGATCTTACATGCAGCATGCCCTTCCTAAACCTGTTAGAATGGCTGAATCTCGAAAGTTACAGCAAACAAGATGAACAAATGAACGTAGTCATCTTACAGCTACAGTGAAGTATCAGGAGAAGAAATCAAGAAATTTCTATTCGCAGTGACACATAAAAACAATGTCTTAGAGATAATTTGAGCAAGTAGACTAAAGGGAGTTTCTTTTCCAATATTTGGGGTTGATCCAACAGATATCTGCCACACAACTGGGCTCTGCCACACAAGTGAGCTATATCACCAACCCAGAGAAAAGCTTAATAGGAAACAAAACAGAAATTCAAGACACCATAAATAATTATGAATTGGTTGGAATTGGGATAATGTCTATACTACCCAAAAGGATCCATGTGTTCAAAATCATTATTGAAATGATAATTTATTTAGTTATCCTTCCTGTGTGAGTGTTTGGCCTGAGTGCATCTGTGCACACATGCATGCCTGGTACCTGAGGAGATTGGGAGCCTCCATATGTGTGTTGGGACCTGGACCTGGGTCCTCTGCAAGAACAGCAAGTACTCTTAGCCACTCTCAAGCCCCCGAAGCAGTCCTAATTAAACTTTCTCTTCTTAAAAACTTTGTGTTTGTTTTTAACAACAGGCCTTACTGTGGAGGCCTGGCTGGCTTCGGACTTATTCTGCAGACCAAGACGGCCTCAGATTCATAGAGACCTGTCTGTCTCTGTTGCCTGTGTGCTGCTGTTAACGCTGTGCACCACCACAGCTGGTGTATAGTCAACTACATTTAAATAAGCAACTGATCAGAGTCAGTGGGGAAATACTTCCTTTAGTAAATTTTACTGGGAACTTAAAACCCATATGTAGAAGAACAAAATTGGACTGACTCTTCTCAAACTGTATAAAAAATTTAAATGGACATTTAAAAAATCACAGTGGATAAATGTCAAACCGTATGAGCCAGAATCCTATTAAAAGCTAATTTACGAAAATGTTTTTTGCCATTGGTCAGGGCAATCATTTTCATGGGATATGAACCCCCAAGACATAAGCTCAGATCAAACAGACAAGAGAGATTACATCAAACTAAAATTCTCCCGCACAGAGAAGGAACGAGAAACGAGAGCGCAGAGACAACATACAAAAGAAAGTGCTGGCAAAGTAGAAACTTACATGGGATTAGTATTTAGAATGTATGTGAAATTCAAATAGTACAGCAGTAAGAAAATAATACAATTTTAAAAATAGGATGTTTTCCAAAGTAACACATAGGTCCAGGGATGTATCCCCGCAGTGGAGGACAGACCTTTGCCAGTCCCAATCAATGAAGGAAGAGGAAGGGAAGACACAGGAAACAGGACATAAATGGTTAATATATAGATTGTTAATAACTCAAATCATTATGAAAATTAGAATGAAGGCCACTGTGAGATATCACCTCTCAGCTCTTATTAAGAATATTAAAGGTGCTTGTTGGTAAGGATGTAACAAAGAAGGAACTTCAGGACGGTTTCTGGGCAGATACAAATCGGTACACCAATAATGAGGAGCAGTGTAGTGCCTCAAGACGTTAGAAATCTGGCTGCTGTGTGACTCAGCCATAGTGCTCCTGGGAGTGTGTCCTAAAGAAATGTGTGTGTTGAGGAGCTAGCTCTACTCTGATAAGAGCTAAGATAAAGAAGCAGACCTTTGTCCACTGACAGATTAATGGATGAGGAGCTGTGTGTGTATATGCAGTATAATTCATACACAGCAGAATGCCACTCAGCCTTGGAAAATAATCTCATCTGTGACAATGCAGACAACGCTAGAAGACATGATTCTAAAGGAAACAACTGAGGCACAGGACGAGTACTGCACGGAATGACATGTGTCAGCCTATTTTATCTTCTCGCTGTGATCAATGCTCTGTGACTGAAAGCAGCAAATTTAGGGGAGGGAAGGCTTTCTTTAATCTTACCCTTCTGGGTCAGCGTGCATCGCTGAGGGATGTCAAGGCCTGAACTTATGTAGGGCTGGGACTGGAGGTGGAAACCACGGAGGGATGCTGTTTGCTGGCTCCATCACTGGCTCTGATATAGCTCGAGCTGCCACCCTAGGGATGGCGCTGCTCACAGAGAGCCAGACTCTCCAACATCAGTCATCAATCAAGACAGTCTCTTCCAGACACACCCACAGGCCAATCTGATCAAGATAATTTACCAATCGAGAGTCCTTTGTCCCAGGTGAATTTAGGTTGTTGGAAGTTGAGAAAAATTAAGTGGGACTTTATAGAGCCACAGTGTCATAGCAGTTTCTGAAGCTGAAATGTTGGGGGAAATGAGTTAAAACTTCAGTTAAGGAGGATGAGAAAGTTACCCTGGATATCTAATGTCTGATGGCTGTATATATGAAATTGTTTTCCCACTAATTTACTTATGCTATGCTCCTGTCTGCAAGCATAATAGAGTGTCTTTAGGGTTTTACTGCTGTAAACAGACACCGTGACCAAGGCAACACTTATAAAGACAACATTTAATTGGGGATGGCTTACAGGTACAGTGTTTCAGTCCCTTATGGCTTCCAGGCAACTAGGAGGAGGCTCTCAAAGCCCACACTCAAACTGACACTTCCTCTAACAAGGCCACACCTCATAATAGTGTCACTCCCTGGGCCAAGAATATTGAAACTACTACATTCTACTCCTTGGCCTTCACAGGCTTGTTCAAACACATGAGTCTATGGGACCATACCTAGACATGTATAATGCAAAATACATTAAGTGCAACTTCAAAAGTCCCAATAGTCTCTCACTGTCTCAACAATGTTTAAAAGTCCAATGTTCAAATTCTCTTCTGAGATTCATCCAATCGCTTGCTGTGATCCCCTATAAAGTCACAATCAAAACACACATCACATACCTCTAACACCACAGGCTATTATTTTACTACTCCAAAATGTCATAGTGAGGAAATCCTAGACAAAATCAAGACCAGAAGCCAGCTTGGCAAACTCCAAACTCTGAATCTCCATGTCTGATGTCTAGCTCCTTTCCTCTCTGCTGACTGTAAAACAAGTCTTTCTCTTTAGTTGGTTCCACTCCCTGTTAGCAGCTTTCCTTGGCAGGTCTGTGGCTTTGCATCTTGGACATCTTGGGGTCTCCAAGGCAATTCCAACTTTACAGCTTCTCTTTCCAATGTCTGGGATCCATACATGATCTTCTGGGCTCCTCCAAAGGGCTTGGGTCCCAACTCCACTGCTGCCCTCTGTAGCACTCTAAGCTCCGGTTGATCCACTCCACTGCTGCTGTTGTTCTTGGTGATCATCCCATGGTACTGGCATCTCCAATACACTGGGGTCTTCTGCTGCAACTAGGCTTTACCAATAGCCTCTCAAAAGCTCCCTTTATGGTGCCAAGCTGGTGCCAAGCCTCAATTTCTTTGCATGTCTCCTTCAGTTCTGGGCTGTCAACTGCATCTGAGATTCACCATCACCTGTAGCCTTCCTTGGCTTCACCCTGTGCCAAACCTTAGCTGCAATCCATGACCCCTTCATACCTTCGAAACCAGTACTACCTGGATGATTCTTACACATTATCAAGTAGAGCTGCAGCATGAGGTAAAAATCTTGGCTGTCTCTGGAACACAGTTTCTTTGTGCTCCAAGAAAACACTTCCCAGAAGATTTTACTTCAATGATGCTGGTCTCTTCTTAATCGCCACTGTTGTCTTAGCTCCAGGTAACCAGCATCAATTGACCTGGTAGTTTCTTCCAGTCTTGACTGTAAAGCCAGAGCCACATGGCCAAAGCTGCTTATTCCTGCTGCTTGCTGGAGTTAGAACATGGCCTTCTTGTTTTATTACATTTTCATCAGCTTTCTGTTTTTCCAGCTCTTTCACTGTCTAAGCTTGGCTATTCTGGAACTTTCCCTGTAGCTTGTTCTTGAACTCAAGAGATCTACATGGCTCTGTTTCCTGAATGCAGGAATTTAAAGTGTATACACCTGGCTTGCTCCATACTAGACTGGCCTAATAGAAAGATGAAATGACCTTTTGAAGACACAGTTACAGTGTTAATGAGGTGGCAGCTAGGAGGAGTGTCTCAAAACCCACCCTCAAACTGCATGCTTCCTCCAACAAGGTTATACCTACTCCAACAAGGCTACACCACCTAATAGTGTCACTCAGTGTGCCAAGCATTTAAACTACCACATAGAGTATCATTAACTGCCCATGGGATGGGTCTCAGGTTGAACCAGTCATTGTTTGGCATTTCCCCAGTCTCTTCCCTGTCTTTGTCTCTGCACCTCTTGTAGGCAGGAAGAATTTTGGGTCAAAGGCTTTGTGGTTGGGTTGATATCCTTGTCCTTCTACTGGGAGTCCTGCCTGCCTACAGGAAGTGGACATATCTGCCTCCATATACCCCACTGCTCGGTGTCTCAGCTACAGTCACCCTCATAGAGTCCCTGCAACACCCCCATCCCGTGTCTCTGGCATGTCCTAGAGATGTGCTCCCTCTGATTTCCATCCACTCTCCTGGCTTTCTCTCCCTGACTTTCCCTATACCTGATCTGTCTCCCATTTCCCTCCCCATACCCTCTCCCACCCAGTGCCCTCCCTTCATCTACCTCTAATGACTATTCTATGAAATTGGCTTTTTAAAGTAGATTTAATGGTCTTATCAATCACACATACCTGTAAGCTGATGGATATGCTAACCATCTTATTGCCATAATGATCTCATAGTCTATACATCTAAGCTAGACACTGACAATCCCAATAACCCAGTTAAAAATGGGGGACAAAGCTGAACAGAATTCTCAACAGAGGAATCTCAAATGGCTGAGAAGCACTTAAAAGAAATGTTTAACGTCCTTAGTCACCAGGGACTCTTCTGTTTAGAGTGTGGCATGTGACCTATCCAGAACCAACCACACACAACAGAGCTTCTGCATAAGGTCTTCCCAGTCACCTTGCGTGATGGGATGTGGGATATGCATTTATCTTTTGCACCTTGTAGATCCTCTAGCAAAAACCATCCCCATGAATGCATAATTGACTTCAGGTTCCTTGCAAGTAGTGAAGTAGAGTACAGTAGAAAAGACCAATTATTAGATACTGTTTATTGGTTTATTTGGTGATTTGTTTCAAGTACTGCTTATGTTGCCATTTACCAAGCAGGACGTCATTTGGGACAGAATAACCAGGGGAAATAACGGAAACAGCAGGTTGATTCCCCTAACTGCCTGCTCACTGCCAGATACACTACTGTAAATCTTGCTAGCTTGCCTGTCCTACCTGTAGTGTAGAGTATAAAATGACAATGCAAACTCATCCTGTTTCTCATGAGTGACCCAGGATGGAAACCTTTCAAGAGCTAAGTTGTCTCCAGTCAACTGGTAACTTCTAGCTTCCATGCTCACTAGCATGGTAGTTCTTACTCTACAAAGAATCTTGCAATGGTGCTAGTCCTGCTAGGTTTGAGAGATGAGAGCTTGCATCTCTACTTCCTAGATGGTTAGCATGTGCGGGGAGAGCTTATGCACACAACTTTGTGTGCTCACTGCTTTCCTGTGATGTTTTCATTGTACTTCTTTGATCACAGTCAGCTATGCATCCCAAAGGCTACATCTGTGTCCTCAAAGGAGAGATTAAAAGAAAGTTCAACACACGGATAGCACAAAGTTGCTTTCCTAGTGCTAATTACATTGTGTATTTTCTGCATCTCATGAGACCATCTTCATAAGGGTAAGATTGCCTTCCAGTTCTGTGCAGGGCTGCCACGGGAGCCTAGGACAGCACCGCTGGGAGGAAGGAAAGGGAAGCACGGCTTCCTACTTAGTATTAGGCGGTACTTATGTTTGCAAACTTTCAAGTATGACTAATGTTGGGAGTGGGTCTGGTGCTGTGTATACAAATGCTAAATTCGGAACACCAAGATCTGGTTGCCCCCAGTGAGCAGATTCTCATGTATGTATGTGTGTATGTGTGTGTGTGTGTGTGTGTGTGTGTATAAATGTGTGTGTGTGTAAAACCCATGTTCTCAATATAAAGCTATTGGTTAAATGAAAGTGGTTGCAGCCAAATCCTGGGGAGAATAGAAGTAGGCAGGGTTTCAAACACTGGGATGGGAGTCACAGGTATGAGAGAAAGAAGAGGAAGAAGAAGCAGAGAAGAGCAGAGAAGGAAAAGGAGACGGAGAGAACAGGAAGTCTCCATTAGATGTAATGGACCAGGAGCACATGGCCAAGTGAAACACCCCCGAGGACAGACTGTTGGAACAGAAATAACTCAGGTAAGACTCAAACAGCAAGGACTTGGGGAGCACAGCTGGGAAATTCACAGTTTAACGTACCTAGAAATAGATTATGAGTAATTTGCCGAGTAATTGTGCTAAAGCTGATTTGAAAAATCCATAGTACCCTGCCTCAATTATTGGGGTCCTGGGTGGGTGATATTAATAATTGGTAATTATTAAATAATGTTTGAAAACCATCTACAGCATAAAGTATAGTACATAAGGTTGAATTCCTTTGTATCCATTCCTGCTTTTCACAACGGTCATGATCAATCTTCTTCTGTTTGTAAACATACCCATTCCTTCTCCTTTTACTGAGGTCACACTGCCGTAGTCCCATTCACATTCTTACTGCATTCTACTCTGCCATCAAAGAGCCCCGATGGCTGAGGTGAGCCACTGAAACCTCCGCCCACTGAGAAGATCCTGCTTTGCTGCTCTCTTGGGGTCATGCTGTAGCGGATCTATAGTCGCAGCTTGTTTCATCTTTTACTCCATACCACACAGCCACATTTATGAAATAAGCTCATGTTTTCTCCTCCCCGCTGAGGGGATGTGCTTCAGGGATGGACAGCCTAAGTCTGGGCCTCCTGACTTTGTGCATTGCTGTGACCTTCAGCCCTTTAAAAATGATTTGCAATTAACCACTTTTTATCTTCTTTTTGGATTTTGGCTGAGACGATGGGCAGTTCTGGATGTATCCGCAGTTAAGGTATAGTCCCTCTCCTGGGCAACGTGGGCATGTGTGCATTTGAGTGTGTGCACATGTGTGCACATAGATCAACACTGAGTGTCTCTCTTAATGACTGTCCTCATTCACTGAGGCAGTACATCTCTCTTGGAACCCAGTGCTTGCTGATTAGGCTAATCCAGCTAGCCATCTTCATCCAGAGATCTGCTTTCTGTTCCCTTCATTACACATGGGCCACAACACCCACCTCAAGTCTACACTGGTGCTGGGCTTATGAATTTCAGCCCTCAAATTTGCACTGGAAGCGCTTTCCTTGCTGAGCCATCTTTCAAGCCCCATGCTTTCTTCTCCTCCGTAGGGTATAGAAAATGATAATTTGCCCTTTACTTTGGGAAAAGAATGACCTATCTTCTGTGGGTCACCGATTCTCAAAAGTATTTGCTTAAAAAAAAAATGAGACTTACAAAAAGGATTTTCTAAGATGCCGGTAAGACTCTTTGGAATAGGTTTATGAGCAAATGAAAATGTTACAGTGGAATCCTTTATTTTGTATAATTAATATGATTAAAAAATTAATGCCACAGGACACACAAAGCCGTCTTTGCTCTGGCGTGTCTCTGGGTCTTATTGTTTATTGCAAATGCTCAGAAGTGCACATAACTTCATGTGGCTCCTGTGTGCTCCCCTCCTGCTCGTTTGACTGACAGGACATCATTGGTATGGTGGGCCATGCAATCTGTTTTCCTTTTTTATTGTAATGTGACCACTGGGATTATGAACTCTGGTCCTCAGAGTCAGGAAACATTTTGTTCCATGTAAATGCGACTCATTTGACACCCGGTGAGTTCTAGCAAAGACATTTTGCCTGGTGCAGCATCTTCAACTAGAGTTACCATGTGGCTGAATTTTGTGTAGTCCAATGTCATCCTTTAATGTCTGCCTGACTCCTGTCAAGTTCAAAGTAGCACATTCAGTGAGATATGGTGGCACCCCTCAGCCCACGCCTTTTGTGTGTTTAAAGATGGCGCCCGTCTCCTCCCCTCCCCAGGTGGGCACGTAGCACTCTCTTATGCACATATTCTGGTACTTTAGACTGTTCTTCCCCTTCTTTATGAAGGGTCACCTCCTGGATGTTGAACTGGCAGTTAAACTAACCGTCCCAGCATCCATTTCACTTCTGCAGTTTGTAGACAAGGACAATGAGGACTGCATAAGACTATGGGCCCAGGGAGCCACTGGTTACTTGGTTCTGTAAGCTCCACGTCAGTTAGGGAATTCCGCTAGCCTGGAGTTCTCTGGGTATGAGTGTCAAACCAGAGCACACACCCAGCATTTCTAAAAATGTTTGTGTATTCTGCATCTTCAGTGTGTAGTTGCCTAGATAAATGACCACAGGTCTTGTGGGCAGGAATTCCAGCATCATTATTGTACTTCCTTGCTGAGGACCTGACCTCTCTTTTAATCAGTGAAGTTTCTGGGTTAGGATGCTGTCTTGGGCAACAGGATTTATCTTATCCGGTCTGCTATCATCTGCCACAAGCGTTCTGGCATTTCACCTTAGCGTGGCTATAATTTTCTCCAAAGTTCTACGAGTCATTTTACCACCATAATAAAGGCATTCCCCTGGAGCCCCTGCCAGGATGGTAGGCCATCTCTCACCTCAGGCTGCCTCTATGTAAATATGCCTATTCTTCTCCAATTTTATATTTCATCTCCTGCGGCCTGTCACCCCCAAATCCAACCGTAAGCAATCCTGAATTGGCTGATACATATTGGTCTGGTCCTGCAGCCCCAGAGGAGCACCGTCTTTTCTTTATCTATCCAACAGCTCCTAGTGTGTGTTATTCTAACGTGAGCATGGTTCTCTGGTAGGGGTAAGGTAGTATTGATCTATTGATCCATGGGTGACTCGTGCTGTCCTTCAATAAACAGAGTCACATCTTCAGACCCAGAAGTCCCCGGGGCAAAGTTTCAAAGTTGTGGGAGCATTAATTCTGATGTCCTGTCTGCCTCTAACTTGCAAAGCCCCACTCATCCGACCAGCTCCTTGACATTGTTATAGGAAAAGCTGCTATTCTTATAAAATTACACCCTTACCCACAGCATCTCTGCCTTCCCGCTGCTGGAGATTAAGAGTCTCTCAGGTCCCCTTGGAAGATTCTAACTTCCACACATAGCTTTCAGGGACTCACATTGTCTTTCTCTAAGGTATCAACCACTCAGTGGAGAGAGCCACCAAACACTGTTGTGCTCACAATCAATGCCTCTTTTGCATTTCTGAAATCCTGGGATATGCGGGTGCCAGGGCATCTGACAGGGAGCTGTCACAAACCCTCTGAGTTCATCCCCGGTGAAAGCTATGGCAACAGCACTTCTGTACCTGGGGGTGACCATGTTTGCTGCTGCAGGGATCACATTCTCTTCTGCCCTACCAATCCACACCTCCTCCCCCATCCTGCAGCCACCTCCACGGGGCCTGTCTCTCTGGAGAAGAAGAGCCGGAGGTACAGAGTCAAGCGTGTTTTCTGGGCAGTGACTGAGGCACCTCTGCCAACAGTGGAGTGAGCTGAAATCAGAGTTCCCAGGCCTGGAGTGCTGTAAGGTGCTTTCTTGCCCCTTGGCCTTGGTGTTGTAAACCATCTCACTCTTCTGCTTGTGTTCCCGTCTCTCTCCCCTTCCATTCTCCTGGACATCTTTCTTTCTGGGCCCATCCTCCTGGCTGGGACAACACTACCCAGAAGCCAGAGTGACAAAACCTATCTCCCTTCAGCGGGCTCACCCTTGGTGTCAGAGTCCACGTCATCAGTGACTTTCACCCCTATTCCTAAGGTGTGGGAGCAGAGACATGACTTCTGGGTAAAGAGCTCTGCTGCTGGTAGAGTCTGAGCAGGGACCTCTGGTGCCGCCTTCTCAACAGGTCTGCCACTGGGATTTTATGGACAGATAGACAGACAGACAGAGACAGACAGACAGACACACACAGACACACACAGACAGACACACACACACAGACACACACACACAGACACACAGACACAGACACACAGACACACACACACACACACACAGACATACACACACACAGACACACAGACACACACAGACACACACTCACACAGACACACACACACACACAGACACACACACACACACACACACAGACACACACACACACACACAAACACATACACGACTTCACTCCTAAGAGGCCAAGGAGGAGTAGAACATTCCTCTTGCTCATCTCAGAGAAGGGAGGCTTCCTATTTCACTACAGCAGGCTTCCACCAGGGTGCAATTTCTTTATCAGATAACTGTCCTTGTTCTCTTGAACTCTTTGAAGATCCCCGTGTCCAGCAAAGCTCGCCTGCTGTCCTCATTCCTGTGGGCTCTTTGTTTAGTCTTACACCCCCTCACCCCCTCAGCTTGGGTCACTAATGGTAGCCTTAGCTCCCCCTAGTGGCGAACAAAGCCAAACGTGCATTGGCACAAGGGTTGCAAAAGCTTCAGTTCAAATACATCTGAAAGGATACAAATTCAGGGAAAGACAGACAGGACTCCTAAGTCAGAGGATGTTAAACTACTGATTTAACCACTAGACTTTCTGCCCAGAAACTTCGAGAAGTTTTTCTATTATTTTTCACAAAAATATAATTGATAAAAAAGAAATAGGACAATTATTTGAATTGTGATGTAAATGAAGCTGAATGTTATAAAATACACTGGTCGCAGCCACTGTCCTTTGGAGGGAAACTCACATATTTAACTGGCAGATCTGACTGGTTCTCTTTCGAACAGTGGGGTGAACGGTTGTGATGCAAAGGGGGTTTGGAAGCTCTTCCTGCACCAGAAGTTTCATGTGGTCCTGGGCTGACGTCATGTGTCCACACTGAGAGGGAGATGACTGTAGCCGATTAGTTATAAATTCTTTCTCTATAAGCTATCTCTGAGCCACTGGGGAAGGGTGCCAGCAGTGCTGGGCAGAGCAGGACAGTGGGGCAGAGCGCCAAGAGTCTTGGAGGTGGGCAAGGGTGTGAACAGTGAACTGGCCCACTGTTTTTTCAGATACAGCTTTTTGGGAGCCTGTAGGGAGATTTATGTCTCAGGAGGGGTGTTAGTGCAGGTCAGGCACCAAAACACATGTTCTTTCTATATTTCCCATAGCGGAGGGGAACGTATGAACTCATCCCAACAACACCATGGAGCTTGCTTTATGGGCATGCCAAGACAGAGACACATGGAGAAGCTTGCCCAGCTCGCACTGTGGCATTCTGGCCAGCACAAGTGCACCCTGGCATACGAGTGCTTTCAGTGTGCGTCCATGTGTTCTTCTTGTCCAGAGAGTGTGCAAAACCAATATATCCAACAACTAGCTGAAACCTGGGCTGCTTCTACTACCTGGAGTTCCCAAGAACATGTTTTGAAAAAGAGCCAGTTGTCACATAGAAAAAACCAGATACTGGGTTGGTTTCTGAGGGCAATGGTGCTCTAAGTGCACATAATAGGACTCCAAGCTCACCCCTGGCTAGCAGTCCATCTGCGGTTTCACTGGAGTGGGAGGGGAGGCCGACGGCATCCTTGGAGAGATTTTAAGTCTGGTCTAGGGGGTGGGTCAGCTGTGATCTTTTTACACTTTATGCTGGCAGAACCAGATGGCACGCAGGCACCCAGAGCCAGTCGACTGTCTTTGTGAGCCACTCAGAATAGCGTTATGCTTCTGGCCTGACCGGTAGAGACCTGGCCCTTCACACACAGGGTTCATGTTCAGAATTCCTCATGGACAGATTTTCTATCCAGAAGTACATCACTACTCAGGTAAAACCTGATTATTTGTGAACACTTTATTATCGTGTAAAAAAGGCCTCTGTGCTAACCTACATTGGGGATGGTAAACCAGTGGCTCCTTCTAAGGTATGTTATGTTTGATTATTTTAATATTCCATAATATGTCATCCTTCCTTCATATTTTTTAGTGGCTTATGAAGCAATACTCCCTAGATTTTTTTGCAAGTGGAAAGTTGGCTTGGAAAGTCTCTATTCAATTATTCCTGTATATTTGAAAACAAATCTTTTTCTTCTTATTTTTTTGGAAATTTTTTTACAAGAGACAATAAAAATGGGAAATTTCGGATTTCAGATGTTTTACAGCATTCTTGTGGCACAATAACAGCTTCATTAAAAATAATTCCACAGTACAGTGTGGATGTTGTGAGGCGCTTAAAGCACTCACACCACCAGCTTTCTCTTCGAAATGCCGTGTGCAGGGAGGCTGTGCTGGTTTGTAGTTCGTATTTTATTCTGTTGGGCTTTGGTAAGGTATTGGGTTACTACCCCCTACTGATGACTATACAGGCAGAAGAGGCTGCCAGTTGCAGGCTGTGGAGGATGGAGACTCTAGACACTTCCTGGCTGAGATGTCCATGTACCAAGGTGGAGTCAGCTTCCCTCGTGGGAAGGGAAAAAGCCCACTCTGGGGTCAGCTCCTTTTATGTAGTTTCCTGTTTGTTTTCTGGAAGGGAATGTGGTGAGGGTAAGGACAACCCTTTCTCCTCTGAACTTGGAAAACGACCTTAAAATGATAGCCTGAGAGTGTGGGAAGGATCCAGACGGGCACCTGGTCCATTGGGCTTTTGCTAGTCCACTCTCCCTTCCAACCCTCCAAACAGTGCTCCAGTGTCTCAGGCAGTGGGAAACAGTCTCCAAAGGCAGTGCCTTCTGTCTGGGTACAGCCTGGGCGTTGGAGTTCTTCCTGATGTGGGGCCAAGATCTTAGTTCAGTTTCCACCCATTGTTCCTAGCTGTATGCCCATAATTCATGAGAGCATAATTCTACAACACTTCAGCTTGCAGAAGGAAGGCAGCAGGCAGAATGGGAGGATGGAGCTGGAGGACAGAGCAAGTGTCTTTGACCCTTGGTCTCCTTTGCTGGGAAGTGGTGATTATGGCCCTGACCATTCGAGGTCTGGGGAGGTGGGAAAGTGTGGTCCAGACGTCAGAGCACATCCCAGCAAAGTACAAAAGCAGTATCCCAGGACCATCTGCATCTTTATCTTCAGCCTGGCCTCAGCATGCTCTCCCATTCAAGTCTGTTGTAATCTGTGGCTCTCCACTTCTTTTTTCTCATTAGCTCTGTCTCGCCTCACACCTCCTGCTACAGAATGTGATGGAAATTCTGAACCAGTCACCGAGGAGAGCTTGGCCCTCAGAGTTGTTCTGTTAAGACTAAGCTGGTGGGCAGCCATCTGCTGAGGGGATCAACGGCATTTCACTGTGTGAAGAACGCAGGGCTTTGAAACTGTCTTACACTCTGTTGAAGAACAGTGCATTGATTTTGTCAGTCTTTGTACCGTTCTCTGGGTTACCTGGGTAATGTGATGTCTGCCTCCCCAGGAAGGAAACAGAACTTGCGAGAACGTAAGAAGCTGCTTAAGTAAGGATGCTGGCTCCTGATCTCTGCCCACTGCCAGCCCACCTTCGTTCTCCAAGATGGAAGCTCTCAGCCTCCTGTGACTTTCCAGTGCCTTTTTCTAGTATCTGTTTGTCTTAATTGGGGCTTCTACTTCTATGAAGAGACTCCATGACCACAGCAACTCTTAGAAAAGAAAGCATAAATTGGGACTGGCTTACCTGTTCAGAGGTTCAGTCCATCATCCTCATGATGGGAAGCATGGTGGCACACGTGGTGTTGAAGGGCAGCAGATAGCTCTAGATCAAGATCTGAAGGCAGCAGCAAGAGAGAATCACACTGGGGCTGGCTTGACTATTTGTGAAACCTCAAACTCCCAGTGACACACTTCCTCTAACAAAGCCACACCTCCTAATAGTGCCACTGTCTGATAACCAAGGACTCAAATCTGAGTCTGTGGAGGCCATTCCTATTCAAGCAGTCACATTCCACTCCCTGGCTCCCAAAGGCTTGTAGAAATATCATAATGCATTTAGTCCAACTTCAAAAGTTCCCATAGTTTATAACAGTCTCAACACTGTTCAAAAGTCCAAAGTTCAAAGTCTTTTCAAAGATTCATGACAGTCTCTTAACTGTAACCATCTGTAAAATCAAAATGTGAAAGCAGATCACATACTTGTAACATACAATGGCACAGGATATACACGCTATTCCAAAAGGGAGGAAAAGAGACAGTAAGGAAACACTAGACCAAGACAAGCCAGGAAACCAGCTGGGCAAACTCTAAACTCGGCAACTCTGCATTGGTGTCAAAGTGCTCTTCAGATCTCCAGCTCCTTTCAGCTGTATCGACTGCTATGCACTTCTTTCTCGTGGGCTGTTTCCACTCCCTGTTGGCAGCTATTCTAAGTACGTATCCCAGGGCTCTGGAGTCTCCAACATCCAGAGGTCTCCAAGGCAATGCAGGCTTCTCCTTCACAGCTTCAGGCAGAGATCTCTCTGGGCTTCCATGCAGGGATGGATATTCCTGCCATGCACCTGGTCTCTGGCTTCCAGAGACTCCATAAGCCCTTTCTTGTATCCTCGACTCTAAAGCCAGAACCACATGGGTGAAACTACCAGGTTCTGCTGCTTGCTAGAGCTGGAACATGGCCACTCCATTTAAATACATTTTCACCAGCTTCCTATTTTCAGTGGTGCCCTTTACTGCCTAAGCTTTCCTTTAAGCTTGGCTGTCCTAGAACTTGACCAGGCTGGCCTCAAACTCAGAGACCTGCCTGTTCCTGCTGGGGCGAAAGACGCGTACCACCAAGTTTTTGTTGTTGTTTTGTTGTTTTTACAAGTTGGAAGCTTAGCTGTGAGGGCTCCTACCTGGGGTCACCACTCCCTTTATTCCATTTCAGAGCAGGCTTTTCTTTAAACTTTCCCCCAGGGTTCCTTTTCTCACAAACCTTACATTTTGTTTCTTCCTTGTTCAGCATGCTCCATTTCATTATAGATCTGCATAAATGTCCTACTAATAACCCACAAACAAACAAACAAAATGTCCTACAAGCAACACAGTTCATACTAGGCTGTCTGGAAATCTCCTTTGCCAAAGCTGTTAATCCATAAGTCTTCAATTTATCCTCAGGCAGATGTATTTTTGGACAATGGCAGAAAGCAGCCACGTTCTTCACCAAAATATCATGAGAACGGTCTCTAGGCCACACACTAACATTCTTCTCTTCTGAAACCTCTTGAGCCAGGCCCCACAGTTCAACTCTCCCCCAGCACCTCTGTTCTTCATGCTCCTATCAGGATGGCCCATTAAACCCCATCTAAAGCATTCTACTGCCTTCCAAACCCCGACTCCACATCCTTCAAACAAAAGCATGGTCAGGCCTGTCACAGTGATACCCCAGTCCCTGGTACTAGCCTGTATCTTATTTAGGGTTTCTATGACTTTGAAGAGACACCATGACTGTTATAAAAGAAAGTATTTAATTGAGCTAGCTTATAGGTTCATAGGTGCAGTCCATTATCATTAGGGTGGTAAGCATGGAGGCACAAAGCTAGACATGGTGCAGGAGAAGGAACCATAGGCAGCTGGAAGAGAGAGACACTGTGTCTGCCTTGAGCATTTGAAACCGGGAAGCCCACCCCCTGTGATGGTTTGCATATGCTTGTGCAGGGAATGGCGCTATTAGAAGATGGGGCCTTGTTGGAGGAAGTATGTTGCTCTGAGGTTGGGCTTGGAGACCTCCCTAGCTGCCTGAGGATGCCCAGTCTGTTCCTGGCTTCCTTTGGATGAAGATGTAGACCTCTCAGCTTCTCCTACGTAATGCCTGCCTGGATGCTGCCATGTTCTTATCTTGATAATGGACTGAACCTCTGAACCTGTAAGCCAGCCCCAGTTAAATGTTGTCCTTATAAAACCTGCATTGGTCATGGTGTCTGTTCACAGCAGTAAAACCCTAACTAAGACACTCCCCAGTGACACAGTTCCTTCAACAAGGACATACCTCATAATAGTGCTCCTCTGTGGTGACCAATCATTCAAATCTATGAGACTTTGGGGGCCGTTCCTATTCAAACCACCATGACTTCTTATGACCTTTGCCCTCCTTTCCTGGAGGCAGTGGAACAGAACATGCCAAGAATGAGAGGGCAGAGCTTTCTGTCTCCTTGGGAAAATGTTGGGAGATTTTTAATAACCCTGCAAGGGACTGGGATCCTTTTAGTTTCTCTTGTTTTATTTTCTGTAGCAATGAGACTGAGCCCAGCAGTTTTAGGCAAGTGATCTACACTGAGCTACGTCCCCAGCCCCTCTTCCCTTTTGATTTTGGGACAGTCTTTTTTGGTTGCCTGTGCTTGCCTTGAACTCCTCTGCAAACCAGACAGGACTCAAATATTTGATTTTCCTGTCTCAGCTTCCTCAGTAACCAGGAAAACAGTACGGTCACATAAAACTGGATGGAAAACAACTATGTTAGTTACAATTCTAGTCAGGGGTCTCCAGAAAAAGACAGCCAACAGGAGAGCAATCTTTGTTTGTATGCATGTGAAGGAGAACTTCATGGGGTTCACGTTATTATGGAGACTGAGGTATCCCCTGCCCACCAAGTTCAACCTGAGGAACCATGAAAGCTGTGTGACCCAGGCCACACTTGGAAACTTGATACCCAGGGAGCCGTGGAGGAGTGTGACTCTCTGACTCTTGGTCCAAGTGGGGTATGAGATACGATGCCTCACCTCAGAGTTAGAGGGGACAAAAGGGCCGTCTCTCTTTCTTCTGCCTCTGCTCTTTCCAGATCCCCCAACAATCCGATGTCGCCCGTACACATGGATTAGGGCCACTTGCTTTCCTGAGCCCTCATGTTCAAATGTCATGAATGCCTCAGCCACACCCAGGAAGTGCAGTCTGGGTTCCCAATAGCCAGTCATGAGAACCCCAAGGAGAATAAACGGCCACAGTTATTTTTGTGATTTTGTAATTTCAGTGTGAGCCCCATTCAGTCAGCATTACAAGTCAGGAGTGGGAGGGACACTGGGTCCCTAAGGCTGCTGTGACCGTCCCTCTCCGGGAGAAGGGAAAAACTCTGCCGGGAGCTATCGGTTTCCTTCTCTGCTCATTTTTGCTGTGATTCCTACCAGTGTTGTCCAGGGTATAGTGAGAGACAGATGTTAACCTTCAAACATGAAGGCCATCTTAAAGCAGGTCACAGCTGCCTTCCATAGCTGGCTCCTAAAGAGTTTTCTCCCTGCATAGATAGCCTCATTTCTGCTCTGCATAGCTCCCACTGTTCATATCCCGTTATCCAGAAAATTCCCTGAGACAGCATGTGGATTCCCAACACCCAGCGGGGTGGTTCACAAGACAAACAGAATCGCCAGTACTCTGTTGAGCTTTTCTTTTTTACCTTTACTATTCCCCCCTTAATTTATTTATTCACCTTATATTACTATTACAGCCTTACTTCCTCTCCCCATCCCCCGTCCTACCCTCCTCCATTACCGTCTCTTCTCCTCTGAGATGGGAAGCCCCCCCCCCATGGCTAACAACCCACTGGGGCACAATCAGGTCTCAGCTGGATTGGACATATCTTCTCTCACTGAGGCCAGACCAGGCAGCCTAGCTAGGGGGAGGGGATAATTCAGTGGCAGGCAACAGAGTCAGAGTCAGCATCCTGCTCGGGTTATTAGGGGATCCACTGAAGACCAAGCTGTACATCTCCTCATGTGTATAAGGGAACTAGGTCCAGTTCATGCACGCTCTTTGGTTGATGTTTCAGTCTCTGTGAGCCCCTATGGGCCTAGGTTAGTGGACTCTGTAGGTTTTCTTATAGTGTCCTTGATGGGTTTCTCATGTCCCCCCCCACCCCATTCTACAAAACTCCGCAGGCTCTGCATAAAGTCTGGCTGTGGGTCTCTACATCTGTTTCCATTAGCTGCTGTATTAAGCCTCTTAGAAGACAGTTATCCTAGGTTCCTGTCTGCAGGCAACCTAAATGTCCCTCAGTTGATGAATGGATAAAGAAAAGGTAGTGCATTTACACAATGGAATACTACTCTGCTATTCAAAACAAAGATATCATGTAATTATGAGGCAAGTGGGTGGAATTAGGAAATATCATTCTGAGTGAGGTAACCTAGACCCAGAAAGACACATGCACATGAAAAGTACTCACAAGTGGACATTAGCCATAAAGTACGGGATAACCATGCTACAATTCAGACCCCAAAGCAGTCGGGAAACAAGGAAGGCTCAAGGCGGGATGCCTGAATCTCACTCAGGAGTGGACTTGGCAGAAGGGCTGGGGAGGGATCAAGGTGAGGATCCGGTGTGGGGAGAGAGAGGGGCAAGAGGACTGGAGAGAGAATGAAAGCTGTTGGGGAGCATTTCTGGGAGCACCTGGAGTTCTGGGACAGGAAGCTCTAGGGAGCCTGTGGAGCTGACACCAGCTGAGACTCCTGGCAGCGTGGGGCTGGGGGTGGGGTACAGAGACTGAAGTGCCCATCCCCTGTAGCCAAGTGGGACTTCCAGTGGAGGGAAGGGGGACACCGACCCACCCACAAAACCCTCCAGCCTCAAATGCCTGCCTGTAAGACCTGCAGACACAAAGATGGAGCAGAGGCTGAGGGAACGGCCAAGCAATGACCAGCCCAACTTGAGTCCCATCCCGTGGGACAGCCAACCCCTGACACTGTTGTTGATACTTTACTATGCAGACAGGGACCCGGCCATAACTATCCTCTTCCGGAGTCTCTTAACTCTCCTCTAAATAGAGGGTTTCCTCCCCCGAAATCATTTGAGAAACATTAAAATTTAAAATTATAATAGAATCCCAGTCCACGGTCAAACATTTAATAATATATAAAAGGCAAGTGGTTATGAAAGGGAAGAGGTGCCCATGGCCCGTGCTTCATATCCAAAGCAATAAGCTCTGAACATTGGCGAGGAAGGCAGGGTGGAGCCTGTCCAGATCCCAATAACGGCTTTCTCCGCATTGCTTCTTCTCCAGGGAGAACGGAAACAAGCAAACAATACATTTTTGCCCATAGGTGCCAAAACTTGTGTCCTTCTCTTTCAGATACTTTTCATGGTTGTGTTTGGGAACAAATGTCCAGGGGTGTGTGTGTGTGTGTGCCAGAGGGAGAGAGAGAGAGAGAGAGAGAGAGAGAGAGAGAGAGAGAGAGAGAGAGAGAGAGAGCAGCTGGATGTAACAAATACCTCACAGGACTTGCATATGTATACGAAGGTGGTCCATGTTATCTTCTTGGG
The DNA here is from genome assembly GCF_963924665.1 of Micromys minutus. NCBI lineage: Eukaryota > Metazoa > Chordata > Mammalia > Rodentia > Muridae > Micromys > Micromys minutus. The sequence continues at coordinate 55,939,461 of NC_137983.1, read as the reverse complement.
TCAGGAGCTCTGTTCTGGACAGTGTATTAGTATCAATTAGTATCAGATGTGCAAAGGGCTGGCATCTCCCATGAGGGTGCCGATGGGATTTCAGAGATGGGAGTCCACTCAGAAGCCTCGAGGAACAGTACCAGAGGCCAGGACTAACAGTCAGCATTGCTGTCTGTTGATCTGAATGGGCTGGAGTGTGGGCGTGGTTCCTGAGGCCTGGGGACCTTGTTCGCTAGGAAACGTCCAGCCAGCCTAAGACAGAGCCTATATCCTTCCCCCATTTCTGCCAGGGCTTCTCACTGGCCTAGCACGGTTGTAATTTAAGGAGCCAAGGAAGCTTTGTAGTCCATCTACATAGCTGTCTTTAGCAGAGATTGGGTGAAAGTTAGGGGTGGGTTTAGAAGGGCAATTGGACAGCCCGGAACGGCCTGATGAACTATAAAATCAAGGCGGGTAAAAGCAGGCACATCCTGTTGAGCGATATGAATTGTGGGAGTTATCAGGATTGTGCTCTTATGGAAGATCATACTCATGATTTAAAATGTTCAATAGCTGAAAACCATTGCTAATTCATTAGTGTGTGTGTGAGAGAGAGGATGTGAATCTGTGTGTCAGTGTGTGTGTGATTGTGTATGAGTATGTATGTGAAAGAATGTAAGTCTGTGTGTGTGTAACAGTAAGAGCACATGTGTGTGAGTGTCCGTGTAAATGTGTATTTGTGTGTCTGAGTGTGTGTGAGTGAGTGAGTGTATGTATGAGTGTGTGTGTGTGTGTGTGTGTGTGTGTGTGTGTGTGTATGTGTGTGCGCCTCTCAAGACAGGGGTGGGGAATGAAAGGAAGAGAGGGAAAGAAAGCTAGCAAGAACCCCTGTCTGAGACTCTAGATAATACACTAGAAAGTTGGCCATGGGCTGGGGTGAGGCCACTCCTCACATGGGAGAGAAGACAAAGAGATGGTTCGAGGAAGCTTCTTGGAACTGGGCTGGTGGGTTTGTACACACGATGGGATTTATGGTTGAAGAAGTCAGACTTTAGAATTGCTTTGAGAATGATTGTCATTGTTTGGCCCAGGCATTTTGAGTTAGACCCTAGAGGGTGGAGAACAGGGTCTGTCCTGAAGGAAGTGCTGTGGTCCCTCACAGTGAGATAGTTCTAGGCTGAGAGGGAGTGAAGTCTGAATTCCGAGGCTTGCAGCTAGAACTGACAGAGATAGGAGCTGCCTACATGAAGTGACAGCTACTGCTGCCCCCAAAACTGTCAGGAAACTTCCTGACACATAAGCGTGTGCAAATCATTCACACAGTCACATTCAAGGAACATTTATTTATTTTTTTGCTTTTTGTTTTTTTGAGGCAGGGTCTCTCTCTTCATAATTCTGGGTGTCCTGAAAATCACTGTGTAGACCAGGTTGGTGCTGGGATTAAAGGCATGCAGCACCCCACCCAGCTAAGGAATGCTCATGGTGGGGACTGCTTGGTGGCTCTGAGGGTAAAGTGTTTGCTATGCAAATGAAAGAGTCCTCTAAGAACAGACATGATAACATGTATCTGCAGTGTCAGTGAGCACTGAGATGCAGGGCAGGCACAGAGACTCCGTGGAACCCTGGGCCTGGGGAATGCAGAGGAGGAAAAAAGCGTTCTCACACAAGGTCAACGTAGAGACTGAGACCCAAACATCTTTGAAGGTGAAACCTTTTATTGACATCCAACACTCTCCATAGGTAAGGTGTGTACTTGTCAGTTGCAAGTCGTAAATACACTGTGCTGGTTGTGCTAGGGGCACCCCTGGAACTGCAGAAAGAAGGGTGCACTTATTGAAATGGCTCATACTCTCTGAGCTGCTCCTACTGTAACAGGCCTGAGACCTTAATACCACTGAAACCCTTCCGCCTTAAACCCAACACTTAGGTCCCACCACCTATCAAAATGGGGACATCTGCTAATCCATCAAAGACGTAGCATATATAGGTCCAGGATCATGGACAGCCCTAAATGTAGCAACCTTGCTTTGCTTTTTGGCTTCTGTGGTTTCGAGGCTCGATAACTGTTCTCGTTAACTGACGTTTTTGTGCATATAAGGCTGTGTGATTTGGGCAAGTTACCCACGCAGTCACCGGCTAGCAGTACAGACTGCTTGGCTTTCAGGATGTCTGATGGACCTACCGTGCAACAATACTTCCAGTAGCACACATGGTTCAACGCTGCTCAGTGGGGACTGAAGTCTGAGGGTCTGGACTGGCTCATCTGCAAGGGACGTAAAGCTGGCTTTCCTTCTGGAACTGGGCTTGGGAGCTAAGCAAGAGTAGTCCTCAGGATTTTGTACCAGGATGAGGTGACAGTTCAGGGCTGTCTCCAAAACAGAAGCTTCATAGAGACTTAAAGGGCATTTCTATATCTTTAAGGGGCCAGAGACTATTCTGATAAGAGCCAGGATTCCTGATTTAATTTAAATACACAGAAACCCTCCATGGCTCTTTGAGAAATGACTGTGGTTCACCCTGACACCTGCTCTTAAACTTCTTCTTATAAGTTGTTCTTAAAAGTTTTCTTTAAAAGTTCTTAAATTGTTCTTTAAAGTTTTTTTAAAAAGTATTTATTATATATACATATTAGATATACATATATACACATATATACATATTATATATGTGTATATAATAATCACACACACATATGAATGTTTTGCTTGTATATATGTCTGTATATCACATGGGTGCCTGGTCTCTTAGGTACACAGGGTACCAGATGTCCTAGTGCTGAAGTCATATGTGATATGTGAGCTGCCCCATGGGTGCTGGAAACCAAACATGGATTCTCTGCAACAGCAGCAAGCACTCTTAACCTCTGAGTTGTGGCTCAAGCCTACAACACTTGGTTTTGGCATGACATCTATTCAGGGTCCAGTGTTACAAACATTGTGCTTTGTAGGTCTGAATCTCAGGGCTCAGATCTCATATCCTGGGGTTCTCTCAACTGGTTCCAGGAGAGAAAACTGGGAAATCCATACAAAGGAAAGAAAACCAGCGAAATTCTCTCATCTTCTAGTCCCAGAACTCAGCAGAGAAGAGGCCCAGCCTTCCCGTGTTTGTCACAGGCGGGTCCCTCACTGTCATTTGCTGAGAGTTCTGTTTGCACCAGGCCTTGCATTTCCTGTTGGAGAGCGTTAGTCAGGTAAGACAAGAGCAGGTCAAGAGGATGACAGGTAATAGTGAATTTGAGTGTGATACCATGGAGGGTGTTCCCAGGATCAGGCACAGGGCCCAGCCAGTGAAGAGGTAGAGCAAAGGTCACCAGGAACATCTGGTGGGGAGTTCTGTCCGAGGAAGGCAGAAGACAAGAGCGGCAAATTCCAGGAAGGTCAGGTCGTGTTGTGTTTATATTGTTACTCTCATACAGGCATTGTGCCTATACAACACATTTAGGAGTCCAAGGCTTAGACCAAGAAACAGCTGAGAGTAGTTAATCGACAACAGTCTGGATTACTTTACAAAAACCTGTTGCGTTAAACATTAATGAAAGGAAAGGGCACCATGCCACACTGGTGCCAGCTGCTCCTCGCCCCCAGTGGTCTCACTGCCTCCATGGCAGCCCCATGCAATGACTGCAGACTCTGCTCAGTCACAATTCCTGGTAACCTGGTAAAATCAACGCTCTAGAGGCTTGTAATTTATCAATCCAATTTATGTCAGTAAGTTCTCACCCCACAAAACGTCCACACAATAAACTCAGAGCTAATTGATAGTGATATAAACTGCCCACCTACATAAGACAAATTGTCTTATAATTATCCATCCCTTACAAGATATTCACAGCTGCCTGTCGCACAGATCTGGGTGTCCTTCTCTTCCTCCATCTTCTTTCCTTCTCAGTATTCTCTGTCCTGTCTCTAAAATTCTCAGCCTGCGTTTCTTACTCACTAACCAATCACAGGCCTTGCCTTAGCTTGTGCCCGTCCTCACCTGCATGTAGACTTCAACCCACAAGGTCATGCTTAAGGTCCCGGCCTTTACTCAGGACTAAGGCAGGCCGGTGAGCAGAGCCCTTAGTGGCATGCCAAAACCCATATTGTCCAATATCAAAATAGGCATCTTGGGAGCATGGGAAATTATTCTCATTACAAGACGACAGCATGCATGAACCTTTGTCTCAAAAAAATTCTACAGAATGCTAATCCTGTGCAGCAGAAAGCCACTTAGTCAATGCAACACTGGAACTGATGTTTGCCAAGATTTGCGTGGCAATCCCATGATGCATTTTGTGTGTTTCTATTTCATATTATAGCGGTTTCCTGGTAAGTGGAACCATTTGTATATTATTAATAATAGTAAAGAAAAACGAAATTTAAAATGTCACTTAAAAAAAAAAACACCCTGAAAAATGTTGCTTGTTGCAATTTCAAGTCTGCTGTATAATTTAACAAAAGCCTCTGGAGAATAAAATTATTAATAAAACAATAACAGACAAATTACAAATTTTCCTTTGTGGAGCTCAAATGACCTAGTTTTTTTTTTCCCAGGGAGGAGAGCCTGCATGCATAAAATTAGCCCTATCGCATTTCAATTTCATTGGTAAATACTATTTTAAGAAGGTGATTAGCAGAAAAACAGAAAATTTGGAGTATTTTTAAAAATTTGGCATTTCCCCAGTATAGTTATGAACTCTTGGTACTTAAAATACGTGCTACAAGGAAATGATAAATTATCATATTATTCTAAAGCAATAACATACAATTCTACAACTGCTTCAGAAATGGGTCAGTAAGAGGGCTGTATAACCAAGCTACTTTCTAATACAGATTTCTTTTCCAGCTCATGAATTTATGTGAGAGTCATTTATCAGGAGAGATTCGAAGCTTACCACTGTTTTCTTCCTGGTCACCTCCCTGGGCCTCATCCCCAGCACCCACCAGACCAGGTGAACCACCCGAGCCAGAAGCCTGGGGGCACCTTCTGTCTTTGCCTTGCTAGATCTCGGCTGCTTTCCCTTGGATCTGAAGGTGAGGTGGGTCCGGTTTCTCTAGAACCTTGAGTTTGCTCCTCCCTAGAATATGCACACATCTGCTCTTCCCTGTGAGTGAGTGCTCTGGCTACAGGCTGTAGTTCTGACATATCAGCCCCTCCCTGTGAGTGCTGACCACAGAGAAAAGGACATCTGATTCTGTGTTCAGGCTGCTGTTTTCTGACACCGAGACCAACTTTTTTTTTTTTTTTTTTTAACTTGATCTCAGTTGGTATTGAACCAAGCTAATTGTCTGCCGTTGACACTGTCACCAACTTTGAACACTGTGTTTGGACCGGCCCAAATCAAGTCCTTGCACTATTTCAAAACGGAGCATAGTGACAATTGCTTTGTCAAGCTCATGGGAGCTTTGAGGGGGGGAAAAGAGGTGTCACCTACTTTTATCTCATTGGGCACAGACTCAAGTCAATTCGGAGGTTTTTCTGCATATCTAGGCCCTGTAGTTTGGGCAAATTGAAGCCTGACAGCCCTGTTCCTAGACCGGTGGCCCCTGCTGCTTCAAGGTTGGTTCCTGAGAAAAGTCTCAGGTCCCCATGATGGTAAAGGCAAGGATGGCATCATTTGGACATGCCATGAGAAGCTGAGGGGACAGTAGCTGGTACTATCTCTGAGGGAGGAAACAGCACAGCCCAGGAACCTTAGCCGTGGGAGAGCAGCTAAGGCCCGGCCAGGCACTCTGCTTGCCTCGGAGGCTGAGACGTTTGTGAGAGTCGCACAGATTAAGAACGTCAGAGCTGGAAACTGGTGGTGGAGTTGGCATCTGCTGAAGCTGTTCCTAACCCGCTGGTTCTGCACTGGCTTTCAGCAGTCTGGAGCAGGAAGAACAGCAATGGAGGTGTGCCTTAGGGTTCAGGACTTCAGGAGGAAAGTAATTCTCTCTCTTGTTCACTCCTTCATTTATTTTAGGTACCTGTATCTTATAACAATCATGGTTTGTGATACCCCCAAATTCATAAGCTGAAATCATAACCGCCACGACCTCAGAATGGGGTCATATTTGGAGACAGGGTGTTTACCTGTAAAGGTAAGCAATATAAAATGAGATTCTTAGCATAAGCTCTTGGCTAATGCTACTAGCATTCACATAGAAAGGGGAATTTGGACACAAGTGACTTCATTGTCTAATAAAATGAGGCAAAAGCAAAACTACCCTTTGGGTACAAGCCAAACAATATGGCTATGAACAACCCTTTCCCTCTCAGCCTGAGAAGGGATCCACCCAGCCAGCACCACCATGTTGGAATTCTGGTCTTCGGAACCAGAGGGAAGCTGTAGTCTTCCTGTCTATGTTACTCTGTTTGCACAGCCACAGAAAACAAACACAGCCTGGTAGACTGGTAGACAGGCATCCCAGGACGAGAGATCCCCTTCGCAACCCTGAGCGCATTCTCTAGTGAGGCTGTGGGTAGCCTCCACACTGGTTACAACGATGGGCTGAGTCAGGGCGGGTGGCACATGCGACGGTGCTCGATTCAGAGAACTGCCACCTGCGCACCAGCAGATGCTGCACAGAGTGCACAAGGACAGGGCCTGCTTCTATGTCATTGCTAAGGTCTGAGTGTGGAGCAAGAGATCCGTCCTCAGGGCCCATGACAGTTAGAAGCTTGGTCTTCAGGATGGCTCTTGGGGAAGGCTGTGGAACCTTTGGTAGGTGGATTCTATGCCACTGGCCTGTGCCCTTGAAAAGTGGTTTTGATGAGGACTCTTTGGTGTTTGGAGGGGAGGCAACTATTACACCAGCCCAAGGTTGGCTCTAGCCTCTATTTTCTCCCCTAGTGTTAGCATCCCTCTTAGGCTCCGCCCCACAGTTACCTAGCAACAGTCAGGTGTGCCTGACTCACTATAAAAGGGGCTGCTTGCCCCCTCCTCATGCTTACCCTCTTTCACTCCTGCTCTCTTCCCTCTGTCCCTTCTCTCTCTATTCCCCTCCCCCCTCTCTTCACGTGCTTCTGGCCAGTCTGTTCCCCCTGCCCTGTGTGGTGTGTGTGTGTGGTATGGTGTGTGTGTCTTTTTCTGTTTCTACTCCCCCCTCAACTCCTCTTCCTATGCCTAAAATAAACTCTATTCCATACCATAGTTATCCTATGGCTGGCAGCTCAGGGGGCAGGGATGCCTCAGCATGGGCCCACCAAGGTACCCGCTTCCACCACACCATATCGTGCTTCTACCAAACATATCCTAGTCGTTTTGTTCTCTTTTTTAAAATAAAACACAACACCTAGGGGCCATGTCTTCATTCTGTCTTTCATGAGGATGCTTCTCACTGATTTTGGGACTCACCCAGGTATTCCAGAACCTTCTCATCTCAAGGGGTATAATGACTTCTGCTAAGACCGTTCTTCTTCCTAAGGTCTCCCCTACAGGTTTGAGAACAGGCATCTCCTTTGAAGGCCACCATTCAACCTATTTCGCCAACAATGTTCTCTGAAGCCTTCGACCCAATCCCCATCATAGCTCCACGCAGTCTCTCAAAAAAGAGCTGGGCTCTGACCCAGGGTGGTGGCAGAGTATGGGTGACATTAATACCCAACACCTTCAGGTCCCAGCCTGCCCCCAACTCATGCCTTGAGTTAAGTGTGACTTAAAAGCCTCCACAGAGAAAGATCTCACTTCAGGCTGTGAGATGCCACACAACGTTTGCCCAAGAGAGTGGAGAAAAGAACCAAGCTCCCGATTTCACAAAATACCAGCTGCAGAAGAAACCGGGTCTGCATTGAAATGACTTCTTTATGTCTTTGCATTGTGCCTGTCTTCACAACAAGGATGCTCACTTCTGATATTTCACTTACAGCTGGTGAGGGGAAAAGCTTTGAACTATTTTTAAAGATTGTGCCAAATGTTTAAAGATCCAAAGGCAGAGAAAATTGTCATTTTCCTAGGCAGTTTGCTCCTTCTGCTTTGTTGTCTACTCTCTTCACACGTGAACAAGCATTTAAAAAACCCACTAAGTTGTACGTGTGTTAGTGTTTGTGTGTTGTGTGTGTGTGGGTTATGTATGGTGTGTGTATATTTCTCTGTGAGTTGTGTGTGTTGGGTTTGTATGTATGGTGTGTGAGTTGTGTGTGTTTGGTGTGTATGTGTGTGTGGTGTGTGTGTATTTACTAGTTTTCTGGAAAGCTCTCCTTTCCCACCATTTATATTAAAAACTCAAACCAGAACCAGTGTGTATGGTCTTCGGTTTGACTGTCTTGGCTGTCCATCTCATGTACAGACAGAAACTAAGCAGAATGCCAAAACTCAGCTCCCTTTACCTCAAGGAATTAAGAGAGAGAGAAAAAAAGAATATCTCTAGAGCATTGAACATATTCTTCCCAATGTCAGCCATGTGGCTTGGACAAATAGGGTCAGCTCTTCATGCCCCTGTCTCCTCATCGCCAAGTGAAGCGAACTCATGGATTCACCTCATCTTCATCTCATGGACTCCCATGAGAGTTATGGTCAGCTCACACGGCACTGGCTACACTCAAGAGTCCCCCTTCTCCCCTCCCCTGTCTTCTTCTTTTCCTTTCTCTAGAGGTTCCTCTTTTTTTTTTTTTTTTTTTTTTTTTTTTTTTTGCTGTTGTTGGCAGACAAATTCTCCAAAGCTGTTTTGAATTCTAGCACAATCCTTGCTGCTTAGCTTTTGGCTTTTGTGATTTTTTTACAAGTCAGCCTCTTTTCTTCAGATTCTGTCTCCTCAGGTTTCACCGGCATCTTTCTGGTTTACTCGCTCTCAAATGTGTTTTGGGGTAAGTTCGGTGTAAACAATGGGCAGTTGGAGTTCCTGGGTATCTGTTTCACAGGAGATGGGGGAAGCACTGGAAGTATGTGAAGGACCAGTGATGGCTTTTAGTGTCTTTAACTTCCAGAGCCACACCCTTCACTGTCAGACCATGTGGCACTGATCAACCCGGTTTTACTCTATAGTGGAGTTCACTTCACCTCTGCTCCACTCCAGATGGGAAGCTGGGAGGGGAGCTCTGAGGGCTGTGCTTCCTGGGTCACAGTGGGGTGGATACTCCAGGACGCCAGAAGGCACCAAGAAGAGCGCACAGAGCTCCAGTTCTCTGGCAGGGTGTGATCACGGATTTGAAGATGGGGAGGGCTGTTCACAAGTGTGTGTCCTGTGTGGATTCTGTCCTTGAAGTAGGAATGAGGGGAGTTGAGGCTCTCCCCAAAAATCTCTGGGTGACACACTACTCCCAGGAGCACTGTAACAACCAGAAGCCAGGTTAATTTTGAGACAAGATAACCCAAATCACAACGCTAGCAAGCCCATGTCCCAGCTTCTGTTGCTATTGACTTCAGAAGTCCTTAGTTTCCAACCGTGTTACCCCAGCGGCCCAGGTTCTGTCTCGGTGGCAGTGTGGTGTCTATGCAGTGTGTCTGTCTTCAGATGGAAGGTTTCTCTGTGTGAGAAGCTTGGGTCCTCTCCAGTTTTACCCTTTCATTTATGATTAAAGCACATGGCAGGAACTACTTGCCCCTTATGAGGCTGACATCTTCAGCCCTTGGCCTCTGCAGGTCTTTCAGCTATTAATGCTCTTTGTCTCATGCTCCACTCCAGGATGCTTTCTGCCATGTCCTCTACAACTACCCTCTGTGTGAAGCCACTCCACAGTGCCCTGAAATACGCACAATTCATTCAGCTTCCTGTCTATGTCACAAGCCATTTATTCTGTAGAACCCTTGATGTAGGGGATGGTGTCCATTTCCCTTCCACTCTCTCTTAGTTGTTTAATAAAGTCCCACTGGCTTTAAATCAGATCCAATAAAGCTGTACATGTTTAAACAGCCTCTCCGTGGCAACGCAGAAGAAATACTGTCATTGACATCACAGGACAGTGTGCCTTGAGAGACCACTGAAGGAGCTCTTGGGTGGAAATCACAACACTCATGGCACAGGGCCTCGGAATTCTTCCAACAGTCAGCATTTACCATGTTTAGTCTCTTGGCTTCCAGAGTATCTTAGACAACTGGATGAAGAAGGGTTGGGGAAAGAACAACTCAGACAGTATCTCAGATGAAGGGTTGTCACTGGACAGGAATTCCACCAAGTGGGAGCACCCTATCCATGCCACATCACCTGTGTGTGCCCCATGACTCTGAGAAGTCACCTGGACTCTGTGCAAATCCTCTTTGGTCCCCTTTGGCTACCTTTGGAGACCCCCATGGGCTGCACCTGAAAATGACATTTCTAGTCAAGAACTCAGATCTGTATGGATCACTGAACATCTACAAAGTCCATCGTGGAAAATCCAGTATGGCTGGCGTGTGTTCAGAGCCATCCACATGTCTGCTCTTCCTCCAGCCGTCCTCACCCACCATCTTTTCTTGAATGCTACAGACTGCCAGAGATTGAGACGCTAACAAGATTCCTTTTCTCTAGCAGAAGATGACTTTTTTCTTTTACTCTTCTTTCTGTAACTCAAGGATATGACTTACGGATTGGAGCACAGGATTTGTTTCTTTATATAAAGGGCTCTCCCTATGGGCTCCCTCTGGTCTAGTTGCCAGCACTCTGTCATTGTTCCCTTTCTTAATCCTGATACTTTGTTACTCATGCCTGTTTGCTGATACAAACCAAATCCACAGTACAAGTCAATTTCCTCCAATCTCTCTTCTCACTAACCCCCCTCCATAAAAAGCTGGCTGTTTTAACATCTTAGTATGTGTCGAAAATCTAGGTGCTTAGCAAATTAGAATTAGTATTGAAAGCATTTATAGCTATTTTCCTTTTAAGCTGCTGCATTTTTGGTAGCTCAAAAATATTCTATTTCTTCAACAAACGTACAACTTAAAAATGAAATTACTCTCATTCTAATACTTTGCTTGCTCCTAAATTAGCAGCTTTAAAATGCTGTTCTTATAGACACAGGCGTAATTTCTCTCTTCTGTTTTATTGTCATGTGGCCACAACCTTTGCTGTGTTGTGACAGGGCTAAATTAAGTCCTCAGCTCTCAGCTTAAGTCACATTGCCCGTGTCATGTGTTACAGAGGCCACCTTAAAGTCTCTCTTTTACCTTGCTTGTGTTTTACTCCCCTCCCACACTTGCCTCCCCATCTTTTGCTTTTCTTTCCTCCCCCAAATAATCTTTGTCTATTCCCACACCCACACCAGGTTCTAAAATTATGTTTTGATTTAAATCAAAAGTCAATATATAAACTGCTTCTATGTGTCACAATTTCTCAGACTTGACCACTACGGTATTTAATGAGGTAAAGGGAACATGTGTTTTGAGACAGCAACTAAGCTAAATAAATGTGTTATGCTGGATGACTTTTAATTCCTTCCTTCCTTCCTTCCTTCCTTCCTTCCTTTCTTCCTTCCTTCCTTCCTTCCTTCCTTCCTTCCTTCTTTCCTTCCTTCTTTCCTCCCTCTCTCCCTCCCTCCCTCCCTCCCTCCCTCCTTTTCCTCCTTCTTTCTTAATCATCTTCCTCTTTCTCTCCTGTTTCTTTTGACCTGGTCTCAGGTAGCACAGTTTGGCCTCAAACTTACCAAGTAGTTCAGGATGGTCTTGAACTTCTGGTCCTCCTGTCTCCACTTTCTGAGTTCTGAGATTACAGGTGTCGTACCCCACCCACTCTCTACAGAGGTAGATACAGCTGGTTGTGGATGGTACTATCTATCCCTGGGCAGGTGGGCTGGGTTGTTTATGGAAGTTGACTGAGCACTAGCCAGAGGGAGTGAGCTAGTAAGTGACATTGTCCTGTGCTTTCCGATTCAGTTCCCACTTAAATTCTGCCCTGGTTTCTGTCGGTGATGGCCCATGACATGAAAAATATAAGCTAAGTAAACTCCTCCCCCACATGGTGCTTTTGGCCGTGGTCTTTATCATAGGCACAGAAAGCAAACTACACCTTACATTCAGCCTAGGCTAGTCTCGGGTTTACCGTGCTCCTGTTTTCCTCCTGGGTATTAGCAACATAACTGGGATTATAGGCATGTACCACCTGGCTCTCCATGCAGTTCTCAGAAGACTTCAACCTCATGGACTTTGACTTTGGGCTTCTACAGCCAGAACACATTTCTGCTGTGTGCACCACCCAGTTCGTGGTCTATGAGAGTTCCAGTAAATAAACATTTGAGAAATGGTCAGTATCAAAGCTTGCGGCGGAACTGAGGTGCCTACCATCAGTACCATGTATCTGAATAGAATGTGTTCGACACCAATAACTATGCCACATTGTGGATAAACAAATGATGTGGGTTGCCACAATAATGATGCAATGGCCAAGGCAGTCCTCTCGTTACTTGGAAGATAACTGGGAGAAAACACTATTATTCTGCTAACGGGACACAGTATTGAACTGACTTCTAACAACCTATGGTTACACCCAAAGATTAGTGTGTGTCTCATCGGAGAGACACCTTTCTTCACCAACCAGCGATCTGCATAGAGAATCCCAGACCAGTCAAGGTGCAGAGAATATGAGACTGTGGAGTTCTTGGCTCTCCGTGAGACACCCATGTCAGACCCCCTTTTCCGAAGACCCAGGGATCATCGCTGAAGGAGGTGGGGTGGAGGAAGAGGTTGGTGAGAGACTACAAGGACAGCTGCCCATTTGTACTCACAGAGCCCGTGCCAGCATGCACAAGACCTGTGTAAGTTCCTGGCAGGGAGAAGGGAGAGGGCAGGAAGTCCCTCCCCTAGATAAGGAGCTGTTGGTACTTGGTGGCTGCTAAGGGAGGGAGAGGTGGGTCTCCTTAAGCATGTGACTCCTCTCTGGCCCACCTTTATCCAGTGGACGACCACATGTCTAAGAGTCTGGGCTGGGCTAAATGAGGACACAAAGTTGGGTAGGTAGAGAAAGGAGGGTGGGCCCCAGAGGGTTTTTGGGGAGGGGAATAGAATAGAAATACACTGTGTAAAATTCTCAATGAATTAATAATAATAATAATAATAATAATAATAATAATAATAATAAAAACTCCTGCAGCAAGCAATTCAATCTAATTGTATGTAGGGTTTTAAAACAAAATTTGGAAAAGACACAAGTAGTCTAGTATCCAGATGAACAGAAAGCATTCTTTAAGGAAGAGCCAAAGGAACACGCAAACACCATGGACATTCAGCTGCATCAAAGGTTTAACAAAAATCAAAGTTCTGTACAACCTAACCATAGTCCTTGGCCTTTTTTTTTTTTTTTTTTTTTGCCAAGTCCGAACTTGCAGAGCCAGACCCTGCACACCTGCATTCAGTTAAGAGGGCTGTATGCTTTTCGTGATATTTACTCAACAGTATGCTTTACCAGATGCGGTTTTAATTGTCAACTGTTTGACTCTTTGCTGATCTTTTTTTCTACCTATAATTTTATTATAGACCAGACAGTCTTTTAGTTCTTCAGACACATCTCCCTTAAAAAGCATAAAGTTGGGCAATTGGGTGAAGCTCAGAGTTACACTGTAAAGCTCACTCCCTTTGGCATTTAAAAGAGTAATTGTGCATGTTCATTGAGCAGCTGGGTGGCATAGAAGGTGAAGTGTAAAGCTCTCCCTTTGCCCTCCTCAAATTCTTCTTTCTGAAACAGCAACATTCTGCCTTTTCCAAAAACAAACTTCAGCTGAAATTTATTTATTTATTTATTTTTAACTGGAGATTTTGGAGACTTGTATACAGTCTCCTAAGACAATGACGAAAGCAGATGAGGGGGACTTGTGGGCAGAAGAAAACTGTACACAGAACTCTGGAGCAACTCTAAGTAGATCCTTATGATGCTGCACAATGGGGTTTAAATGGTTTCAGGTTGAAATGGGAAGGTCTTCTTCACATTTTTTTTTTTCAAAATTAGGAAATACCATATTTAATCTAACCTCAGAAGCCATTTAGACTTTAAAGTATGTTTGGGGAAAAAAAATCTTAAAATCTAAGATTATGTGTCCTGATGTCATGCTGTGAATTTAAAAATTTAGGGTAAGTCCTAAGGAGATGGCACAGTAGGTAAGAGCTCTCTCTCTCTCTCTCTCTCTCTCTCTCTCTCTCTCTCTCTCTCTCTCTCTCTCTCTCACACACACACACACACACACACACACACACACACACACACACACACACAAATTGTCCTGAAACTGTATTTTAATGTTAATTCCACTTCCCTAAGAAAGGCTGCCTAGCTACATGACTCCAACTGAACCATCCCATTTTAATTAGTAAAATAAAGGAAAGCCAGTGACTGGGGGGGGGGGGGGGGCGGGCGAGGGAGGTAGAGAGGGCCGAGAGCTCTGTGGAGGTCAGAGGTTGTCAGAGGATGGAGGAGAGGTCTTGGCAAGATTTTATAGGTCTAGTATCTCATACAGAAGGGCAGTTTGTATCTTTGTCTATTTGATGCAATCTTGTTGTATAGAGGATTTGTGGATTGAGAGTTGAATATATAAATCTGTATGAAAAGCTATTGGGCTATAGAGTTGTGTTTGTGGGATTTTGGGGTACAGAAATACCCCGGGACAGAGGCAGAGAACAGGCAGTAGTCAACCGCCAAGGAAAGGGAGTTTTGTGGACAGAGTGAGATCCAGGCAGCAGATTCGACTGGGTGGGTATCAGGGTCGGGCCTGAGGAGCTAGACCTCAGGGCTGGTAGAGAGATAAACCATTTCTATTTTTAAATATTTACTATAACACACACACACACACACACACACACACCTTGCTCTAACTGTGGGAATCAGTCATCAGTACTCTGGGAGGTGGAGACGGGGGCCTTGCTGGGGAGGCCACTAGATCCAGATTCAGAGAGATTTTTGTCTTAAGGGAACAATATGGAAAACTGTAGAAGACACTGTTGTGTATACCACTGTGTGTACCACTGTGACTTGCATAGCTTAGTCCTGGAAACATGGCTAGGTGGTAAGGGATCAGAGAAAGCACGCAGGTCCACAGACACAGGTATAGAATAGCTGAGATGAGGTCTTCTGAGCATGCTCAGATGGTGAGATGCCAACAATCTGGAACTTCGTCTTGTTTACTGTGTTCAGACAGGGAGGGAGGGGCTAGCTAGTGGTAGGAGGTTTGTAGGGGACCAATCTCAGGCTGAAAACCTGGAAGGAGGGAGCTGCAATTGCTTGGTTTTGCACACACTGGTCACTTGTGAATAAATACTAATACTTACCCACACTGTCAGCATTTGAACTTGGACCAGAGGAAAGCTTTGTCTTCCCCTGAGCCTCACCAAGAAGGGCTTTGCATTCCCAGGACTCTCAGGCATCTGTCTCAGGCTCTGTCCATGTCAGCAATACAGAGTCACTGAGGACTTCATCTGTACATCACGCATTTGCTCCCCACAGTGAACAGATGAGCACACGTACCTACACGCATGCTCATACACGTCACGCATGTGCACCACAGACACATATCACAAACAAAATATTTAAGTGTAGAGTAGTGTTAGCTACAAGGAGGAGATGACACAAAACCATTTTAAAGAGGTTTTCATACATTCATACAAGGAATTTTGATGATATACATTCTTGTTCTTCTACCTAACTCATTCCAGACCCAACTCCTATTCCCTTACCTGTCCTAATTTCCTGACCCCCCATCTTTCTTTTTAACCCAGAAGTGCACTTTGTGCTGCCCATCTATTCAAGGGTGTGAGGTCATCTGCTCGAGTTTGGTTGACTACTAGTGTCCGCACTCTTAAAGAAAACTGACCCTCCTTTCTCCATAAGCCATTAGCTCTCCATAGCTTCTCAGCTAGGGGTGGGGGCTGTGGTGCCTGGTTTGATCTAGTGTGAGTCTTGTCTTATGCATCTGTCCTGTCATCTCCAGGAGATGCTGTTCTGTCCCACTACTCCCCAACCTCTGGCTCTTTCTGCCCCATCTTCTGGGATGGCCCCTGAGCCGTGTGGATGGGTTATGAGATAGATATCCTTTCTGTGGACACGTATTCTGCATCCTCTGACCAGGTGTGAGTTTCTGTGCTAGTCTTTGTCTACTGAACTCTGATGAGGCCTGAGAGCTGCACTAATCCGTGGGTTGCCCAGAATCTTAACCTGGTAGTTAATCCAAAGTATTCCCATAGGAAGACCATCTTAGAAGAGATGACAGAAACATTGTAAGAGCCAGAGGTTGAGGGGCAGAAAGGCTCGAGCAGAACTGTCTCACAAGGCTGCAGCTCTCACGGACTCACAGCTGCTGTGTCTGGCACACAAGGACTTTCCAGGACCAAGTCAGCAAACGTGGGAGCCTGGGATGAAGGGATGTTCATGAGCGCTCACCCTTAGCTGAGGAGCTGTGGTTAGCTGATAACTGTAAGAGAGGGAGAGTCAGTTCGGTTCCTGGTAAGTCAAACACGCTACAGCGGATGGCCCCACACAGAAGTAAACAAAGAGTATAAATTGGAGTGGATGGATTATTAAGTTAAATAAAAAAGGACATAAGAGTTTTGGTGGAAGACATAGATATAGGAGGAACCAGGAGAGGAGTTGGGGTAAATA
Organism: Micromys minutus; assembly: GCF_963924665.1. NCBI lineage: Eukaryota > Metazoa > Chordata > Mammalia > Rodentia > Muridae > Micromys > Micromys minutus. The sequence goes on along the minus strand of NC_137983.1, from coordinate 55,923,040 downwards.
TGGTCAAACATGAAGTTCTCAATTAAGAAAATGTTTTTTCAAAGGAATATTATATGTACTATATTATATAAGAATATTCTTATAATCCTAGCACTCAGGGGTTGAGGCATAAGAATTGTAAGTTCAAGGGTAGCCTGGGCTACCTAGTAAGATCTTGTCTACAACAACAACAATAAAATAACCAGAATAGGAAATATTACATAATAATTAAAAATGTCTGCAAAGAGTGTTTAATGACCTATCTTGTGGTAGTCTTTTGACACAAAGCAAAAGTGGGTCATGAAATTATATGTGAAGAGTGTTCTTCACATGGAAAAAACACAGGAGGGGAGACTAGAATAAATTACTCTGAGTAATGATTTTTTTTTTTTTTGAGATGTAAGATATGGTTTTCAAATGTTCTAGGTACAAAATGGAATAGCAGTGTTAAATGAAATGTACAGGAAGCTGTAGGCTTGGACTGAGTGTTAAGCCTCAGGAGATCAAACTAAAATGGACTCTTTCATACAAAAGTCACACGTCATCAAGCTCCTCCCCCATCCAAAAAAAAAAAAAAAAAATCAAGGCATTTCTCTGACATCTGAGAATTCAGGAGAGCTCATGGCCCCTAGTCAGGTCAGGAGGTCCCTTCTACATTGTCCTTTGAGATGGGCACCGTGGCTCCGGGGTCAGGAACACTTGCTGTTGCAGAGAACTGGACTTCCCAGCAGCACCACACTGACTGGCTTACAACTCCTTGTGAACCGAGCTCTAGAGGATCTGACACCTTCTTCTGGTCTCTTTGGATCTCCTACGTGTGACTATACACACAGAGAGACAGACATGGACATCATTGTTTTAATCTATAAAAAGAAAGTGACTTTAAAATGCTGTGTCTGCTCCTCGCGCTTTATTTCTGAGTTTGTCGGCTGTTTTGTGTGTTTTTCTGCACAGTACCTGCACTAGCCTAGAGGAGTCAGGTCCTCTTAGGAGCTGTCCTGGTTCTCGAGGTGGCCTAGGTCCAGATTTGCTATACTCTGTTGAGGCTAGAGAGCGTGACCCTAGCTCGCCTAAGATGTTTCCTTCTGTTTCCAGCCCCTTTGAAAGGAACCCAAACTATGTGCAGTTTACTGTGTAGGAAATTTTCTTTTAACGTTAGGGTTTTGTTAAACTCGTATTTAACTTGAAAATTTCTTTCACAACATTTCTCTGGAGAGCAAGTGGGCCACCGGTAACCATGGCAGCAATGAGCCAGACCCGCCCCTCGGGGTCGAAGAAGGCAGTGTTGGTCCCTGGCTGGTCATGAGGAGAGAAATAGAGTTGCCAAGCATAAAATAGTTAAATGACAGCATAAAAATTCAGGTCAGCTGCTGATCTATCAAGCTGTTTTTCTGAAATACCGAATCTTTAATTCAAATCTTAAGTGCTAATAAAAGTGGGCATGAATTGCCTACCTCACCCACATCTCTTCAGAATTCAATCACTATCAGCAATCCCCAGGGAATGGAGAATGAAATAAAGAAGCACATTTCCCTGAGTCTGAGAGATCCAATAGACACGGAAGAGAACATCACTTACTTGTGTATGCATAGCCTAGGAATGAGCAGGAGATCGAGGATCAAAAGCTTCAGACTGTGATGAGGAAGAAAGCTTCCCGTTTAGCCAGGGGTGAGAAAGCCGCACCCTGCCAGAGGGCTTTAAATGCACAGAGCAAGCACAAATCAAAACTTCAGCACACACACCTAAGCATGAATCCCAAACAGGGCCGCGCCCTTCCCGACCAACCCTTTCTCTGCCATCTGTCTAGAAAGCTACCATGTTGGATTTCTTCATGTTTGTAGGAAAGGTAAGGGAAGACCCTGGTTTTCTGTGCTTTTCTCGGCGTACGTGTGTCTGTCTACAAGAGGAGAAGGTACAGCCGAAGAGCTGAGGACTGTTCACCAAACAGACTTGCTTTTCTCTCTTTTCTTTTCTTTCTGTTGTTGTTTTGTTGTCTACGTTCTGATTTGGGGAAGGACTTGTGTTTGTGTTATGCTCTGGTTTTAGACGTCTATGAACCTGTTGCCCTGAAGATCGCCGTACAGGACTCTGCCAAGTACAATGTAAGGGAGACCCAGCATCGGAAATAGAGTGAAAACAAACAAACAACCCACCAGCCAACAGACAAACACAAAAGCAGGGCAGAAGAGATGACTCAGACGTCAAGAGCACTGTCTGTTCCTTCAGAGGACCCGGGTTTAGTTCTCAGCACCCATATCTCGGCTCACAGCTGTCCGAGGTTCAGGTTTCAGGGGATCTAATGCCTCTGCTGGCCTTCAGGGGCATGAGGCACGGGAGTGGTGCACAGACATCCGCCCAGGCAGAACTCATACGCATGAAAGAAAAAAGTAAAAAAGAAAACAACCAACCAACCAACTAAACAAACCAAACCAAGGGTGCCTTCTGTTGTCTTAGAACAGCTTCCGTGTTCATTATTCTGACTGAATACAAACTTGATTTTGAAGTTACAGTTTGCTATTGCTCTAAAACTGACCTTTATTAAAATGGCATTCAAATAGATCACTTAGTTTTAAAAACGATGTTCAAGCTCACGGGCGTGTTCATGACCAGAGGTAGTGTTTGGGATAACGAAGGAGCCTGGCTCTGTGTTTGTCTCTTTATGTAGTGAATCAAAACCTTGACGGTCACTTACCGCTATGTACACTCAAATTGGTCGTGCATACTCAGGAAGAGTCCATATTTGATAATAATAGTGGAACACTTACACTTGTTATTTACCAACATAGCAAGCACATATATGTGTATTGTACATATGCATACATACATGCATACACACTTTATCTGAATACACATGTACACTCGCACACACAGTGAGTGTGAATACCTGTGCACATACTGTGGAGTCAGCTTTCAATGTGTACCATGTGGATCCTGTGCATTGAGCTCACTGCCGTCTGGCTTGGTGGTAGGGCCTTTAGCTACAGAGCCATCTTTACAAGCCCTTGTGTATTATTTGTAACAATGCTTAAGAACCCTGCACGCACCTTTTCCCATGCTGTTCAACTTCTTTTTCTTCCTGTTCTTGCCCGGCTTTTATTTCCAGCCTTATTTTGCAGATGGGAGAAACTGAACGCCCAGCAAGGTCACCCCAAGTCATCCGCCTACAGGATGCAAAAGCCTGTACCACTAGCTTGCTCCCACTGTGTCTGTAAGTTAGCCCACAATGAGAGAGAGGCAGAGCAGGCGCCCCAGAGGTGTGTGTCCACCGCTGTGCCCGGTCTGATCAGATTGAGTGGAGGTGGAAATGGGGCACGGAGGCTCGGGGCGCTTTGCCTTACAGGGTCCCCACTGAAGCTTTGGGACAGCACTAGGACACAGTTAAAGCAGCGCACGACGTGGTGCACCTGTGGGGGATGGGCCGACTTGAGCATTCCCTCTGTGTTTTGAACCCTGCACATTCCTTCTCTGTCCCTTCTGATGTCCCCTTGTCTCTGCCACTTGGCTGACAGGCTGACATCTGGAAGCTCATTGTGTTGTGGGTACTGCCTCCCTCCTCCCTCAGACTTCATTACTTCATTCCTGAACACTCTAATACCACCTAACTACTTCTTGTTTTTAGACTTTTTTTTTCTCTACTTGAATTCGGCTTGAACCCATAACACCATCTAATTAATTTTCTTGAGACACTTTGATCATGTAACCACCCTGACCTCAAAATGTTCGGAACCCATCTGGCCTGTTGGACAAAGCAAAGCCCTTCATACTCTTTAAGGCAATAAGAGAAATATCTCTTTTCTTCTCTGCCAAGCCAGTCGTCCCAAACCTAAGGCTTAAATGAACCACTCAGGCACCTAATGATCCAGCTGGGGGACTCTCTTTTTCATCTCCAACCACACCTAGAGAAGCTGGAGACAGAGGATTGCAGGTGAGGGAGGGTAAGGGATGGGACACTTAGAACCAACATGGCTGCTCTGTGAGTGACTGCAGGGACAAGGGCTTCTGTGGCATTGATGGATAAGGAGGCCGTTGCAGAAACCAAGGCGGCTACAGGAAGAGGCAGGAACATCGGGGATTGCTGTCGAACTGTGCTAGCTAACACTGACACTGCTGCTGTTGCTGGAGGAACCCCCTGCCCCCTCGGAGAAAGGGTTACTTTGAAGGCTGAACAGTCCAGAATTCCTTCCAAACATGGAAGGCTCGAAGCTGGGAACATACCTCTTGTGATAGGGCCGTAACATTTCTACTTGGTCCGTTTTTCCCAGCAGGCCCAAGAGACAGGGCCATTTCAGTTCACGCCATTGTTAGACACACTTTTAGTGGGGATTCTTTTTTTGATCAAATCCCACAGTTCCCCCTTATCGTTAGGGACATTGTGCAACGCGCACGTATCACATGTCACGTTAGCCACAGTCTGCCTCCAGCACCATAAGTCCTGGAGTCATGCCTTATAATTTTGAAGTTTCTGAACCATATATAATATCAAGGACATGGCGTTTGTAACTAAACAATATACGGGAAGAAACTCATGGTAATGGCATTTGGCTGGAGTTGAAAGCTTAGCTTTTAATGTTTCTGAAGATCTGAAAGAAACTTGGTTTTTGTTTTCTGCAAGGGTCCTTCACAGTTAACTGCATAATGCCCAATTAGGAATCTTAGAAGAATTAAGGGTTGAGAAAACCCAGCCTCTATTGGAATCTTTGATTCTGCGGGCCATACTTTCCCCAAACCAGCTTTTACACAAGCAAACTCCCTGTGGGACAGGGTTGATTGTCATAACTTGAGTTTGCCTTGCAAAACCACAGACTCATTACAGCAAATGCTGCAGTTTAAGATGTTTAAAAGTCTACTATTGTAGCTGATTTTGTTCATTACTTCATCAGGAGAGGGGGAAAAAAAATCCCATAAACTTTTTTTCCCCTTTTTTTTTCTTCATGTTTTAAATGAACAGAGTTTTTAATATTTATTTTCTAACTTTGTAGCATGTTAAGCATGATGTTTTTCTTTTTCAAAGGCGGGGAAATCAGAAATCATGCAAATATTTTGATCTGAAAAAATGGGAGGAAAGTACAGTTATCATTTGCCGCTTGAGAGCAGGGAGTACAAGGGCAGCCTTGTTTAGTCTCGCCTCCTGCGGGAGGGTATGACAGGCTACCCTGCCAGCCACAGAGACAAATTTGCCAGACCTACAGGTGTCACGCTCATACTGGAAGGTGTAAGTCGTTTGTCATGCATCTGGTTTTGCAGAAATTCTGGGGCTGTAGGAATTTGTAAACACTGTTCCCCTTAATTTGAGGAAGACATTCTACAGATAGCATTCCCCCCCCCCCCCCCCCCCCCCCCCCCCCCCCGCCTGAGGCAGGGATCAGGCTCTTTTCTCTCAGGGGGAGGGGGCGACAGGACGTCGTTCTCAGCTTGGTGAGAGAAGTTAGGGAGGTTACTGGATGAATCAGATTCAGTTACCGAGTTTCACTGCTCTACACCAGGGTCGCCCAGCTCAGTACTGCTCACGTTGCAGGCCTGTAGCTCTGGACGCTGGAGAGCCAGTCTGTTCATACCTGCTTCTTCCGTGGGAAGCCGACAGCACTTCCTGCTTTGTCTTCTCCACCTGGTGTCATATCAAGAAGCAGCCCTGGACATTTAAAAATGTCCCTTATGGTAGGGTGGGGCGGAGGAGTGAGGAAAGAAACCATTTGTGCCGGTTAATTATTTTTTTTTTTAACTTGGCATAGAGTCTACTGGGAAGAGGGAACTTCAGTTGAGAAATTGCCTCCATCAGATTGGCCCAAAAGCTGTCTGTGTGGCATATCCTTGATGTCAGCGGGTCCAACCCACTGTGGGTGATGCTGTCCCTAGGCAGGTGGGACTGAGCTGGGGAAGGAGGCAGCTCGAGGAAACAAGCCAGTAAGCATCATTCCTCCATGATCTCAGCTTCATCTTTACCTTGAGCTCCTGCCATGGCCTCCCTGGATGACTGTGATGTAGAAACATAAGCCTAATAGACTCCCCCGCCCCCGGCTGCTTTTGGTACGTGACAGACACACAAACCGGAACACTCTCAGTTCAAGATGATTGTTGGAGATTCGCTGTATACCTGGGGCTGCTCACCTCCGGTACATCCTACGGTGTTAAAGGAGGCGCAGGTGTTGTGACTGGCTGAAAAGGAAGTAGCGAGAATTCCGGAACGCCCTAGCAACCTCGGCCGCGCCTGGGGCCAAGCTCAAGGAGTCTTTTATTAGACTGTAGAGTATTCAGAAGAGTTGCATTTCCTCAAAGTTCTCCGCTTACCTCCAGGGCAGTGCCCACTTCCGCTTCCGGTGCAAATGCCTCTGTTGGCTGTTTTTCTCACCGCTGAAATAATAACCCGACAGTAATGACTTCAGCTCAGGGATTTTGGTTGGGGATGATATGGTGCGCTGTGCAGGGAAAGGCATGTCGCTGGTATGTGCATGACGTGCGAACTGGGGGCGCAGCTTCTTATATGTTAGGGTTACCGGGAAAAAGAGAATATCTGGTTGAAATGTGGGATGGTTCGAACCCATGTCTGTACCCAAGAAATCCATTTAAGGCGAGGGAGGGCACTCCCCTTAAGTTCTCCGAATCCCCCCCAAAACGCTACCACCAGCTCGAGACCAAGTTTCTCTCCTCCTTCCTTCCTTTCTTCCTTCCTTTTTCTTTTTTTTAAAATTGAACTTTCTCTGCATTTACATTTCACATGTTATCCCCTTTCCCCCAATCCCATCCTCTCTCCCCCACGTTTCTATTAAATACAAATCCACGAAGGATATTTCAGATCTAAACCATAAAAGTAACTATAAAAAATACACAATGTATATACTGGAGAACTCTCTCTCTCTCTCTCTCTCTCTCTCTCTCTCTCTCTCTCTCTCTCTCTCTCTGTGTGTGTGTGTGTGTGTGTGTGTGTGTGTGTGTCTTCATGGCAGACATCACTAATCAATCATTGTGCTCCTTGTCTCTGAGCTAAAGGTAAAGTCTCAGAATTTGGGGACGTGGGGTGGGAGAGGGGTTCTGGTCATGGACTCAGTAGCATGTCAGAATTAGGGCTTCAGTGGAAACCTCTTTGTCACCCTTCTTTGAAAGCACTGCCACTTCATTAAAGGACAAGTTATTTAAAGGACAATGGTACCCAGGGATGAAAGGTTATTTGAATTATATTGGGGGATGATTTCTATAAGACCAGAGGGGTCTAGGACGGTTGCAGGTGCTAAAAGCTTCATTATTTTTCTGGGGTACCTACCTCACCCTTAGAGGTGAGTAGTACCTGTGTGGCCCGCTTCTCTTCCTGCTGTGGTGATGTGATGTCCACAGCCAAAGTGACTAAAAGGATGAAGGCCCTGCCTGTGACATTAGTGTCAGGTTCTCTCAAGGTCGGATGGGCATTAGCCTCCCAGAGAGACTTTGCGGGTGTCAAGCGGTGACTGGCGATTAAGGGCCACCTCCAGGCAGAAGGAGCAGGCAGCCTGCGCAGCCATGACAACGGAAAGGAAGAGACCATTGAGAACAGGGTGGGCGGAAGGAGAGACACTTGGTGTAGGTCGGGCCTGAGCCACTGAGTCAAATTGCATCCCCCTCTAGGGTGAAGGCTCACTCACTTTTTGAGGGGGGCTGTGTGTCAAGATCTTTCCTTTCAAGTTCAGGGAGCCACAGAACTTGGCACACATTATCAAAATATGGAAACCAAATTCCCAGGGTCAGTTTCTTTCAGGAGTCTAGTGTCTACAAATTCCATTCTGGGGGGTGGGAACCAGCCATCTGTGTGGACCCTAGCTTAGACTCCTCCCCTAGCTTAGACTCCTTCCGTACCCACGGGAGATTCTGACACATACAGAAGTTGGGACATTCTGGTCTAGGCCGTGCATGCCTGGCTTTTGGTACACTTTCCAGGTGTTAGTGTGCAGTGACTCGGGGTGGGAGGTGTCTCCATTTTTGCACACGTTATTGGTTTGTGAATGCAGCCCACGATCAAAGATGGCAATTTCTAGAAGGCAAAAATCTAAATTGCTCTCTAAACCAGGTGCTCTGGCCTTGTGAGCCAAGTCATTCCCAGGACTGAGGCGCTGGACCAATATAAGAACACCTGCCTCCGAGGATTCCGGAGGACAAACTGAGGACAGGCTGGGACAGTGCATGCTTTCAGAAGCTCGCCTGTCATCCACTCCCGTGGATGACATCCCAGGAGTGAGGCGGTTTCAACAACCAGTTTATCACAGTTTAACACTTCCGGTTCTATTTCAGGCTATGTCCAAGGATTGTGTGTATGTTGGGAGCAGAGGTGGGGCGTGGGGGGATGTGGCAGGAGAAATTTCTTGGCTCGACTGGCTTCTTAACGCTAACACACTCTCACTGGGAGAGTTCCATGAGGCACTCTTGTTCAGTGGCCCTGCTGCGCTCAGAGTAGGACCTGATTACTTTGAGAGATACCTGTGCAAGAAGGAAGTGGGATAGGCTTTTGGGAAGCCTGACCTTTGATGGTGACTCCCTGGGAGCTGAGATCTATTGAAACAGAGGCTTTCAGAGGACTCTTGAGAAGGGCTGGGAAGCTACTCTCTTGTGTAGGTCACGTTCTCACAGGTACATGACAGGGGTTACTGCAAACAGGAGCCTTGGCGTACAGTGGTGTCGGGAGCCAAGGTGAACACAAGAGCACTGTGGACCTTGGGAGCAGAGGAGGGGAGAGGGGACCCAGACTGAGGAGAGAAGGCGCCTGGTTTGCAGCTTTATTGGCCACCTCCGCCTCAGCCTTTGCTAACCACTATGTGGTTGTGAAGGAGAGGAGGTGGTCACCGTGCCATTGTGGTTCCTGAGTCAGCCAGAGCCCATTGCCGCCAGGGAGCCAGACTCCGTGAAATGTTAATTATCTGTTAGAAAAAACAGTTTATTTTATACACTTTTGAAAACAAAAAAAAAAAAAAAAAAAAAAAAAAAAAAAAAAAAAAACCAATCCCTGAGCAGGCTCTGTTATTTGACTCACTCAATGTATATTTATTTATACCCCATAAAGGTACCCGGAAAGCCATACAGTGGTCTTTTTAAAAGGCGATAACATGTTCTTTACACCAAACCACAACACCTACGCGCACAGTGATTGAGTTATAGTCAGAAAGGTACCGTAGATGACGTTTCCTCCCACTAATTTTACATCCCCTGTGCAGTTCAGGGAGTAACTTTACTCTTCAACAGAAGAGTGCTCTAACCCACTCTGGCAACGCCACACGGCCCTTGTGTTCCCGTCAGCTGCTTTATCAGCTCGACTTCCCCCGTTTCTTCAGGATAACTTGTTCTCTGTCTGCATTTTATGGAGTGTGGAGTCATAGCAATTTCCGTGTCCTGGTCCCATTAACTTCCTGGTACTATTGTTTGAAGTCTCCATATCCTGATGTGTAATCCAACTGTTTCCCCGCTATGTGGGAAGCGGAAGCTCAGGCCTATGCCTTGAACAACCCAAACTACAGCTTTCCTTTCCCATGAAGATGCGGGCGAGGCTCTGGGACGCAACTCACCCCCGTTGTGTACAGGGACGGGGTCTCATGGGTCTGGTCCCTGGGCTGGAATCTGCTGGGGGCATGATTAATTAAGCCTAAAACTCTGAAAAGAAGATCTTAACAGAATTCGGATCCATTTCTTCAACTTTTTGCACTGGGTCATCTTTTCTCCTTTTCCTGCTGCTTTCAAGCTTTTGATTCTACACCCCCCCAGCCATTTCTCTCTTTTCTGTTGTTGTTGTTCCTCCCCCTCTTTCTTCTCCTCCCCTCCCCTTCCTCTTCTTCTTCACTGTATTGCGATGAACTCACATGCCTTAGTGCACATAGAGCCAGTGCAGGGAGAAAACACAGGAGTCGTAAACGATAATAATCTTTTCTGATTTCAAACCTGTCACAGTTATTTTTTTTCCTCCTCCTCCTCCTCCTCTTCCTTCCCTCCCTCCCTCCTCCCCTCCCTTCCTTCCTCTTCCTCCTCCTTTTCTGTTCTTTATAGTAGGGAAGCTCATAAAATGCCACTGTCAGCTAAGCCTGCAGCCTGAGGCTCAGTGACTTCAGAATGCAGAGTTCTAGGCTGGGCAAGCACTTGCTTGGTGTGTGTGGGGGAATGGGGGGGAGCAAACATTTCATGAGACCAGTGGGCTCTGGGTTCATTGTGAAGGAAGTCGCCTGGCTCACGTCCCTTCAGTTTCTCCCCAGCTCTGAACACTCTGCTTAGCTCCTGACTTGTCTATGTTGACCCAACCCAGAGCTGGTGCGGGCTTTCTTTTCCTAGACAAGCGCCCCTTCCCACAAGGCCGCTCGGCACACTCTTCTTCACTCTGCTACGAGGGCAAAAGAATAATTTATAAATAGCAGATTGTACAGAGCTGGTGTCCCACGAACTGGGTGATTTCCCTGTCTTTGGCCCTCTAGCCTGCTGCTGTCATTGTTTTCCATGCCAAACATTTTCATTTTGGAGAAATCGCCTGTGGAACCCGTCCATCTTGGTGCTCTACTTTCCCCTTTGCACACTAATCTTCCTCCAAATTCCTCCATAAATGTGCAGAGCTAAGATTCTGGCTTATTATGAAGCAGGAAGCAACGTGGGGGCGGATAAAGCTGAGAAGGACTGGAGGCGGGGACACCTGTTCGTGGCAATCAGGAGGTGATGAAGACGGCACCGGGTGTGTCAGGCAGAACAGGAGAAATGTCACACTGGCCTCATCTGTGGGCAGCTGCGGCTTCGCTGACAGTGTGTGGGGTTGGCAGGACGTTTAAGCAAATATGGGCACTGTTACAGATGAAAGGGCCACAGGAGGAAAGTCACATGGTGTGGGGGGTTGATGCTGAGATGGATTTTAGGAACACTGCTATAGGACGCTGGGATCGCAGGACTGGTAGTCAGATTTTGATTGCTATCAGCGAAATTGCTGTGAAGACAACATGACCAAGGCAACCTGTAAAAGAAAGTATTTAGCGTAGGCTCATGGTTCTAGAGGGTTGACCGTGATGGTGGGGTACATGACAGCAGCAGGAAGACATGAAGCAATAGCTGAGAGGCCAGTGTGGTGCACAGAGCGAATTAATCACCCCGGCTGGCATGAGCTTTTGAACCCTCAAAGCCCACCCTCTGTGACACACCTCCTCCAGGCCATTGCTCCTGAACAGACTATAGTGGGACCCAGACTTTCAGTTATATGAGCATATATTTAATATATGATGGCCATTCTCATTCAAATCACTGTTGCTTTTGTGCCTAGGCTCAGGAGATCCTGTAAGAGGGGCGCAGCTGGCAACGCGCAGTCAGGAGAATAGAGGAGCACAGAGAGAAGTGGCCGGAGTCCCATTAACACCCTGGATAATCTGTGCTTTTCCTACTAGGCCCTACCTGTAAAAATCCCTTTGTTTACTAAGAACCAGGCTCCTCCCCAATGACATTTGGGTGACACTTGGGTGGCATTTCACACCCAAACTGCTGCAAAGGTTGTTGGGACCTGCTAATTAAGGCCTAAGTAAGTCTACCATTATCCAGACTGCCTGCAGAGCTGAGCTTGGAGCTAAATGGGAGACTCCCTTTATCAGCAGGGCTTCTCCTTCTCTGACCTTGTCTGGGTAGCAGGAAGTCCCTGTGCCCTCCCTGCAGAAAGTCACATAGATTGATGAGATTACAGGTTCAGCTTCCGTTCTCCTGCTGATAAGAACCTGTCCAGTAAGTACCCGAGATTTCTGGAATACCTCTCCATGCAAATGAGGCATTTAGACCACTTTGAAATCTCTAGCCAGTGATGTTTTTCATTCACTCTGTAAACTCTTTCACACTTTCCAGAGTCCCCTGGTTCACCCCAACTCAAGTATGTGCTCACAAGCGAAGATCAACTCAGTGAGCTGTTTCATTGAAGACCCTCAGAGAAGGCCTTTGCCTAAAAGACCCTGAACACCAAGACCCCGGGAGAAGGCCTTCTCTCCCCGCCTCCCCACACTCCCCATCCCCTCTGGCACTCGGTCCCAGTGGGACCAGAATCCTGTAGAGCTCGGTCCATTCTAGCCCAGTGTGCTGCCACCTCTGGACACCCAGGGCAGAAGGAAGCAAGGGACTATGAACCATAACTGTCCTCCAAAAAATGCACACCACAGAGGTTATCTATCATCTAACACAAGATGACCACAGGGTACAGAGGGCAAAGCCCAGTTTTAGAAACTAGTCCGTAGATAAAGATCAGCAAATCCCTTCCCTGCCCTCCGGATGCAGGCTACCAGTGGAGGCAGAAGAGCAACAAGGAGTTGCCATCCGGTTCCCAAGGGTTATCACAAAGGTCCTAGTCTCTAGTGTGGCGCGGGTGGTGTAGTATAGCCTGCTGTCTTCTCTCGGCCACTGAGGGATTTAGAACCAGCAGCCACAGGCCTGGCCATGGTGAGCTATGCCTCTGCGTATTCATCAGCAGCCGTGAGAAAGGGTCTGATCATAACCCCTTCACGTGCTTCCCTTCACGTGCTTCATAGGCTCTTTGATCATTATATTTGTTTAGGCACGTCATACTGGGCATCGAATGACTCGGGAGAAATCATCAAAGGCGATCAGACACCTCTGGTGCTTATGGTACTCCTTAGAAATAGGTCCTCCCACCTCTCCCCACCTCCCGCACCCTCCCCTCTGAGTGCAGGCCAAAGTGGGTGTGTAGACATCAGAGGATAACTGTGGAGTTGTTCCTCTCTATCCATCTTTATGTGGGCTCCAGGGATTAACTTAGGCCTCTAGGCTTGCACACAGAATGAACCATCTCACCAGCCCCTCGATAATATTTGTATAAACGAGGAAGTAAATACAAAGAGGCGAGGGGTCATCTTCAGAGACCTACAAAGATTGTTTTATTCATCATATTGGGAGTCCACACCCTTGATGCTTGACCCTGGTCGGATGAGACACACAGCACCTGTCACATGATGCTCACGGCCTGGGAGGAAAGAGATGCAACAGGGCCATGGCGGACACTCACGAATGAAGCAAACCAGCAGGGTGGTGTCGGGAAGAGTCACAGCACCTTTGCTGGAAGGTGTTGATGTCCTGTTTACATCAGTACACGGACTGACGGACTGACAGGCTGCCAGAGCCACTGCCCACCAACAAGCAGGCACTGTCTGTCCCCAAGAATGTTTTTTAGTCCAGAGAAGAGCTCATGACCTTTGGTTTTGTCACAGGCCAAAGTAGCACTGAGACCTTGAAACAGTACACCAGGAGATCTCGGAAATCAGATCCGCCTCTGCTTCCCCATTTTTTAGTTGGGGGATACTAATAACTTTTTAATAATATAATTTTTTCCTGAAAATTATTACAGTTTAGAAAGTCTACAGTAGGTAAAAATCTCCTTCTCTTTCAAATGTAGAAGATGAAATTAGATCCCTGTGTATTACCTGAGTGCACGCACACACACACACACACACACACACACACACACACATCAGTAAAACCGGGCCAAAGTTCTTAATGTAAGACCAGAAGCTCAAACCGACCAGAGAGAAACAGAAAATACATGCAGATAGAGGCGTGGACAAGAGGTTTCTGGAAAGGATGCCAGCAGCCCAGGAAATGAAGGTGTGGCGTGACGAGTGGGACTCCACGGAAGGAAAGCGCTCCGCGTGGCAGAGAAGCGAGAGCCCACAGGTTGGGAGGAAACCTGGAGTTGTATATCAGGGGATTGGTATCTAGAATCTCAGCCTACCTCCAGAGATTAAAGCCTCAAACCATCCAGTTCATAATAAACAGGCAAGCGAGCTCAACAGACATTTCTCAAAAGAGGAAACACAAACGACTGACAAATATTTGGAGGAAGTGTTCTGCACAGCACACTGAACCAACAATCTGAATTTCCGTCTCATTGAGCCTCTCCCTCCCCCTCCTTAGAATAGTTGCCACCAAGACCACAGCCAGTTGTATTGATCGCACCGTAATTCTAGCCCCCACTAGGGGGCGAGGAGGGGATTGCAGCAAGTTTGAGGGCAGCCTGGGCTACATGGAGAGGGCCAGGCTAGCAAGGCATCAAAGAATCCGACTAAATAACTTCTGCCTCCCCATCAATGCCCCCAATACAAACGACAGCAGATGCTGAGGAGGGGAGGATAAGAAGGAACAGCCTCCATGGTATCGGCCTGGAGGGACCTCATGATCCAACCGACTATACTGACCCTCGGAAAGTACCCACAGGGCTCCAAGTCGACGCCCCACAGAGAGGCGCTGAGCTTTCTGCTGTGTGTTCCCAACAACCCCATCAACAGACGGAGGTACAAGTCAACTCGGTGGGGTTTTGTTCATCCGGAAATAAGATGTGATGACATCACTGCGGGAAAATTGGAGGAAACGACGACGGCTCATGTTAAGTGACGTAAGCCAGACTCAGACTCGGGCAGTGTGCTTTCAGTGGTGCAGAATCTAGACTAGAAGACGACGTGGACATAGAAGGGAACCATGTGCAGAAAGGAAGAGGGAAGGAAGAGAATGGAGGGAGATGGGGGAGGGGAGAAAGACAAAATATAGCTCATTCTTCTTCATATGCAGATGTAGGGTGTGTGTGGCATGAAGCAGGAAATGAGACTTTTTTGGGAGGAGGAATGGGTCCAGAGAGACGGTCAGAGGAATGTGAAAGGGTGCTTGGTAGACATGAACACGCGTGAGGTAAACGTGCCTGTATGTATGCATGTGATTTCATATATGTGTGGCCCTGCTGTGCAGCTCCTGCTGAGCGCTGCGCCTCCTCTCCTGAGCGTCCTCGCCCTGGATAGTGCTGCTGGGATGCTTGTGTTGGTGGAGCTTCTGCTACCTGGGAAGCAGCTAAGAACTCCGGACCTCATCGTATAGTATGCTTAATAACATGCTTAAGTATGTTAATAATCATTCTAGGATTATTATTAACAGGGGGAGGCTGTGTGTCTGTAGCTGTTTGCAGAGGTCTCACAGATGACAGAAAACAGAGGTAAATAATAAACGGAATGGTGCTGTGAGTGGGGGTCCATGTTTGCTAGTACAATAAAACTTAACAGCACAAGTGAGTGTGACCCAGTTCCTAATGATCACTCAGGACTCGAGTCCGGCATCACTGGGAGGCGTCCTCACGTCTCTCTGGTTTGCTTGCCTTCTGGGTCAGCTTCCGGCCCTCTCTTGAATTCGCAGCTGGCTTTGTGAATGGGTGACTAGCAGGGACACATACACACAGCCCCACGTTTTCAGTTTGGCTGTTACAAGCTAATGAGTGCCCAAATATCTTAATGGGTAAAGTGTTCAGCATCCCCAGGTTTTATTATTATTAATTATTATTATTATTATTATTAATTTCAAATGAGGAAATTGTAGCCCAGCAACTGAAGTACACATTGAACGTTTTACCAAATAAACAGCCCACTTAAAATAATTAAAGCATGAAGGATATTTTCTACCTTGTCATTCAGCTTTGAGAAGGTATAACTCCCCCAAGGCAGGGGTCCTTCCTGACCCCCCACGGTTAAATCCCAGGAGCTCACGGAATGCGGGGCACACACTCCCTCAGCAGTGTTTGCTGAGTGTAGGTGAAACGAAGCAGCAGAAACATGGAGTTCGGAGGCAACGCAGGCCACAGTTTCCCCTTTCTGTGTTGTACGAGTTTTCTCCAAGGCTTTTGATGTTTAGATTGTGAGCCAGACTCTAACACCCGAGACATCTCTATATCCCATCGTCTCTATTTCAAGCCTTTTACTGTGGCTTAGAAGGATAAAGTCCTACACCAGGAACCACGAATGGGATTCAGCCATAAAGAAGAACAGCCAAAGGCCCTTCAATTAATTCCTCAGCCCTCCACTGAGCTATTCATTTGCTTGCTTAAGCATTTCTTACTTCCCCAGGGGGAGAAGAGTCAAACTCTCCTGTGTTAAAACTTAGTCCCATGTTAAGTTGGGCATGGTGGCACACACCTTTGATTCCTGTAGTCAGGAGGCAGAGGCAGGCAAATCTCCGAGTCTGAGGTCTACAGAGTAAGTTCCAGGCTGCACAGTGAAACCCCATCTCAAAGCCAAAAACAAAACAAAAATCAGCCCCATGTTGATGGTGGTGTGATTTTTCTCATATGTACCATATTTAAACAAATAACAGGCACAGTACGTACACGTGGGGCGGACAGGCCAGAAGCACGACTGTCTGAGGGGAGGAGGGGAACAGGGTGCTACGGTGGCAAGACAGGGGTGGGTGCTGAGGGCGTGAATATCAACGGGACACTGAGTCATGCTGGAAAAGCACAGCACGCTATTCTACATGCTAGCTTTAAAAATAAATGAAAACAATCACAAAAATAAAGAAAGGAAAGGAGCCACCATCAGGTCTAACCTCTAACCCCATCACCCCAGAGGAGAAAGCAGTAAAAGAAATAAACACGTAAATAACAATAAATAAAATTAAAACAACCTTAGCTTGGATCTTATCTTCTAATGAACCTTATAGTTCAGACCCCAAAGACCAAGCTGTACAAAAAAAAGGGGGGGGGAGGTTTAAAGATCAAACTGATCACAAGGTGCAATAATACGGGTCATTAATTCCCACAAGTTGAAAATCCCCTGCCCTGTTCTAAGGTCTGGAGAGAGTGGGACTAATACATATCACCTGAAAACTGCTGGAGAAAAGTAGCTCATCTCAGATCGGCTGAAGGAAGATTTAGTCCTAAGGTCTTCTGAGAATAAAACGTTTGAAGGAATAATGTAAAAAATTCAACTTTTAAGGTGATCTCATTGTGGTATCTGATATAAATAGGGGGACAGAGTCCCATAAAAAAGAATCTTTGGGCCTTTGAGTTTCAGGTCACCTTTATACGCTAATGTTAATACACTTAAAAGCATAAAACATCGGGCTTAACCAGGTTCAAATACTTCTTAACGAACATAAGCCATTCAGGAAGAAAACATGAATCCCTATAGATCCCAATTTAAAGTGGGAAGGAACATTAAAGCCATTTTGTCCAAATCCTATCTTCTGGGAAGGAAATTGAGGTCAAGAGAGGCCCAGGAGCGCACATAACTTCTGCGGCCACCCTCTGTCACACCACGTGCCACATGTGCTCTGTGAGATGAGGAGTTATCTCCCTGCAATGGAACAATGGTGCTCAACTTGAAACAGTCCCATTTAACGCCGTGAATTTGCAAGCAGTTTCCATGTGACTCCTCTGGCCGGTGCTGTCCCAGCAGACACCCACGTGGACACCACTCCTGTGTGAGCACAACACAGTGGAGCTGGACTTAACCTGTTGGCTCAACTCAGCCCTACATGGGATGTGTTTGGATTACGGCTCCAGTTTAGTGTTTCTGTGGGACTCCAGAGTGTGCCCGTGGGGCTCTGCCCTGTCTGCCTCTTGTGACTTTTCCTGGGCTTTTCTTATGTTCACCTGTTTCGTCCTATTCTGATGAGTTTTTGTTTTACCTCATGTTTTATTAAAAAAAAACTGAAATGCAAGTAAAATAATTAATTATGTACTCAAGGAATGACACGTGTCCTTATTATATGTCGTTGGTAGTGGTGATCTGAATGTTTGAAGTCAGCAGGAAACCTAGCTTCACCAGGCCGATATTGAATATTTCCCTTTTGAATATTCCTGGTTTTTTTTTTTTTTGTTTCAATTTTCAAAGTTTGTTTGTATTACAACATCTTCATACATATATTTATTTATAAATATATTCCCTGCCTTACCTTTTCTCATACATTCCTGCAAAACATTTTTTTTCCCTTTTTTGTGTTATAAGGCAAGGGCTTACTCTGTAGCCCAGGCTGGCCTGGAGCCCACACTGTAGCCCAGGCTGACCTCAAACTCATGGTCTTCTTGCATGTAGATCCTGAGTCTATGGAATTATAGCCGTGAGCATCTCTGCAACTAGCACGTGAGGAACTCACACTGTGAGTTTATACTCTGTTATTTGCTGTGGGTATCATGTTACAGTCGAGGAGCCCTGAATGCTGGTGACAGACTCATGGCACGTACTTGCTGAACCACCATTCAAACCATGGTTTGGTAGTCCTGTGATGTCAGTTTCGTGTCCACGAGGCTGGCCAGAATGCCCAGCCGTTTGGTGACAAACGAGGCTAATTTTACTTGAGCATACTTCCAGGATGATCAACTATTAAAATGGTGGATTCCGAGGAAGGCAGCTGACTGTGTGTGGATGGCAGACCTCATACACTCGGTTCCTGGCTTCAGAAGAAACGATTTCTGTGCTTCCCTAAGCAAGAAAGGTTCTCCAAGCAGAGGTCCGGAAGCCTGCCCAAGCCCCAGTTTGCTGAACATCAGAATCCAGGTCTTTGAGAACAAGGCTTAATTCTTCAGTACTTCTGATCCTGCTGGCTTGCTCTGCGAATTTTGTTATTTTAGTCTTCTTATCCTTCAATCATTAAAGTTGAGGCTCTGACAGCTTTTTTATTCTCTTTTCTTCTTCTTTGAGAGCCTTGGACACCTCTCTATCCTGTTCTTTTCGATTCCTAGGATCCTACAGTTAGACTTTGGGAGTAAGCAGGAAGTGTAAACTCCTGAAGGTGCTGGGGTTAAAAACGTACCCTCCTTCTGAGCGAGACGCTCTAGGAGATCCTGTGGTATAGAAGATCCTGCGTGGGCAGTAGAGGAGTTTGTGACACATTACCTCAGCTGCCCAATGGGCCCTCATCACATCCAGGCCTGGAGCACCACCAAAAGCACTTTTCAGGGAGGTTCTGCTTGCTCCTGTGACTGAAACAGAAGATAGATAAAAGGTGGTAATCAGTCAGTGGAGCACCTTTTTAGACAGAAAGAAAAATCTCTTGGACCCAAACTGAGGTATTAACACTTTCTTGAATAGGAAGAAATTTGATTCTGATTTAAACGCTTTAAGGAGGAACCCTTAATAAGTGTGACTTGAAACTAACTCATGTTTCAGATCACTCGGCCACTTGACAAACCATTTGCGGTTAGGTGTGGGTAAGTGTCCGGTCACATTTAAAAGCCTAATTAACTGTCTTGACCCTGAGATTAAAACAGTGGCTCTTCTGCCGCTGTGCCACACGTACGAAACGGATTCAACTGGCAACTGAACAGAGGCGGATTTTTGTAGCAGAAGCAAAAGCTTCCTTTCTGCCAGAGGAGGTTGTGTAGGTGGCCCCTGGATAATGATGCTGTCAAACGCAAATGTGAATGTTGTTGAGCACACAGCAAGCCAACAAGATCCTTGTTGAACAAAGGAAAAGCAAAGGGACAAGGAGAGGGTGGCTCGGCCATGGTTTATCCGCTTCCCTTTCTTACCCGGGGGATATTAACTGAGAGCACAGAGGACTTGGCTCTGCTCTCAGTGTTGCAGGGTTACGGGGGGAGGAGCTTGCAGCAAAGTGTCAAAGGTTTGCACCCTGCAAGTCCACCCCACCTGGGTTTGATGGTTTCATGGCAAGGACGTTGTAAGGACAGAGAAGACAGATGGAGTGCTTGGGAGGGGTCGGAGGGCTTGCTCTGGCAATCATCTGAGAAATCGTTTTTTCTGGGCTCTGAGAATGAAGAGCTATTCCGGAAATTGAGTAATTTCTTAAGGGGGTGTGCCCAGGAGTGCTGTATTGAAGGCAGAGAAAGCTAATAAGGCATCTGTTCATCTTCCAGCTGCCTCCCTGTGGCTCTCCTCTTTCTTCCATTGCAGGGGGATGTCTCTGTGTGAAGCAGACATTCCATCAGGTCTGGTGTGGTGGACTACACCACTCACATCTTCATAACCCCAAAAGGAAAAGGTATTTCTATAATAACTCTTCTAAATGTTTCTAGAATGTGGGGATGAGGTAAGGGGAAGGGCTTGGTTTTGTTTTGGTTCTGTTTGTTTGTTTTCTGTAATTAAATGAGAGAAATCCAAGATGTTGAAACTATCCTCACAGATATTAAGGCAAACATAACATTACTTAGAGTATTCATATCCAAATGAGACCTCTCAGCTACTTGTGAAACTCTCAAGATTGTGTGGCAGCATCATCTGATCCTGTAGGTGACAGTGCTATTCTGAAGAGGGGGCAGACACAAAGGACATGGAGGCTAGGAACCAGCTAGCTGCAGAGAGGGAGGAGGGAGTGAGCAGCTAATGAGTCAAGGTTACACTACAGTGTGCCAAGCACATCTCATTGGGCATTTGGGATGATCAGTCTATTACATTGTCTCCTATATAACACATGCTCCTGTTTGTGTGTTCGCAAGTCCATCCGTTTCTTCTTGTTCTTCTGCTCTTCTTCCTCCTCCTTCTTGACAGGATTTCAAGTCTGGCTTCGAGCTCTTTATAGCTGAGGCTATCTATCCAGGTGAGGCTGGCCTACGACTCCTAATCCTCCTGCCTCCAACCTCCCACTGCTGAGGTTGCAGGTGTATGCCACCACTTCCAAAAGTCATCTTTCTTTATCTTCTACACAAAGCAGCCCTTTGCCTTGGGTAGCTTCCAGGACTTCATAATATTTGAGTTGATTCCTGTTGAGCAAGTTGCTGGGAGCCAACCCCAAGTTCTGAAGCCACATTTCCTCAAAGCTGATGTTAGAGCCTGCCAATCGGCTTTCTTTCTTTTTTTATGTTGTAGGTGATTCATGTTCAAATCCCTCTTCTTCCTGCTCTGCCTGCTCCTTTCTCAGGCCCTGTTCTCCTTGTCTGATGGTACGTACGACATACTAAATCCCACTCAGCTACTCTAGAGATGCTCAGTCCCATCCCTCTTGACCATAACCCTGTCAGTCCACTCCTGCCCAACTGCATAAGCCAGTGGACCCAACTGTTTGGGCATCCAGGTATAATTTTTCTCCAAAAAAGTTCACGTCTCTCAGACATGGGTATTTTCCTAAAACAATTCCTGGGACAAAGGTTCCCAAAGAGTTTAAGTGACATTAGTCCTGAAACCTTACTTCCATCTCTCCTGTAGACTAAGGTATTAATATACCAAAAGCCCCAGTGAGGGAAAGATAAGTTGGGGGTTAGTGGAGAGGGATCTCCTACTTCCACAGACATAATAGCCCTGGCCTGGTCTGACTACCCAGTCTCAGACCAGACTACTGGATGCAGACTTTCTAACTGCATGGTCATCGGTCTTGTAACAGAAACACTCTAAAAGTATGTAATTTACCTAAGCAAAAAATTTACCTAAGAAAAAAAATAGCAACAAAGACTGTTATGAACTAAAGAGGCCAGAGGTTGAGGAGTCACTTCGGTGGTGGTGTGATTCAACCCTGGAAGATAGTGTTGATTTTGCCGAATCTTTTGTACACTGGGCAGACGGGCGTGGGGTATTTAAATGGCTTCTGTTTGGCCAGGAAAAGGACACCTGGGTGTTCATCTGAGCATCATTCATGTACTCAGCCTCACCTCTCTGCTTCTGCCTTCCTGTTCCCCACTGGCTTCATCTTCCCTCCTCTACTTTCTTTTTACTTTCAGATACTGTACATGCCCAGTGACTTCCTTCCTTTTACGTTCTGGCCCCATCAAAGTCTCGCTCTATGCCCGATGAAGAGGTGATTTATTTGATAAATTGTTAAAATTACAAAAGGTATTTAAAGCCTCGCTTTGATGACTCGACAGTGTCTTCCAGACGAGAAAGAAGTGACAGCCCTGAAGGAGTTGTGTTGAGTAAACACCCTCGTGACTGCTGTAACTTCAAGGATGGGTAGGTGGTGAGGCAGACAGGAAAGAATTCCACACGAAAAATAAAAATGATTTCTTACATAGTTGCTTTAAAAAGCTCAATCCGTTTTAATTTATAAACTATAAAACCCAGGGCAAATGGTTTTCATTGGCTTCACGGCCATTTTCTCATAGTGAGAACAATGGGAAAGTGTGACTGTTGTTTACCTGGGCAGTTGTGGGCAGAAGAGATGACCGTTAACCCAAAGAGGATGGAAGGCTAGCTCCTCTGTGGTTAAACACTGGAAGGTGACTTTTATAATCTCCAAGCATGCTAAATTTCTAAATATAGGATCAAAACTAGCCCAGAAAGAATAGAGCATTCTTATAATAGTTTTATTTATTTAAACATATATTACTTTAAGTCATACTTACGTAAGAACAACAAAATGTATGAGACACAAATCCGGATTCTGACCTGAAATGACAAGAAACTACCCTTAAAATTTCAGTGTTATAAAAAGTCCAGCATGGAGAGGCGAGGTGGGCACAAACTTCTCAGTCCTGGTGAAGGGGGGGGGGGCCTGTGGGCAATGGGGAGGAGAGAGAATCAGTTTTGCTAAAAGTATGTGGCCCATGCACGTCCATTGTGATGTAGTGCAAGGCCACACACGCAAGAACATATGGGAAGCATGGATCGGAGGGGTTAAAATAAAAAAGAAGTGAAATTCGGGTAGGAAGAGTTGGGAGAGGGTGTATATGACCAAGAAACACTTTGCAGGATTCTCAAAGAACTGTAAGAACACTTCGGTGTGATAGAAAATTTCATTTCAAAAGGGAAGTTAGAGAACCTTTTTATAGATATTAGAAAAATTTTAAGGATGTTGGGTAAGGGTGGTATTAAATATTCATGAGACCTAGACTCGATAATGCAGTCATGCGAGGCGCATTTTAAAACGTGGGGGAAAATCCAAGGCAAATTGAACCTGTCACACTTTATGCCACCATCGCACCCCCACTGAGTACGCTGGGTCTGCGGCGTGGGCTTCCGAGCCTGTTACTGGTTGTTCCACACCGAGTAAGTCAGGCCATTATGATCTCGGTGTCAGGAAGCCAAGAAAATAAGAACTGAAACAAGCAGCATAAAGTTTATCTCTGCTTTTAAAAGTTTACATTTGAAAGGAGAGGGCCAAGAACTTCCGGTCCCCAGTGCTGGAGTGAGTGTGGCTGGGGACCCAGTGTCTCTGTCACCAAAACACCTGGCTGAAACGGTCCCAGGAAGGAAGGCTTGATTTTGGCTTACAGTTTCACAGGGCACAGTCCGTCAGAGCAGCGAAGGCGTGGCTGACTTCTTGTCTGCAGAAACATTTGGTGGGGGTCCACACACCGAGAGTCAACTAGTGGAGCATGCTGGCTAGAAATGGCTGACTCTCATCCTCCCAGGCCCATCTCTGGTGACCCACTCGTTGTGAATCAAGCCCTACTTTCTGGAGCTCCCACAGCCTTGAAAAACCCACCACAAGCTGGGGTCCCAGCGTCCAGAACACGAGCCTGGGGAGGGCATTGCATGTTAAAACCACGACAGAGACTCACGCATTTCTGCTTGTGCTCAAGAAAATCAAACCATACAGCGCACTTGTCCAGTCGCAAGTGGAGTCTAGCATTCTGATAACCGTACCGGATGTGATGAATTTCAGCTGTCAAGCTCATGTGTCTCCTCCTCACTATCCCCTTGAGCTATCAAGCATGTGTGTCTCCTCCCCATTATCCCCCTTGAGCTATCAAGCTTGGATGGCTCCTCACTATCCCCTTGAGCTATCAAGCTTGGATGGCTCCTCACTATCCCCTTGAGCTATCAAGCTTGGATGGCTCCTCACTATCCCCTTGAGCTATCAAGCTTGGATGGCTCCTCACTATCCCCTTGAGCTATCAAGCTTGGATGGCTCCTCACTATCCCCTTGAGCTATCAAGCTTGGGTGGCTTCCCACTATTTCCTTGAGCCATCAAGCTTGTGTTTCTCCTCCCTACTATTCCCTTGAGTTATCAAGCTTCGGTGGTTCCTCCCCACTATTCCCTTGCATACTCCTAAAAGATTTATTCTTAAATGTGTGTGTATGTGAGAGAGGACAGAGGTATCAGATACCAAGGAGCTGAAGACAGTTCACAAGTTGCCTGACTTGGGTGCTGGGAACCAAATCCAGATCCTCCACAAATGCAGTGTTAGCTCCTTAACCACCGAACCGTCTCTCCAGCTCTCCCTTGAACTTTTTTTTTTTAATAGCATGAAATTCTCTGATTCTCCCCCTACCCCCCAAAGCTACAAATGAGAATGTCCTGCCCCAAGACAACACACATCTCCCCTTTGACAGAAGTTTCTAATTTCATAATTTTCTTTACAGCCCCTTAGTGGATGCTTGGTTATTCATGGCTAGTGCTACTCTAGCGAATATTATATTTTTCTAATTACCTGGTTCCTGGACAGGAGAAGAAAGGGCAGACCTTTGTGTCTCATGAGGACACCATTCCTATTGGACACCAGCATCGCTACAGACCATGCTCTCACTGACCCAATCACCTAAAAACACTGTCTCCAAACACAGGGACAGCTGCGGGGTTAAGGCTTCAACACTTGAACTTTGAGGAAATATTTTTTTAGGCCACAGACTTTGATTCTTTACTTTAAAATATTTTCTTCATTTCAGTGGTGTGCGCGTGTCTATGTATGATGTAGGTAACACACAACAGTTAGTGCTTGGGATAATATTGTTGTTTCAACATCCCTATTGGTAGGCCTGGCCATACAGGCCCTGTAATCCCAGCTCCTTAGAAGGTTGAGGTGGTGTGTGTCAGCCTGGGCTATAGATTGAGTTCAAGGGTGGCCTGGGCTACATAGACCAGTGAGACCCTGAATCAAAAATGTAAAGTAAAAAGAGGACAGGGGATGTATCTCAGTGGTAGAACACCATATACTAGAAATTAGCTCAATGGAAAACTTTTGGTGTTTAACATTTAACTCCTTTATCTAAAGAACAGAGACACATTACACAGCGCATTCCTGTGGAGTCTCCTATGCTTTCCCACCAGCTTCCTCTCTGTTGGCATCTTGTACAAACTCGGGCGGGGACCAAGCAGAGGAAACTCACAAGTGCACAGCACTATCAGCCGAACCAGAGAGCATGCTGGAACCCACCAGTTTTCCTACCGATTCATAATTCCACAATTTAGTCTTATTGCTGTTCTAGATCATGGTATAAACATGCCTCTGTTTCCTTGTCTGTCCAGTCCTTGATATTTGATGAAATGTCTTCAATTTGACTCATTATTCCTTTTATAAAAATGTCTCTGTTTCTGAGCCACTTTCTGACTTGCCTTAAAACATAGGTACAGCTGAGGATTGGGCAATCGAAAGACCTGGGCGTGTGGGAGTCTCCGACCAGAGAGGGTGACTCTGACTTCTGAATATCTCTACCGTCCTAGGATCCCATTTACACAACCCTATGGAAGCTCTATCACTTAACCCAAGCATCTCTAGACAGGTTTGAAGCAGCTGGAAGTAACTGCACAAACAGAGTGGTAAATTGCTTTGGTGAGCCAACCACACCTGGGTCTGATTTATGTGTGTGTGTGTGTATGTGTGTGTGTGTGTGTGTGTGTGTGTGTGCTTGAGCACTCGAGAGTGTGCGTGTGTGCCTTATAAAGACAGTGATTTGTGTTGAGTAAAAGTGATTAATGATAGTGACTATTATTTAGTGATTACTGTGCGTTCTATGTACCAGGGGTTGTGACTCTTACGTAAATCATCTAGTTCTTTACAACCTCCACTGGAGACAGGTGGGAAAGCACAGTCCTGAAGGCTACGCACTCTGCTTTTGGACATGATTTGCAGGTCACAAGGACCTGAGGCAGGATGGTCCGATGGTTAGCAGACTAAATGGCAGGATACCAGCTAGTCTGTCACACAGGGCATGCTGTGACTTGGCTCCGGGAGGCAAAAGCTCCTGAGCTAAAGATCTTTGGAGTTGAGCTGGCCATGGTGGCTTATGTCTGTCACCCCGGGATTTGGGAAGCCAGGGCAGGATAGCTACAATGGAAATGGTGGATATCCTGGATAACACAGTGAGAACTCTTCCCAGAAAACAAACAGCAAACAACCCCGAAGGCTCTTGGAACTTAGAGATTCCACATATGTCCACACAGTTGCCATCTTCCCAGCTGCCATGACCTGTATTATTTCTCTACAAACACCCGGCCTTCATGTAATTGTTCACCAGAGACTCCACTGTGCTTCTGCCCTACTGCGGCTGTGCAGAATTTCCCTTTGGAATGTTGCCACCTCTCGGTTTAGCCAAGATCTCTGGACCTAATGAAATAATCACCAATGGCAATCCCTCAAATATTTGAAGATAACAAATGCTCTTCTTATTCTCAATCCCATTTCCTTGTTCTTCACCCTCTTCCTCATAGATGTCATTAACGGTCCTTACTGGATGGGGGTCACTATTCTCTGTTTGGAGGTGGCCAAATGCTGGGCAGCTCATTCAGTGCAAAGGCGACATGAAGTACAAAAGAAACCCATCTGACAATTCAGGCCACTTAGATGTCAGGAAAAACCATCTTTGGGCCAACAGTAAGTCATCAGCTGAATGTGAGAAAGCAAACCACATTCATGGGAGGATCTTTCGTGCCTCGAAGTCTGGAAGAACTCAAACTGCTCTCATCTCAGTAATTATTCCTTTTAAGATTTCCCTTAGAAGAACACGTAGCTTACACTTCCCAGCAGCATAATCTGGTGTACATCTGAACACTCACACGCTGGCTCCCGCCTGGCAGCTAACGTGCCTTCCTGTGGAAGAGATTTGATTGGCAAATGGGACTTTCATCTTTTGACGCCATGACTGATGGTCTGAAGAGGGGGATGATGGATGTCTCTGGAACACATGGGCCTTCTGCGTGGTGCACTCTGGGCTATTCTCTCATGCTTCACGTGCAGTTGGTTCCTAAAATAGAACTCATGCTGTCAGTGGTGTTCCCCACTGGTTCCCGGGCCCTGGGAGTACTACCCTAGCACAGATCCAACTGAACGTCCAAGAGGAGAGTCAAAGTACCTCAGCAGAGAAATGGCTCCTGCGACTCTGTCTGTGTTCACACTGTCACCTAAAAAATATTATTTCGTAGGAAAGACATCTCCAAATAGGGCGTGGTGAAGCCATTTGTATTTGCTTAGTTGTACTTGGATAATCTGTGACTCCAATACTGCACGCCTTGGTGCTCTGAGGTCATCTGGCTTCACCCCGTTATCCAGAGTCCTGTTGCTGCTCTTCTACTGAATCCTCACATGTGGCCAGAGAAGCTAGTTGTGGTTCTCCTGTTTCTCAAAGATGCCACCTACGAGATAAAATAACCACAACAATCCGCACAGCTGCTCTTACGGTACTGAGTTTTATCCACCTCAAGACATGTAGAGTTACTTTGAAATGGTTTTCGGGTTTGGTTTCTTAAAAGGGGTTTTAAAACTGCATCTTTATTTATGCTTCTTGAGTTCACACGTGTGGGCTACATCTCTCATGGCACGTGGAAGCCAGAGGGCGACTCGAGGGAGGGGTCAGCTCCTCTCTTTCACCACATGGGTCTTAGAGACTGAGCTACATTGTAGCTTCCGGCCATCCTTAATTTCAGTCCCAGGGCACACATGATACATGGACATACATGTGAGCAAAACACTCATATACATAAAATAAATTAATTTTTAAAATTAAAAAGAAGACAATCTAAGTTTTTAAGTGTACTAGCAAAATCAAGTGGTATAAGATTTAAATGGTGTGTTGTTGTTGTTGTTGTTGTTGTAAACAATTGGTGGTTGATGAAAGACTTAAATTTGGGGCAAATGTGCCAAATGCAGCTAAAATATTCTGCTGAAATGTGGTGGTTCTTACTTTTAGAGTGATAATTGTCAAGGCTTACAGCTTTCCGATGTCATGGTACATCATATAAGGAGTTCAACGTCAGCCTGACAAACCCCTTTCCTTCTCCAACAGGAGTGACACGCTACTTCAAGAGACAGACATGGAGTTACCATCCTAGTCCTGGGAAAGCACGATGCTCCGTAAAGAAGTTGGTCACCCAGATGTTGGGGAGATTTGGTTCCTGTGGTGTCTGACTCGAGGCTGTGGGCTGAGGTGTCGGAGGGAAGTACAACGCACTGAGCGTGGAACATGGCTCTTTGGGGATACTGATGCCTGTCTCCCACAACGGCTGCTGTGGGCGCAGTGGGTCTCCACAGAGTCACTCAGCTTTGTCTCTTTCCAGAAGGAGCTGTTTACCATGGCTCTGCTTGGCATGTCTGAGGAAGAAGACCCACCACCAACTAACCCTTTGAAAAAGAACCTTTAACAGAGTCTGTGAAGAAGCCAAAGTTTGGAGATGACTCTGGAAAGGACGTCAGGGAGCCTGCAGAGTAAACCACTTTTCCCATCGCTGAGGTCTTTGGTCACTCTGCTGTTAACAGTCACCACCGTCACCTGTCCAAGGTGAGCCGTTAGTTCTTCAAGGTTCAGGTCGGCAGCTCCCCCTCCTCATCATTCCTCTCTCTCCCTCTCAACTATTTTCTATCTTTTTCTCCTTTCCCAGCTCTTATCTTCTTCCTTTTCTTTCCCATCCCCATCCTCTCTCTTCCTCCCTCTTCTTTCTCTCTGTCCCCCTCCCTCTTTTCTTTCTTCTTTCTCTTTGTTTACTTTCTCTTTTTCCCCAACTCTTCCTTTTTGCATTTCTCTTCCCATTTTCCTTTCTCTCTTCCTCTCTCTCTCTTTGTTCTTTCTTTCTCTCTTTTACTGCCTTACTTTCCTCCCCTTCCCAGTCTCCTTCCTGTCTCCCTTTCTCTCTGTGTTCCCTCGCCTCTTTCTCATTGACAAGTGATCAAAGTGTAAGCCTTTTCTCCTTAGGACAGTTTCCAGTTTGTGAGAAACCCCAGAGACACTCACAAGGGTGTGCTTGCAAGTCAGGCAGGAACTGTAACAGGGAGCCAGGTGCAAACACCCCATCTTGGGCTTCCTGCGCACCTTGGATGTCCTCGGCACCTTGGTTAGGACCCGTATCAGGATCCTAACCAAGTTACTGAGGCATGTTAAGACCTCAACCTGAATCTGTCCAAGTTGGAGGCCTAAGCCCAGGTTCCCTTTCTCTGTCGCTCCTTTCTAATGGCGTTCTGTTTCTGCCGCAGGCTGCCGAAGAGACGGGGCCGTGTGGGCATTGCTCGGTGGCCTCCCACTGTTGCTGCATGGCTGTATGGAGAAATCCAACTTCAGCCCATCAATCTCTAGAGCCTTAAAGAAATATCTAAATGAGCGCAATACTGCTCAAAGTGTAACCAACATCCTTTTAAAGGGCTGTCTGATGCCTAGGCATGCATCCACCCCTACAGACTTGTCCACTGAAATGTGCACTCGGTAAATCTGGCTTTTGTAATTGGGACTACAGGATTCCTAACTCAATAATTAGGAGATAAAGTAACTCTGAAAAATAAAAGTAGTAAAAGAAAACATGGCAAACACTGCTTTGGGAAAACGTAATGAGACCCATTCGAGAGAAAGAAAAACAGACAATAAATCAGTTGAACAAATACAGACTAAAATCTGGACAGAATTATCTCAAATGAGTTAATAGGTTAATTCAAAATAATATTTTAGGCTTCCAGCCACAGGCTCACAGATTCACTGGGCCTGTCTTCGGCAGGGCTTTCAGAGTCTGCTTTGTGTTTACTTTAGTGGAAATGAGTGGAGGACGGGGAACCAAGAAGTGACGAAGTGACTTTTCCATGATGCACACGGGGGAGGGGCTGGTGCCATAAAACATCGTCAATTAGACTGCTAGATTAAAATAGAGATGCTCCCTGGACTTACACAAATGTATCATGTGTACATGGGCATGCATTTCTCTCTCACGATGCTCGCAGGGCGCCCTGGGCATAAGATGTGTATCACCAGCTTTGGGACTGGTTTAATGGAATGAAAACCAAGACAAGCCATCGCTGGAGGACATTGCCCCAGCTTTCTGGTCCCCAGACTCAGACGCAGCAGACCTAAAATCTGCTTTTAATTTGTACAAATTGATTTTAGCAATATTTGGTACTGTAAGGGGTGCCAAAATATGGACGTTAAAGACTGTTACATCCTTTGAAATATGTAGATGAATATACAACACGTTTCAGGTTAGCATAAGTAGCCTCACACTCAGTTCCCGACCTAACAAAAGAGAAAACTCTAGCCACATTAATTAGTTACTGAGGTTGATGTTTTAAGAGTACCCTGTGTGTTTGTGTGTGTGTGTGTGTGTGTGTGTGTGTGTGTGTGTGTGGTGTTTGCATGTGCTGTGTCTATGGTGTGTGTGTGTGTGTGTGTGTGTGTGTGTGTGGTGTTTGCATGTGCTATATCTATGGTGTGTGTGTGTGTGGTGTTTGCATGTGCTGTATCTATGGTGTGTGTGTGTGTGTGTGTGGTGTTTGCATGTGCTGTGTCTATGGTGTGTGTGTGTGTTGTGTTTGCATGTGCTGTATCTATGGTGTGTGTGTGTGGTGTTTGCATGTGCTGTGTCTATGGTGTGTGTGTGTGTGTGTGTGTGTGTGTGTGTGGTGTTTGCATGTGCTGTGTCTATGATGTGTGTGTGTGTATGAAGGTCAGAGATTGACACTGGGTGTTTTCTGATATCTGATTTACAGCTTACTGTTTTCATCAGGGTATCGCACTGAAGCCAGAGCACATCAATTCTTCTAGAACGACTGACCATCAAGCCCTGGGCATCCTCTCATCTTTGCCATCTCGGTGCTCAAGGGTGGTACTGCAGTGCCCGGCTTCTTGTGTGGGAACTGGAGATCTGAAGCCAGGCCCTCATGATTGTGTAGCATCCTCCCAACGCTTGGCCATTGCCAAAGCTGCCTGTAGAATCAGCCTGGGAGAAGACGGCAACTCAGGCAGCAGTGAGCATCACACAGAACGTATAAAGAACTCTTGAGAATCAGTGAGATACGTCTAAATTCTAGCCGTGGGATGAACAGAGTGAGTGGCAAAGGATTTGAGAGAAGGAGTAACAAGCCAGGATTCTCCGACCACACCGGGTTTGGGGGGATAGAAACTGAAACAAGTTCCACAATTATTCTGCCAGCCCTCAAGATGATAGGATGACTGGAATGTGAACACACTTACTGGGGCACTGGAATGTGAACACACTTACTGGAACACTGGAATGTGAACACACTTACTGGGGCACTGAAAAACAATGGCTCCCCATAAAGAGGAAGCTGGAGAGGGAGACCTGCATGCCACTGATCTAAAAACAGGGCTTCTAGTTTGTAATAGAGAGCAAAAATCAGGCTGCAAGCCTTAGGAGGTCATTTCAGCGAGTTCTGGGACCCTGAGCTCGGGTGCACACATTTCATACATGCACATGCATGCAGATAGCTCGGAGCAGGTGTGGGAAGGATCCCAACCACTGTCAGAAGAAGAAGCTCTGCAGAAAGAAGAGGAGGGTTGCTTTTGCTTCCACTTAATCCTTAATCTCGGGGGGGGGGGGGGGGGGGGGAGACAGGCGGCAGATGCTGCAAAGTGGAGATTCCTGGCTTTTTGTGTGACATTCCTTGGTACCTTCCTACAGGCTTGAAGTATTTTATAACTAAGTAGTCCCGAGGGAGGGAGTGACCCTCTCCTTTGGGGGACCTGGAACCTGGATCCATAAACAGAACTCCATGGAAGCTGCTCACAGACAGCAGGTGGCACCCCATTGAGACCAGCCTGAGGCCATCATGGCTAAGGGAAAGCTGGAAAAATAGGTGCTTGGGGGAGGGTGACAGCCTGGCTTTGGAACAGGGTAAAGTTTGAGGACACTTTTCCCTGTCCCCACTCATCTCTTCAATCAGAATACTAAGCCGTAGACTGAAGGACTGTGGGTAATTACAGCCACATTACCTAAGAAGATCAAAGCACGAACTTGGTCCTGGTGAAGAGGGTCCTGGGGGTGGGCGGGGTGCCGTGGCATGGTGTGGTCTTCTCAGGCAGATAGCTGAGGTACAGCCCGCAGAGAGGAACACTTGTGAATCTGCCCTTCCATTTCTGAAAGGACGATGAGTTTCCAAAATGCCAATTCCTTGTTCTAACTTCACGAGGCTATAAATGCTATCTCGCGGTTAAAAATGGCAGTGGGAACAAGCATAGAAAGTTAACGCTTGAGCGTATTAGCAAAGTCTGTAGGATTAATCAACAGTCACCCGAGTTTGATGCTTCTATGTTCACAAAACAATGAAGGGAATTAAGCCTGGGAAATGATTAAAGACACGTCAGCCTTAAACCCTACTCCAAAGACTCGCACACCTTTCCTTTCCAGCGTTCTAGGGGATTCTTTTATTTTCTGTATGCCCAGACTGGCCAGCTCGTTGGCAAAAGTGGGTGAGCCATTCCATGGCTTCCTTCTAAAGAGAGGCATAATGTTCTCTTCGGCTGCATCTCAGAAGGTAAACAAGCACAGACATTTTCTTTGAAGACTCTGCCTGAGTCTGTTGCTCGTTAGGCCTTGCCTGCAGAAACCAAACACGGTTTCCTGTTGCATGTTTACCCTTCCCCATAAGGCACACGGCACAGGACTGCAATTTTCCTATTTGTTCATTTCTCCCATTGAGCTCATTTCTGCCTGTTAAACGTCCCCTTTCTTGTAGTCCACCTCGTTTAGCAGTAAATACAGAGGATTACAAACATTCCTGTGAGATATAAAACATTCCAGGAAATTTAATTTCTCCAGTCATGGATTTTAGCAGTAATGACACTGTGCATTTCTATAGCATCTCCATGAAGAGAAATAGGAACTCCTCACTCATTATCTGGAGACAAGTATTATTATCATAATTTGGCATCCCATGTAACTGAGTCACAGGAAATGACCCAGAAATGAATCATACCTGGAGTGTGTCTCGCAAAGGACCGGAGCAGAAAGGGAAGATGGGAGCCTGGACACTTGCGCTCTGCCTCAAGAGTAGCTGCTCTCCCATCTAGAGGGGAGATGGGGGAGAGGACAGCGCACACATAGGTAGGCAGAGGGCCAACCCTGATGCTGGAGGACAAGGAAAGTCTTTCCTTTGTCCTCTCCCAGCATTCCTGTGCCCTCAGGCTGGCCCCAGGCCACATTTTCTGAGCTAGGGAGGTGGGCTGGATGCCAAGGCCAGGCCTACTTCTCTGGGGTTTGCTCTCCTGTCCATGAGAATCACTGTGTTCCTAGCAGGATTTGTTCACAACCCATGGACTAAGTCTCTGGATCCATCGACCTTCTGAGAATTGTGACAGTTCAGACCTTCACTCCCAGACAGCTTCTCTGAGGAAACAGGTATTGAAATTAGCTGATCTTTTTTTTTTTTTTTTTGATAGTGAGTGTCAAGGGGAGAAGACAAGGTGAATTTCACACACACACACATACACACACACACGTGAATCACACAGATACATACACACATGCACACACACACGTGAATCACACAGATACATACACACATACACACACAGACACATGTGAATCACACACACAGACACATACACAGACACACACAGACATGGACACACACAGACACACATACACAGATATACACACAGACATACACACAGACACATACAGACACACACAAACACACACAGACACACACAGACAGACACACACATAGACACATACACACACAGACAGACACACATACACAGACACACACAGACACATGCAGAGACACACACACACATACACAGACACACACAGACACATGCAGAGACACACACACACATACACAGACACACAGACACATAGAGAAAGGCTGGAGAGATGGTTTAATTGTTTTTCCAGAGAATCTGGTTCAATTCACAGCACCTACATTACCATGTCTACAAATGTCTGTAACTCCAGTCCAGGGAATCTAATACCTTCTGTCCTGTGGACACTGCATAGATGTGGGGCACAGATGTACATACAGGTAAAACACTCATGCACATGAAAAGAAAGGACATAATGAAAGCCGGCTTTAAAGTTCTTCCTTGTGCCTTTTGTCAGGGTCTGCTCAATGGATCCCCCACAGTCTCTGAGCATCAAGTCAATCCCAGGTCCAGCTGGAAAGTGTGAGACTTGATAGAAGTTCTACAGGAGAGTCCGGGGACCATGTGACTGTGCACAGTGTGCCATCCACTGCACACAGTGAGGCGCTCTGTCACTGGTGCTCCTAGTTGCTTCTATCGCATGTGTGGGTGAAGGATTCAGTGAAAGAAGTCAGTCCCCACACATGCTAACCAGCCCTTAAACCCAACACTTCGGCCCCAGGCAGAAGGACTCCTGCACAGCGCTCCTGCACACTGTTCATGTCACTCAGGGGGCTGTGTGGGAAGAGTCTGAGCTACATGCAGTACCCCAAAGGCTAAGTGCTTGGGTCCATGCTAGGGCCTTGCTGACACCTACCAAAAGCAGAATGAGATGCCCAGTACCCCCTCAAGGGGTTTCTGCACCCACGGTTCCGGTGTTAGGACAGAGAGTTAGACCGGGGACTCGGAACTTTGTAGGACTCTCCCCCACCCCCACCCCTGAATCTTTCCTCCATCCTATTCAGTGAGTGGTCACATTGCTAAGATGGCATTGACCCGAGAGGCTGCAAGGAAGAGGCAGGAAACAGAGACCTGCTAACAGGCTGCCTTTTTTGGGTACGTTCGGAGCACAGTGCAAGGGAGTCTCATGAGAACTTCTAGAAAGGAAACACACTCTGTCTGTCACCAACAGAGGGAATAATGTCACCAGCCCCATAAGCGCTGGAACAATGAGCACTTCCTGGTGCCAGGAGTCAGAACAAATGTGTGAAGTGGGACCGAGGGGCATTTCACAGGAAAGCACTCAGTCAGTGGAGGGCTTCGTGTCAATATTTGGGTAAGGAAGCATGTCTCAGTCGGGTTCCAAGGTGCCCCACAAGCAAAAATTCCTGAGAGACTCTACGCTGTGCTCAGGCTCTGGGTGACTCTGTGTCCACAGTGGTCTCTGTCTGTAAGCTCCGGGGTTACATCTAAAGGAAGCTGGCTGCTTGGCCCATACCGTGGGGGCGCAGCTGCAAAGTTCTCAGCCCCTCAAAGGCAGGGAGGCCCACAGAATTAGGAGCCATTGTTGATCCATTTATGTTCTGTGCAGTTTATACACAGGGACCATATTACTTGGATCACATTTTATTTGTTAAGTTTTCTTTTCTCTCTCTCTCTCAAAAGCTGAGTATATAGAGCCACATTCGAGGCAGCTGTGCTCCTGGTGCACCCAGTAGAGAGAAGATTGCAGGCATGATTGAAAATGGAATACAGCGGATGGCTGCCTTCAAGGGGCACAGAATCCCACCTGCTCTTCCCAGCCACCCAGCGGGGAAGTTGGCCATGTTCTCTCTTCTGTGTCCTGACTATCAAGAGCAGACACCAGGGGCTGCAGGAAGATGCAGTGGTCCATATCCACGCTCTTAGGTCTCAGGTCCCTCATCCTGGGACCCTGAAGAGGAAAGCAGAGAAATTCAATCGAAAGAAACAAAAGGCAGATTTCTTCATCATCTTTAGCAGTAACAGAGGAGGGAGGGAGGAAGGGAAGGAGAGAGGGAAGGAGGGAGGAAGAGAGAGAGAGAGAAAGAGAGAGAGAGAGAGAGAGAGAGAGAGAGAGAGAGAGAGAGAGAGAAGAGAAAAAGACTTCTATTTTAACACTTTACTGTATAATGGTGTATGAATAATTTCATCTTTTCCTGCCGTTTATTCAGATGTGAGAGAAATCAGTGAATGATAATAGCTGCTGTCAAAGGTATTTATATTTAAAAGGTTTTTATGTAAAAAAAATTTTTTTTGTCAGGACTGATTTTTCTCTGAGAGGATCCCTCTATCTCCTAGCAACCAACATGGCTATCCTTCTGAATAGATGCTACACTTACAGTGAGTGCGTAACCTTGATGTAGACGCATGGGCAAATTTAGCACTTGGGACTCATGTGAATTCAAAGCAAGTTGTTAATGTGGTCCCAGAGCCACGCTTGTAGTGGAAGTCTCAGGGGGTCTCCTTCAGGAAAACTGAGCACACAATCAGCATATATCCCACCTCCATGAAGCCCAGGTCCTGCGGATGCAAACATCCCTCTCTGCAACCTGTTCGCAGAACTTCCTACCTTCTCCAGAAAGAAGGATGTGCAGAGATTGTCCTTTGCAAATTATTATTCTAATGGAAAAATATCTTTCCAGAACAAAAATGTCAGCAGGAGCTTGCTTATTAAAGTCTCCCCCTTCCCCTGAAGAAGAAATGCTGGAAAGGTTTGGAATCCTTCATCCTGCTCTCTCCTGCGTTTTGATTACTCACAATACATGAACGGTGGGTTCTCTTCCATTCAGTCTTATTAGCCAGAGCCCTTCATCTCTCTCTGAAATAAGTACCGCAATGACCAGGTTATGAATGAATTATCTGAGACACAGATTTATAGAATGAGGGGAGAGATACGGGGACAGAAATGGCTTCGTTCTGAGAGGTGGTGCTTCACAGCAGAATGCAGAACACCATCAAATTAAAAAGGAGAAAACAAACAACTCATGGGCAGGCACCTGTCAGAATTCATGGCACTAAAAGAAGTACACTTAGATAATCTTTAAAAACCTCTTTAAGAATGATTCACACAAAACCATGCTTTTCAAATATCCTGAATACATACAAGAAAACACCAGACTAAGGTAATCAGCTGCGTATTCTGTAGTGAGAAGCTGCTGGCCAGCTCCAAGATACATCGCTCATCTGAGTCTCACACCACCAAGACTACTGACGCTGATGTCACAAGAGCTTATCCAATCAGCAAAGTAGGACACCAGGCCACCCACCCTGGCCTTGTCACATGACCGCTGTTTACCATCTATACTGGAAACACTGGGTCATATAGGGTGCTTCTTTATTTCCCAAATCATTTTAGATTGCATACACTAGCTCTCATGTAACCCTACAGTCTCTCTGGTTCCTAAAACACTACCCACCATTGTTAAGTATCTACAGGCATTTGTAAGAGGGTTCTTTACCCCCGCCAGGGGATTTTGCCTTTCTTAGTAGTCTTCCCAATGACCTTAGACAGTGCTCTTTTTTTTTTTTTAATGATGCCACTATTTTCTCCCCACAAGGAAGTTATATTCTCCCCACATTGCAGATCCCAATGTTCTTGACAATCCCGGCTTTATAAAACAACTTACACATGGCTCTTGAGTGCAGGGGCAGGTTGGTCGGCCCTAGGAACTGTCTGCTCTTCCATGGTTCCTCCTCACAAAGAAGCTGAGATGTTCTTCTGGGGGTTGCTAGCTAGAGGGATCTAAAAGGGCCTCTTTTCATCCTTCGAGAAGAGCACATCTCCTCTGCCTGTCTAGACAGTATTCTACGGGAGGCTGACCGTAGCCAGTAACCCCCATCCTATCTATAGTCCTGTGGGAGGCTCCCGTCCACCAGGATCATGGCACTTCTAATACTATAGATAGTACTGTAGCTGGTCTGTCTTTCCATTGTAGCCTAGGGCATTAATTTCATACACAGGCACAATCTCAGCTGGTACAGCAGACCTACAGTTTACTAAATGTGTGTGTGCGCACGCGCGTATGCATGTAGGTACACATGTGTATACTTATCCATATGTTTTTGCCTGGATTGTGAAGGTCAGAGGTTAACTTCAGATGCCATTCCTTGGGAACTTTATCTTCTGAGTCAGGGTTCCTCTCACTGGGGCCTGGGGCTTGCTGACTCAGCTAGACCTGCTGCTGACAGGATCCTCCTGTCTCTTCCTCCAAAGCGGTGGCATTACAGGCATGAGCCACATGTACAACTTGGCTTTTATAAGGGTTCTGCGGGTGAGCCCATAGTCTCTGTGTATGCTACAAGCTCTTTGCTGACTGAGCCTCCTCTCCGGGTCCATTACATTAGCCTTTCAGGAGATCTCTTACCATTCAGCACCACTGCTGTCAAATCAGTCCCCACGTGACATCGAGTGGGGACAGACCCTGGACCCAACCAAACTTTCAAAAGTGCATCAATTTCTCTCCCGTGGTCTCTTTTGGTTTTAATTTTTTAAAATCTCCAATGGGAAGTTTCTAACTATGTGTTGGAAATGAACAAAATGTTTCTGAAAGATAGCGTTTACCTCTTCAAAGCAGATATGGAAAGAGAAAAGAGAATGTTTCTGAGAAAAGAATTTTAAAAAAAGCGCATGAAATAAATTAGGGAGGAAGACGTTTTGCAATGCATGTTAGATATAGGTATTGATTGGTTCTGGAAATGTCTGCAGTTCCTTCAGAGGACGCAGAGGGAGGGTTTTAGAGGCCACCAGAACCGCAGGACTGGTTTCGGCGCCTTCCTGTAAACAGAAGACTGTGGATCAATTCAGTTAAGAAGACAGTGATGTCAGAGAACACAGCCAGGAGGGTCATTTGTGGCTGTCAGGTCAAACTGCTGCCTCGTAAGGCAAGCGTTCCCCCAGAGTGCCTGGCTTTGGTGTTCTGGAGCGGGCTTTAACACGGTGTCAGCGTGGATGGAGTTCTGTGCAGGTGGTGGTTCGTGTATCAGCAACGCTCTAGGTATGGTTTAAACACCAATGCCAGTGCAGTATTTAGACGACATCATGTTGTTCCAAGCAGCATTTGTGTGCACACTCATCTCTCCACAGATGTGTCTCAGATCCGAGTCTTAGGAAAATAAGGCATCTTTTCATGTTTGTCTCTGGCTTGAAAGCCTGTTTTTTTTCTTATTCACTTTATGTCTCGCTCAGATCCCCCTCCCCGTCACTCCCTCCGCAATCCCCCCATGTTCCCTTCTCCTCTGAGAGGGTGGGCCCCCCCTTGGGCATGCCCCGACCCTGACACATCAGGTCTCTTCGGGGCTAGGCTCATCCTCACCCACTGAGGCCAGACAAGGCAGCCCAGATAGAAGAACATCCCACAGGCAGGCCACAGGAAAGCTTTTTTTTTTTTTTGGATGCTTTTTCACAGGTGACAGCAGATGGGAAAGTTAAACTCTGTGGGGCTCCGAGAAGGAGATGCCCAGTGTAAACTGTAATTTTTCAAAAAGATATTTTAAAAATTTATTTCTATATGCATTAGTGTTTTGGTATGTGTGAAGGTGTCAGTCAGATCTTGGAGTTACAGACAGTTGTGAGCTGTTATGTTGTCGGTGGGATTTGAACCTGGGACCTCTGGAAGAACAATCAGTGCTCTTAACCGCTGAGCTATCTCTCCAGCCCTGTAAGTAGTCATTTTGATAAAGTGTCTAGGCTCTGTCTAAAATTCCTCACTGATGCAACTGGAAGTGGGCTGAGAAGAGATTTCAGCACACTTGCCTCTTTAGTCAGGGTGTCTCTTCGCAGCCCGGGCCTCTGATCTGACTCTGTTCCATGTCCCCGTGTAGCTCCATCAGAGGCACCGGAGCAACGTGGCAAATGGGCTCCACTCAGACTCCAGCGTTTTCTCTCTTGTCAGGTTACCCGTCTCATCCCCAGTTCCCCTGACAATTTATAGTATTTAAACAAATGCATTTTTTCTCATTTATACCTAACTGACACTGGCCCTGGAAATAGCCAGGCTAACAGTAAGAACTTGTTCTCAGGTGGCCTTTGCT
This sequence comes from Micromys minutus, assembly GCF_963924665.1. NCBI lineage: Eukaryota > Metazoa > Chordata > Mammalia > Rodentia > Muridae > Micromys > Micromys minutus. The sequence continues at coordinate 55,883,851 of NC_137983.1, read as the reverse complement.
CCAAAGGGCAGAAGCAGCGACTCAGCTGGGTTAGGAAGTTGCAGGATTCGGTAGGCTGAGTGCATTTTATTTATCCCCTCTCCAGATGCATTTCAAGCCTGTCTTTAGTTTGTAGTCAGCTACCTTCCTATAGCTTTACCTTCGCCTGGTGAGGGGTTACTCCCCCTCCCCCACTTCTTAACATAAGGCAGTCTCCAAGGCCTTCTGTGAAGGGTGGTTTTATCTTGATTTTTCCCTAGACAATCTAAGACATTTCCTTTGTAGAAATAATTTAACATACTTGAACTGGGATGAGCTCATTGAGGTGCTCGTCTTCACGCAGGCTGCTCAGACCGTCGCTTTTCCTCTTCATGTGCTACTCCTCGGTGCAAATTCCGCAGCTTTGGTCCTCAAAATGAAACCATATTGCAGGCCATGAAGAAAAGTTTTCTGGGGAACATAATTTAAAACCTAAGTAAAAGTAAACACTGCCAGAATCATAAGGTGTATCAAGATTCCCTGACACTTTCTGTAATTGGGGATTTTTTTTTTTTTTTTTTTTTTTTTTGTAGCCAAAAGTTTAGAAGAGAAGCTAAGAAATGAAACCAAACAACCTGTGATGCTGGGCTCCTACACCTCCCACAGGCCTCCCGGACAGAAACCGGCGTCGCTGTTTGGCTCCCAGGCGTCTTCAGGTAGTACTGTGACCACGGAGAGTATCTTCTTCCCTGGCGCACACCCAGGTTCTTCTACATTTGCCATTTGCCTGTGGTAACAGTTTGCTGCTGTGAGGAAGGAAGGGCATGCAGCCTGGGTAAGAGCAGACAGGCTGAGGCTGTGAACGTCGCACACTCATCACTTTTGAGGGTTAAAACATAGCTTTTGGGACAGTGTGTGAGGAGTTCTCCACGTGTCCTCCTCTCCTCTTACTGTCGGTAGCTCCTACGGGCAGTGGTGGGTGAACATATCGTGTTGGCACCTTTGCTACCTGGTCACACCGGCCATCCAACTTAGTGACTTCTCAGGAACCTGGTCCCATAAGCTTCATCTCCCTGCCACCACAATGGCTGCCATGCCTGACCTGCACTGCCGACACCCTGCCCTGCTAGCTCCATCATGAGGTGAGAGCTCAGTTTCTGTCTCACAGCCTCAGTGTGTTTCATGAATGAAAAGAAGATCCTGGGTTGTCTTGGAAGAGAACTCAGAGGAAGCTGGGAGGTCCATGTAAAAGATGATTTTGGGCCAAAAGACTCAACATTATTAAAAGGAATGGAATGATAGGGTTACCAAATGGATCTCTAAATTCAATATAAATCTAGTCCAAAATCTCAATATAATGTCTTATTTGATTTAGAAATTGTTGCTGTAACTCCAGAGGGACAAATTACTAGCACTGCCAACACACGAGAAAGAAGAGAAAAAGTAGTGCGATTCACCAATGTCATGACGAAGCACAGAAACCTTGGTTTTCATTGAGGCCCTTTTCTGGCGTCAGAGCACTTGGGATTACATGCTAGTGTCACAAGGCTAAGTGAATGGGCCATTGAACAGAAGGAAACAGTGGTCGCCTAGGTCTTCTAGAAAGGTACAGGAGCAGACCAGGCCTGACACTAGCTCCCCAGTGGCTCTTCGTTAATTCCAGCGTGTCTGAATGCTCACGGTCTCTTGTTTGTGAGCCGCGTGATTCGTTGGAATTGCCACGGATACATGGTGGTATTTGTTTACCTCCTTATCTCCACTTTCCAAGACCAAACACGGAGGGCAGCAATCCTGATTTCCAGGGGCCACTGGCTTCCTGTTTACCGTCTGATACTTTCCCACTTCGCCCTGAGAGGCACCACGGGTCTGAGGAAAATACCAGGAACTGGGATTTCAGAACAAAAAGCCAACGGCAAGTGAGTTTCCCTAAATGGTGGGTTCTGGGAATGGTGGGGATGCTCCTCAGATGCTGCGGAGCTGCAGAAGTGAGGCGTCTCCAGGACTTCCCAAGCCTCATCCTGAAGAGGACAGTCATGCCGAGATGTTACCTTGCCTCAGATTACAAGGAGCTGCCTCTATTACAACGATAACAAATGTACGGCCAGATGAGATTCAACTGGGCTTCCGGCCCCTCATTAATCTATAACAGAGTTGATGGTTGTCACTAAATAAAAACCAATCTACCTGCACTTAGAAAGGAATTGGCTTAATACATTGGGTGACCACAGGGCATTTGTCTATCCCACTTCCCCCAAACCTTGTAAGATCTGTGCACAGAGAACACACAGGAGAAGAGCAGCCCTGCAAAGCACACTTAGGTCTTAGCCTGTTCCTTCATCTCATCACCAAGCCCTGCCCCTCAGTTGCCTTACCATCCCAAAGAGAAGGGAGGGAACTTATGACAAGAGTCTTGGGCCGTCCCTGCATTAGCAACAGCATTTTCTCAAGCACTCCATGTATCCAAGATTTGCCTCGACATGGTCCATTTATTTTAATTTGGAACTGTCTGTGGCGGAGGGTGGGGGAGAAGTAATTAAATTTTGACCAGCATGGAAAAACATTTGAAGTCTTAAGGCCACGGCAAATCCCTGCCAGCCTCACACCACCTCTGCTTGTCAGATCAAAGTCTCAGTCCTGGAAACTTACCCACGCTTACATTAATTGCTTCATATGATTTTTTTCCCTGCAAATTATGGTTCTCTGCGACGCATGTCAGCTTCAGCCTCCACCGGAGGAAAGCCTTGTTGGTTGCTCTATTCACTGAGTCAGTCAGCCTTCACCTTGTTTTCAAAACTGCATTCTAGGGTCTTTATCCTTAGAAGAAAGGTACACAGGGTTTTCGATAGTGCATTGCATCCTAAAGAGACCAAAGAGGAAGCCCTTTGTCCTCTGTGAAGTGTGGGTTTGGCAAAATTGACCCCCTTGCCTCTGCTGGTCTGTCCTGCCTTCTGCTACCTTCTCCCTGCCCAAAAATTTTACCAAAGACAGTGCTGGTCTGGGGGCTTTTACTCCTTTATCTTCTCCATCTCCAGTTTCCTGTCAGATCAATACAGCTGATTTTATGTGAATCCGGTAAAAGATTTTGTCCAGAATCAAAATTAGCATTCGTTAGTACACTGGACAGACAGGCAGGAAAATGTCAGAAAAGTTTTTTTGTGTTATCCTGTGAATATGATATAAAAAAGCACCCACAAACTCTGCCAGCCCAAATCCTTCATCAAAACTGCAAAATCAATAGATACAAGTCAAACCATGCCCCCACCCCCCTGCCTGCCACTGAGCCTCTGCCTGGCACCTTATCCCTGAGCTGTATGTGAGGTATAGCTGGCAGCGACTCTGTCCTGCTGCCCTGAAGTGGTTTTATAGTGAGAACTAATGCTCACACCTTAGAGTCCGGGGCCCTGGCTTTTGGGCATTGTAGGGCTTCCAGGAGGAGGCAGCTGTCTCGAAGACAGCAGCAAAGTAGGAAAGGAAGAAGCTGAGCACACACACAGGGAAGCTCTCTGGAGAGTTTACAAAGTACTGGCCGAGCTTGAGGCTCCCTCCTGCCCACAAAACTCAAGGGCACGTCTCTCCCCAACCACACGTACGCCTCTCGGGGAGTCCGGCAGACCTTGGCATAGATTTGACACAAGCATGCCATACATTTCATACATATTAATAGGCTCCTTCTCACTCAAAACAGTGCCCACGGCAGAATTTTTATTCATGTGGCCCCAAAGAGAATTGTATCAACCAGAAATTTCAATAAAATACTTTCATTATAAAAGTAATGCAAACCATATCATAGTGAACGAAGGAAGACGTGGAAACAGTATCATGGTTTCATCTCCCTCTGCGTCTCCGCTCCGCCTGTGCCTCTGCCCCTTTTCTTAACTGCAAATACATGCAGAGCACGCTTACTTATTATTTCTTTTTATCGGAAACACATATTATTTCTGGTTTGCACAATTCTTCTTAAGTGAATACAATGTAATTTAATTTCTTTGATTCCTTATTTTCCCCCTCTAAGGGCTTTTTTCCCCTTCTTCTTTAATAATTATAAACAATGCTAAAATAAACAGTTTGGGGACCACAAATATTTTTGGTTATATATACAAAAGCTCTGGCTACATCTTCTGCAAAATTATCTTTTCCTTTTAAAAGGATGCATCAGTTTGTAATGGTAAGAGCAATATATAAAACGCAAATCTGCAACACTTTGGCTGACATCTTATTATTATTAGTTGAGAAGCCAACTTATTCATTTCTCAGTGTAAATGCATCTTTAATCTACGTGCGGCTGACTATCCATGGGTCTGTGTGTTTCTTGTGTAGACTTGCTGGTTGCAGCTCCGCCTTCTGGAGATATCCAACCCGGACCTCATCCTTCCCAGATGTGTTTCATTAGTGCCCTTCCTCGTTCGAATGTGATAGAGTTTTAGCCCCCACCTCACACACCCACTTGTTTTTCTTCCTTACAGCATTTGCTCCAATGTTTACTAGCCCCCGAAGCTTCCTCTCCTTGAGTGTTCTCTGTGTCTTTTACGGACCCCCTCTCCTCAGTCACACCTCAAGTATGTGAGACGGTTCTTCCATGCTCACTGGTCTAATGTGTCATGCTCTTGCTAGAGGGCTCTGTCTCATTTGCATAGTTCACATCCAATTCATAGATGACTACTCAAAGATCTGGCCTTTTGGACGCTGTTGAGAGAAAGGCTGTTGGAGTTTTGGCAGAGTCCTGTAAGAGGGATTCCAGAAGTCCATAACCAGGCATCTATCCTATGAACCCATTGGTACCCAAGGCAGCCCTGAGGCTGAGGGTGATGATAAGACATGCTCAGCTCGGCAACTGGCCGGGTCACTTTGCAGAGGCAGCTCGGTGAGCTGATGGGAGCCGCAGAGGGGCTGCCGGAGGTTCCAGACCAGGTGAGACACCCGAGTCGAACAGATGTTGAGTACTTCAGGTGTCTACCTATGAAAAGAACACAACCAGAGTGGTAAGGGTGCAGTGTGGGGCTGGGGGAGGGGCAGCAGGAATGCTTAGTTTTGGACACAGAAGGAAAGAGACCAGCAGGTGAGCAAGCCCAGTTCATTTGCACGTGGCATAGTGCGTAGACTAGTTGTGAACAGAAGACTGACACACTTTCTCTGGAGACAGAAGCAATGGCTGAGGAAACCACCCAGGTCTCCATGTTGCTGTGCACGTTGTTTGTCTTCCTCTGTGTGGAACTCACTTGGGAATGTGGGGGTTAATACATGACATCTGAATCCACAAAGTGGGAATTTGACCCTCTGGAGTCTTCACCCAAACTTGATCTAACTGTAGAGCTCACGTTGACTCGCATGGTTGGGGTTCTGTTACCTGAGAAACCACTCACAGGCCACATGCACAGCATCTCACTAACAAGCCAGGTAGGGTGGAGAGAGTTCCTGGGGACAGCGTGGAGCGGTGACACACTGGTACCAGTTGACACGTATCTTTAATATTTACCGCAAGAGGAAGAAATTTAATATGGAGGCTCTTGCTTTCTGTGTTTGCTCTGGATTCTTAAGGAAGAGGGAGGATTTCATTCATACCACGAAAGTCAATATCTAGAGCCAATATAATGAATTATGTTGAGTGACTCCTAGTTAATCTTGATTGGCTGGTCTGACAGGCTGAGCAGGCTTGGGCAAGAAAGGGCAGCTTCAGCAGAAAAGATTCTTTAAATGATAAACTTTAGCAAACAGCATGAGAGGATGTTTGTTGACACAAGTGTTTCATAAAACAAAGAGATGAAGTATGGTTAATTCTATCTCCTTGTTTCTTGAGCCCAGGAACACTTTCTATTTCTCTCTGCTTGCTGTAGTTGGACTAAGGGAGATACATGCAGGCTTCAGGCTGAAGTTCTGGGGATGCACTTAGAGAACTGAAGAGACCGAAAGTTTTTCTGATCGACAACAGGAAGGTGAAGGTCTTCAGTAAGGACAGCGTGTGCACAAAAGCTTGGATTTTCATAAAACCTCAGTGTTGCCAAGTGTAGATTTCCCCAGACAAGTGGCATCCATCTGTAAGCGGTTTTAGAAAGTAGTGCCTGCTCGTAGGTCACCATTGGCTCTCATGAACAACCTGCTTAGGTTTGTTAAAAATCCACTTGGTAGAGTGATGTGGTAACATGCGTTTATGTCCCCAACACATACCCGAATGTGGTTACTTTGTGCCAAGAGAGCATCAGTAAACAGACATGCATGACTGCGTCCTGTAAGCCAAGGGCACAGCAAGCAGATTGCTCAGGGCCCAGTGAGGGCCTCAGCAAGGTGGAGCCCAGCTCCGCCTATGGGTTCTGAACTCACTTTCTGTGGATCACTATGATACCTAGCAGAAAGCATGACTTTTGTGTCCTCTGATTAATGGCTGCCCACAGGCTGGATCTTCAGTCCCAGGTTCACTGGGACTTAAAGGGATTCTGAGGAAATTTAAACTTGGGATGCACACTGGTAATTTTAAAATGTAACTATGTATCTAGTTGAAATAAGTTAGCACAAGGTATTTTGTCATTCTAAACAACTTAGACATTTTTGTTAACCATGTAATAATACAAAGAGGTAAAAAATGGAGATATAATTTTGAAGCATGGATTAGCCCTCTGGATCTTCAGTGTTCTCAGGGCACCAGTCAACAGCTGAAAGAACAGTCCACTCATGCCTTCTGGCTCTGTATTTTACTGTTTGGGAACGAAGCTGGTGCAGAAGGAAGAGGCAGCTCCATCAGGACTGTGAACACGGCGATGGAGCAGTTTTCCTAGCTCCATATTCTCCTGAAATCACTTATTTCTAATCTCAGGACCCCAGTAAAACTTGTCTGCTGATGCTACCCCCTGGCTTTCGACACCCACGCAAGGTGGTCCTGAGGCTGGCCATGTTCTTGAAGTCAGCACGACTTGCACTTTAGCAGCCCGTGTTCACTTGGTTACTTCCATGGATCCCAAAAAGAAAAAAAGGATAAAGAGAACAAGACATTGTGAACTGCTTCCCATATATGTGTGATCTGCAAGTTCAATGTCCATCTGCCGACTCCTGAGGGGCATGAAAGTGTGTGCAACATATGCTTGGCCATGACGGCAAAGGCAACCTAATGCTACTGAGAGGAGGTCTGTTTATGGCTTTCAGAAATTCGTCCTAGCAACAGCACAGAAAGTACCCCTGGATAGACTGGGTTCTCCCACTGAAGACTACCTGCTGATTACACAGTCTTTTCTTCCTGTTTCCCCATAGGCTGCATGTTGCCCCCGGTGGCCCAGTTCAAGCACAGTATACGGCGGTGTAAGTGAACTGAGCTGAATTGCAGCAAAAACAACAGTAAAACTTTTATGAATTCACTTCAGAGAGGAGTCTAGACATCTTCTTTGACCTTATCTGCTTTCGATCAGGGCTTCTGAGTCATCCCACTGCACAGAACTTGCCTTCAGGGATGAAAGCATCAGTCCACACAGGACAGACAGCAGGGTATGCTGGTGGCTGAGAGGACGCTGGGACATCAAGAGTTTCAGTTGGTGTGACTGTACCACCTTCATTTCTGGGGCCTCCGTGTCCCAAAGTGCTTTATTAACAAGTAAATGGCTCTCTTCAAAGGAGATGTGGTCCAGTTTCTCAGGGTTGTAGCCATCTAGATCTTGATAAATCATTGCTGTCTGCAACGTCTTCTGGAACAAGGATGCTTTCAGTATGAATCTTGGAATGCTGTGCACACTACCTTTAAAAAATGTTGTGAATATTACTTATCAAGGGTAGGGCAAATATAATCAAAAGTGTTCATACTTGCAAAGGCATTGAGGTGTCTTACACTTCCATCTACCATGGGGGTGAAAGCTAGTTCTAAAAGAATCTTTACTGAGTGGATGAAAAGCCCTTTGAAACACCAAGCACAGTAAGTACATGAAGCAGGTTTTGGAACCACACAGCCTGCCTTCCATTAAAATGGGAGACTGGACCTCACTCTTTTCAGCACCGTGTTGAGTCAGGTTTCTTCCAGTCACATGCAACTACTGTGCAGGGTGGCCACCAGTACCTTTGGTGCAACCAGAGCGTGGTGATAAAATTTCCGCTTGCACAGCGTTTGTATGTCTTCAGGCTACTCCCAGAGAGCAGTCCAAACCTTAGGAAACCCCTTCTGTCTGAAGTCACCTTCTCAGGGAGAAGCGCTGGGGGAGGGGTGGGAACGGAACAATTATTTTCATAAACTGCTACGCTTCAGGAAGCCGCCTGTTACAGCGAGTCACGTTTCTCTTGTTTACTGGCGGGGGACATTTCTGTTGCGTAGTTCTTTTGTTCTCCTCAAGTGTAATCTCTGTGGCACATGGAGTTCAGACAATGCAGATGACCCTGTCTTCGATGCACTCGGTTCTCTGTCAAGATATTGTTGTCCTTCCCTGGGCCCAAGTCCCATTTTAGTGCAAAAGAGGAAAAAAAAGGAAAGAAACAATGGAGATAAATTTAGACACTGATGGGAAAAGTCAAACTGCTCACTGTCCACCCTTGGAAGCCACGCCCAGCAGCCATTTCCTCTGCCTTCCCAGGGATCCCCAGCTACAGAGTAGCTCCTGGGAGCCAAGGCAGATGGGTAATTAACTTAGGACTCACACCTTCCATGGTAAGTTTGTGCTCCAGGCCTGCCTTCTCTAAAACAACAAAACAAAAACATCAACACACATACGCCCATTTTCCCTACAAGAACACACACAGGCACATGCACATATCCAAGTACATGTATACACCAGCACACACACACACACACACACACATACATACACACATGTACATATATCACACATGTGCATATGCACACATGTACATTATATGCCAGCACACACACACACACATGCACACACATACCACACTTGTCCATATGTACACCTACGTACACACACATACAAACTACACACATATATGTCCACATGTACACACATGCACATGTATATGCTAGCACATACAACACACACACATATGCACACACACATGCACACACATACAACACATGCCCATATGTACACCCACACACACACACATACATACATGCAGAACAAAAACAGTTGCACCCAGCCTAAGTTAATCTCCCTGGACTTGATCCTCACCAACTGCTTTCCCTTGCAGTAGAATATCCTAAGCCCTTCTGAGTCTATTATTCTGAGCCCCCCAGTGGTCTGTGAAGAGGTCTTTATCAAGCTTGTCCTCAGTCACTCTCATTCAGAGCCAAGAGCTTCCTCTGGTGCCACCCCATCTATGTGTGCATTCTCTGCTCCCCTTAATTCCAGACAATGCCAACTGACCCAGTGGTGTGAAGTCAGTTATCAGCATCTAAGGTGGGTGATGGATTCTGAAAGTGTCTAACTCGTGCTCTCCTTGTGTCAGGATCCGTGTGTGTCTGCCTCAGGGGCCCAGATAAGGAGTGCGATCTCTACGAGGGCTGCCTTGCTAATGGACTGTGACAGTAGATGGATGGGATCTGAGACGCACAGCACCATGTCACCAGGAAACGATGCAGGTGCTTCCGGCAGGTCTCCTGGTGTGTCGTCACTGTCTCCCAATTTCCAGTGTCTTTAGTGATTATAAACATATGGAGCAGGAGTTATAGCTTGTACGTATATGACATTAGCATAGGCACATTTTATACTTTTCCCCTGAAAATGTAAGAAATGGCATTTCTGTGTATGCGTTTCAGACACGATTATGGACATGCGTATGTACCAATACACTTTACTTATCCGGCTACTGGATACAGTGACCAGAGGACTGTTCTCTAAGTTTGCAAGCCTTCTCCTTAGCTTCGGGTCCTGCAGTGTCTCTCCCCTTAAATCCCCCCTTCACAAACAGAAGAGAACACGGCAGAGGCGAGAAAAGCAAGAGCATACTCAGGAGCACGCTACGGAATGTGTAACTTGTGAGACAGGGCTGAGAATGAGCAACCTGGTGACTGCTTGCCACTTATTCCCAAAGGAAAAAATGGCTGGCTGGTGGCCAACAAGCCCAGTGACCACAGTGTGTAAAGTGGTTACCAGGGAGACACGGGAACATGAAAAGGTTGTTTGCATGAAACTTTAATAACCTCACAAAGTGCAAATGGCTTTGTAGTCCTCAAGGAAAAAATGACAGAACCCCACCAAAATCCTAGACATATTTTGTAATAGAACAGGGTACTTTTACTACACACACACACACACACACACACACACACACGTTCGTGCACACACAGCCCACTAGACCCTTGACTTCTGAATTTCTCTGCAGCTTTCTCTGATGATGCCCCGCGCACCTTGAGTTATGTTCTAACCCAGCATCGTTTTGCCAGGACGGCTCAGAGATATCTTGATGGTGGTGCCTGGCATCTAGAACATGTCTCTTCATGCTGTCCAACACTCCCTGTCTCCAACCCCAGCACCATCCCTTCTTCCTTTCACCTTGTCATTTTTATCTCTTCAGGTTCTTATCCACCCCTTTGGTTACTGCCACGCTGCCTGCTGTTTTTAAGCTGGAAGTAACAATGTTACATTAGAGCAGACAAACCTGCCCTGTGTGTCTGGTTTAGGGGACATGACACAGAGGAGCTTCAATGTAGGCGAGGGGTGTTTGCAACCCAGCTGGATGGTTAAGGTGTTAGGGAGCTGGTGGCGAACTCGTACCGAACAGGTTGTTATGAGCTTCTGTATGCTGTGCCTTCTTACTCACTATGGTGAATTCTAGGTATGTTTCCTCCTCAGAATTATTAGTAAAGCTTACGTGTCTTCCTCCTCTCCTTCTCCTACTTCTCCTTTCTCCTCCTCCTCCTCTTCTCATTCTTTTCCTTCTCCTCCACCTCCTTCTCCTTTTCCTCCACCTCCTTCTTCTTTCCCAAACTTCTCTTCTTAGTCACAGGGTGTCACAGTCACTGAAGGAGATGGATCAGTGTGAGAGAGTAGACAGGATATGTAGAACAGGCTTTCTCATGGTGGGAATGGGTAGGTAGTATCTTACACTGTGTGCTTCTTAATACAGGACCGTCACATGCACTGTAGGCTGCCTAGAAGCCACCGCAGCCTCTACATATCGATACCAGTAAAATGTACAACTGTGACTCATATGCCTTCTTCAGACTTCACCTTGTCTTCCTCCAGCCTGAGAAATGCCTAGTTCAGGCCTTGTGGCCGCAACAGTAATGTCTTCTCAGTTCCACTCTACCTCAGAGCGTCAAATCGGACGGTATCCTCATCCTGCCCCAGCCTTCCCGAGGACTCCACATGACTTCCTGACATCACTCCGCTCACTGGTCATCCCTGTGTGGACGACAGCCCCAGCACCTCCCGCTCCTCACTGCCTCACTTTGAATCCTGTGTCCCCCCCGAACAGATATTCACACTGATCAGCTGCTTTGCTTTCGACCTCACTCACTGGAACTTAAAATTCTGTGGAGCTGAGAGTGGGGTTTGCCTACTGATGTATTCTATACAGAACCTGTCTGCGAGCGATGTCAGGGATCTGCCCTGTTTCCGGCAAATCTAGAATCTGCAACTGTCTGCTGAGGACTTCTGTCATAGCCGGGGGTTGACTGGCCACACATCTTTTGCTCTTTGTTTGTGATTGTTTAATACTATGGATTCTCCTCACCACAGAAGAGTTAGAAAAAGCGATAGTTCTCATATGCAAGTTAAATAGGTCCTTGGAACTTAATTTTTCTTTCCCGAGGAAAAGGACGTTGTGAGGCTACTTACTGTCTGTCCCCTTTGTTAAGGCATTATCAACATGCCAAGGAAGATGTTTTCTTTTCTTAATTTAAAATATGTAAAATGCATTCTCTCTCTCTCTCTCTCTCTCTCTCTCTCTCTCTCTCTCTCTCTCTCTCTCTCTCTCTCTCTCTCGGAAGCAAGCTACAATAAAATGTGTCACAAGTATCCACTCTGAGCAGCACTGGTTACGTTCTATCTGCAAAAGGATTCTGTACTCAAAAACAACTCTGGGGCTCCCCAGAAATGAGTGGTTGCAGGCAGACTATGACATGTCTTGTGAACGGATGTTCTGCTGAGGGTCCGTGTGTCGGTCTCATTATGTTGACAGAAATGTGACTTTGTGTTCAGGGTCGGTATCTATAATCCAGACAACCTGGGCTCGAGTGCAGCTCCACCACCACTGACTGGTGAACAGGTCTCACTGTGGCTCAGCCTCAGCCCTCTCGTCGGCAAAGTGTAGATGTACATTGTGTTACTTGTGGAGTTGTTCAGCTTAGGAAACGAGAACACTTACAGGAAGTCATGGGATGGCTGCTGGCTCTCAGAAACCTCTCTGGCCTGCTGGTCCATGTGAACGCAATTTTAGCCTTCTTCCAGTGTAAGGAAACACTGAGTTCACTGGCATGGGAAGCTTCCTGGTTCTGCTGGGCTCAAGTCTGGTGCACTCTAGGCAGGAAAGGTGAAAAAAAAAAAACTATGGAAGAGTAACTTGTTTTCCCATTTATATAATACTCATATTCATTTGCATAAATATTTATGGTGGAAATTTGAGAAAATCATAAAAAAGAGTTATAAATCTTCAGCTTGTGTGTGTGTATATGTGTGTGTGTGTTTATGCAGAGGAAAAGGAAACCTATGCTTACCTCCTTTGAAACAAACTAATTTCATTATGTTTTAATAAGAATTAGCTATTTTTGTGAACCCACCATACATGCACTCATACAAAAGAATGTAAAATCAAACATTCTGTCTGACTGTTTCCAGACAACAGTCTTAGCATATTGTTAGACGTCTTTTCAGTACATTTCTCACATAGGACTTTGGAATCTGTTCTAAAACCTAATTTTATATTCTGAAAAGTTTAATTATAGAAAAAAATTAAAAACTTGAAGTGGGCAACATACAGAAAACTGTCATAGAATGGCTCATGGATAAAATAGACCTCTCCCCATTCCATGTGTTTGTATATGCATGTCTGTCTGTCTGTCTGTTATCTGTCTCTGTATGTGCGTGTCTCTCTGTGTGCATCTGTGTGTGTCTGTATGTCTGTGTGTGTCTCTGTGTCTGTCTGTCTCTGTGTGCATCTGTGTGTGTCTGTATGTCTGTCTCTCTGTGTTTGTCTGTCTCTGTGTGCATCTGTGTGTGTCTGTATGTCTGTGTGTGTCTCTGTGTGTCTGTCTGTCTCTGTGTCTGTCTGTGTGTGTACTGATAGGAAGGAATCCCAGGTCCTCACCCATGCCAGGCAGAGACTCTCTCACTGAGATACACACCAGTCCTTGAACTCAACATTTTGTAAAGCAGTGAGAACTGGTTCTTGAAACCAGCTGTGTAATTTTCAGTGTTTAACTCTTAAGGCTCAGTTTTACTACTAGAGAAATGGGTTAGTAACACATATGGATCAAAGCAGTAAGTGCACCTGTCAGAAAACTGTATCCTGGGAGAGTCTTGGTCTGGGTTAGCTTTTTCTCTCAACCATCCTTCCTTTCCGGGGCTCTGAGGAGGCCTACACAGCTTACAGTTTGTTAGCTGAGAGAATCTTTCCTCCCACCCTCTTGCTTTGTTTTTCAAGGCTTAGAGGGAATCTCAGGAAGGCATTTCTAGATATGTGGTTGACTCTGACTTCAGGAGTAGCTCAAAATGGATCCTATCCACCCGATGTGTATATACTACCAGGGGGTCTATCTGGAGAAGGAGGATACAAGACCGACATCACCATCATAGCCACTGGCTTGAAGCCCAGCTGAGCTTCCTGCTGACCATTCAGAATTTTCTACACTGGAGTCTCTGATTTGAAAACTAAGATTCTTTTGCTAACATAAAAAGTTCAGAAACAACAGCTGTAAACAATATCATTGTTATAAAGAGTTTCAGAAACTTGAAAGCATTTCTTACGGTCTCTGTTTAATAATGCTCAGAGATATTGCCTCTTTCTGCATCCTCAGATGACGATCCAATATGCTGTCTGTCTCGGGAATTTTGTAGGTCCCTCTGGAGCTCCCTTTCTATTTTAGTGTGTGTGTGTGTGTGTGTGTGTGTGTGTGTGTGTGTGTGTGTGTGTTTGACTGTTTCTTAAAGAAAGACTTTAACTGTACCTGGTATTTGCCAACACTAAATGCAGGTCGCTCTTGTTTTTCTTCCTTCATCCACTATGATGGATACTAACAGACATGAGGCATGAGTTGCTAAAAGAGTTCTGTGTCTGAGGGAGCATTCTTGATTTATGCTCAGGGAAATATGATGGCATCCTTTGCCCATGACAAAGTTAGTGCTTTCTTATACATGCGTTCAAAAGTACTCCGCAAATTTGCCGTTTGAGTAGATTTGACTCATTGCCTTGTTGTTGGGTGGAGTTGTGAGTTTTCACTATGCCCTTCCTAAGCTATTTAGTGTTTTCTATATTTCATATAGTGAGCACTCACAAACGTTAGGAAACAATGTAATTCTACAAAGATCCAATTTCTCAGATGATTCAACCATGCCTACACTGGTTAAAATTATATCCATGGGCCATGATCTGAGTAACATCAATGTTCTTTGCATAAATTAGTTTTTGGACATATATTACTTTGATAGGTCAGAAATGACTCAAGGTCAGGCATAGAGTCTTCCACTGTTGAGTTATTTCTATGTTAAAAAAAATTACACAACTATTGTCAGTGACATACTCAACTGACCATAAGGAGAAATGATCAGGGATTAAGAAATGGTACTTCCCATTGTTACATATGAAAGTTATAAAGTCCGCTCTGACCAAGCTTTTATTGGATTGTTAATGGTAGAACTGTTGTATGAGAAGTTTTATGTGAAAAAAAAGCAACTTCTCCCCAACAATAGCCACGTACAAACAGTTCTGGGGCTCTGTGCATTTAACGCAGTGATTTTCCTTTTGCACTACTGCTGGGTACCGCTGGGATGTGGGTGCATATGATAAAATCTATTCAGTGCCAAACAACTCAACCACTTCCGGAAGTTCTTGCCCCATGAGAGTCCAACTTGCTGTGGAAATCCCTCCAAAACCAAGGATCTTAAGCCTTCCACCTGTAATGGATTTCTGTTAAAATGAAAGTAAGACATAAATGATGAGGTCGAGGATCCCAGAGTTGATACACAGACCTGCCATCTGTGAAAATCATAATTATAGAACAAACTCCAAACATCTTGTTTGACTGGTCAAAGATATGGGGGCTTGGGATAGAAAGGAGGCCGTTAGGCAGCTATGACTGGAGAATCTCAGAAGCCAGGCATCAGCCCAGGACTTAAGGGGATGAGTTAGAAATTTTATAAGAGATTTTCTGGGTGAGGGGCATCCCGATTCTTTTCAGGCTTGAAGATGATGGCACACTTGTCTTCCTTGTTACTGAGGTTTCCACACTGTTAGAAGTGTTTTGTTGGGACTGGTCCACAGTGCACAGTGCATGTGGTCAGTAGTCTTCAGCCCAAGGCACACATGAGGTTAATAGAAGCATTGAGATGTCCCTGAGGCCCAGGGCCTCTCTCTGTGTCTGGCAAAAGAACAGTAGTACACACCCCTTGCCTCACTCACAATCCTCCTCAGGAGAACAGGAAGTGAGCCAATTTGCTAATACGAAACGAGCAGAAGTATTATGAGCACTCCCTGAGTAATTAGGTAAGGTGATATGAGCAAATTGGAACCTCAGATGAACTCCCTAGGCTGAGTGAAGCTAAAGTCTGTGTGAGCATCCTTAGAGTATGAAGTGTATATGGGGGAGAGGGAGCACGGGGAATGCAATGAAGGGTGGTTTCTAATGATGAACCACGAGGGGATGAGTTTGGTGATGGGCTGGAGGGGTGAGTGTGGATATCTACCCACCCTGGGAAAACACCAGGGGTCAATAACAGGACTCTGAATAAAATAGGTTATTTTGAAACACACCAACCCATGTCTGGTTATAGGACATCCATCCAAAGGTCCAACTCTGTGTTGTAAAAGGGAGCACATAACAAGGGTTATCTGAGTGGACAGAGGAGATCCCCCCCGACATCCTACATGGGCATTTTGTGAAGCTATCAGAACTCTATTGTTCTTACCTGGTGTCCATCTTCAAAACTCAGTGTTTCAGCTCTTGCTGAGGAGACAGGGCACCCTGCCTGACCAGTCCAAGTAGCTAGGTCTCACTCTTGCTCGGGAAGAACGCTATTTACTAAAATAGTTTGTCTTTCGATGCCAACGGAAATCGAATTGTAATCAAAAACTGAGAAGGGGCTGAAGTCCTCAAGGCTGTCCACTCCACATTTGGCATCTCTGCAAGTTCCCAGGCTTATTAACTATGTTACGTTTACAAAAGGGAAAGGCTTTATTGCTTTCAAGATTTGTTTTAAATAATGGCCCAGCGAGTCGCTGATGCACCAGACAACACTGGCGTCTACGGGGCTCCCGTGTCCCTGGGAACACAGGGATGTGAGGAAGGAGAAGCATTTTACTGACGCGGTTCAATAAAGACAGAACTTATTCAGCTGAACTTTGAAATCACGGGAGAAGCTGATCAAACAACAAGGGAGCCACTGCTGTGGTCAATGTTGTGTTGTGCCAGCAATGTGGACAGACGCTAGCTCAGTGGATAAATGCCCCGACTGCCGAGCGGGTCCACTTGGGCTCCATCCCTGGGACCCACTTGGTAGCAGAAGAGCCAACTCTCTCTCTCTCTTTTATGGGATACTCTCTGTATTAACATTTCAAATATTATCCCCCCCCCCGTTCCCATCCCCCACCCCCCTCAACTTGTCTTCATGAAGGTGAACCCTCTCCCAATCACCCTCTCCACCTCAGTGCCTTGTCATCCCCCTACACTGGGAAAACACACCCTCACTGAGCCAAAAGTCTCTTCTCACATTGATACCAGAGACTGCTATCCTCTGCTATACGTGCAACTGGAGCCATGGGTCTCTCCATGTGTGCACAGTGGTTGGTGTTTTAGTCCATGGGAGTTGTAGAGGGTTTGGTTGGTTGATTATGTTGTTTCTCCCATGAGGTTGGAAACTCTTTCTGCTTCTTCAGTCCTTTCTCTAGTTCCTTCATTGGGGTCCCCTTGTTCAGTCAGATTGTTAGCTGCAAGCATCCTCAACTGTATCTGTATGACTCTGGCAGAGCTTCTGAGGAGGCATCCACATCTGGCCTGCCAGTAAGCACTACTTGGCATCAGCAATAGTGCTTGGGTTTGGTGGCAGCATACGGGGTGGATCCAGGTGAGGCAGTCTCTGGATGATAGAAGAACCAGTTCTTACACTGCAGGCTTTTGCTTCTCCACCCCTCATGCTATGCCATATGGCATGGATGTACCCACATACATGAATGAATAAATTTAACTTAAAACAGCATAAACCTTTTTCTGTAGGCTCGAAAGGTATCTCTGTGATGACCTAAGAATTTAATTGAAGGGGCTAGAAAGATGGCTCAGTGGTTAGCATTATTGGTTGTCATTTCAGAGGACCCAGATTTGGTCCCCAGTATCCTTACAGTGGCTCAAACCATCTGTAACTCCATTCCCTGGGCATCCTATGTCTTCATCTTGTCTCTATGGGTCCTGCATGCATGAAACACACAGGCACTCATGCAGGCAAAATACCCAAACACATTTGAAAAGTAATAAAATAATACAAGTTAAAATTAGGTGCAAGGATTAAATGCTTATTCAACACAATGGGTCTTGAAACATGTTATTTCATTTAACCCTCAGGCCAAAATCAAAAGTTAAGTTTGCCTCATTTTGTGAGTCTGCTACCAAGACTCTTCTATTCTTGTCATTGGCCCCAGGTCTGACTCAGAGCCAGGGAGTTATGGACGTGAGGTGCAGCTCAGGTTCTTTGCGGCCTATAGCTCTGCCCTTTCCTATAGGCTCCCTGTGCTAGACAAGCTGATTGGTGTCCCTGCGAAAGGAGGCAGAGAAAGGACTGACCATATCACCACCACTGCCACCGATATCCCCACCATCACCACCACCACCATAACTACCATCACCACCACCATCACCATCACCATCATCACCACCACCACCACCACCACCACCATCACCACCATCACCACCACCACCATCAACCACCATCACCACCACCACTACCACCATAACCACCACCACCACCATCACCACCACCACCACCACCACCATCACCAACATCACCACCACCACCACCATCACCACCACCACCACCACCACCACCACCATCACCAACATCACCACCACCACCACCATCACCACCACCACCACCACCACCACCACCACCATCAACACCACCACTACCACCATAACCACCACCATCACCATCACCACCACCACCACCACCACCAACACCAACACCATCACCACCATGCTATCCCCACCACCATCACCGCCACCACCACCACCACCAACACCAACACCATCACCACCATGCTATCCCCACCACCATCACCGCCACCACCACCACCACATCATCACATACCTCCCCTCACTTTCTGTAGGACGCAGGTTGGCCCCCGGTCTCTGCCCATCACTGATTTGCCCCACTTTGTTTGCCTCCGTTGAACTTCTTATAAGCAACAACATGGGAACCCACAACAGAGCATGCATTATCTTGTCTGTAGGATGAATATGTGAATTAAATGGCCCCTTCCCATTTGGAGGGACAAAGAATATACAGAGAATAAGATGCAGAGAACATGGGCCAGCCTTGTGGGGTGGTAACCGTAATCCCAGCACTTGGGAGGCAGAGACAAGGTCAGAAGTTTCAGACAGTCCTAACAATGAAAGAGGAGAGTAGAGGGAATGTCCTTCCATTGCCAATATGTGTAGAAGGAAGCGTTTTCCAGGGTAGAGCAGTGGTTCTCAACCTGAGGGTGGGTATCAGATGTCTTGGATTCCACATATTTGCATTATAATTCAGAACGCTAGCAAAGCTGGTTATGAGGTAGAAATGAAATAGTTTAACAGTTGAGGTCACCACAGCACGACTAGATGGGTTGTTAGAGGGTTTCAGCATTAGGGAGGCTGAGAACCACTGGTTTACGAGAATAATCCCGGGATGCTGATTTGTTTTAGAATATTGTTGCTTTGCTTTGTTTCCTGCCGAAAAGAATCGATTTTTGTAAAAATGGAAAGCGGGGAGAAAATTGTTCTTGTCCACTTTTGAAAGCACGATCTGCAGTCGGTCTGCGCCTCATGGACTTTATGGAGGCATTCATTAGCGCAGGCTCCTCTTTCAAGGGTTTTTTTTTTTTTTTTTTTTTTTTTTTTAAATGAGAAAAAGTACAATGAATTGAAGTCACAGGGTAGGACTGCACCCCCACACTCCAATTTATTTATGTCTTTTAATTCCATTTAGCAGAAAGTCAAGCACCCCATTTCGGCATGCAGTCCCCCTAAATAAAATAAAATTTAAAAAAAAAAAAGAAAGAAAACAAAAGAGCCGAATGCTTTGAGGCCTAATGGGCTGGGCGGGGCATCTCTCTATAACATCATAGTAAGGTTTATATATGGAGTCCGTTTTCCTCCTTGGCATTGATTCATGAGTGCTTAGAAGCAGGCTACCATAAAACAAACCCTCCGCCTCAGCCTGGCATGGCCGAGCTGTCGTCCCATCACGCTGCAGCTTTGTGGTGTTTGACTTGGTTGGGGCCAAGGGAAGGGAGAAAACTATTATCCCACCAGAGAGAGGCTCAGGGGAGAATTAAAGTCTCCGGAGCTGGCAGCACTGGGACTTTTCTTTGAACCCAGGGACCTTGCTTTAACTTACTGTGACCCCTTGTGGAGGGCAGCCGAGAGAGGACACTCTTGGGCTCCTGTACTACAGGGCTGTTTATAAGGTCTCTTCTCACACTCCGGAAAAAGGAGACACTCACAGATGGAGATGAGAGGAACGTGCAGAGTAGGGTGGGGAATCTAGAATGGAGGTCTTCAAAGCTAGTCTAAAGTGCAGTGGGAAGCAAATCCACAAGCACCCAGGGCACTTGAGGAAGCAGAGGTCAGAGGTCAGGGAGCCAGGGTGCAGCTGGGCCAGGGAGCTTGGCTAAAGTGAAACAGCTCAGCTTCCCTCTGAGAGTCACCTCTGACTCCTTGTGCTAAAAGTGTGGACCACTACCTCTGGCCTTGATGGAACGTTGTCATCTTCTGGGTGTGCCCTGGCGCTGGGTAGAGATTGTCACGTGGGGACTATGGATAATCTGCCCCAATGAGAGGACCTTTCTCTCCATATCTCAAGTTTATAGGCAATGCCCTACATCATGATAAAGAGACCAAAACATGTCTGCTTAATTTGGGAGCGTTCCCAGCCCCTCTTGGCAAAATGGCTGTCCCCATCTTCGAAAGGATCACATCTTCTAGAGAGACACCTGAGTAAAGGTTTGATCCAAAGAAACTCTTTCCTCAGAGTTTAATAATAGAAGAATAAATCTGAATAAAACACCAACATACTGTTTATAGAAGTACTCTAGAAGCTCTTTTTTTTTTTTTTTTTTTTAATGTCTATCAAAAAACAGAGCCAGGAAACTCAACCACCACAGACATTTTCTAGAACCTCTCTCCTTGGATTTTTTTTTTAAAGCATTAATTTCATAACCCTGCAAATGCTCCAGAGTTACAGCTGAAAGCTGCTTGCTGTCACTCAGGGGTGCAGCCACAGCGAGGCATGAGGGATACAATATAGTCTGTGAGTGCTGTTGCCCAGATCCTTCAGCATCTAGTCCTGGCCTTGGTGCCTGAGATCAGCCTCTATGCAGCCGGGCAGCACTTCCTTCGGGGGTGACCTAATGTAGGGAACAATACAGAACACATAAATGGACTTCCTCCCCATTGGTGACTGGGCTGTCCCCATTGTGTATGTCTTTATGAGGCATTGAAAACTGGGAAGTGTCTTGACAAAGGGCTGCTCCGGCCTCCAGGACTGAAGGCTTTTTCTCACTGTTCTTTGTTCCTCAGATAAGTTCATAGATTGTTTTCCCCCAAACAACCGAGGCGCTGACTAAGCTTAGGGTGGCCACCCCGAACT
Source organism: Micromys minutus (assembly GCF_963924665.1). Lineage (NCBI taxonomy): Eukaryota > Metazoa > Chordata > Mammalia > Rodentia > Muridae > Micromys > Micromys minutus. The sequence continues at coordinate 55,862,978 of NC_137983.1, read as the reverse complement.
GGGCACCAGTGGTTGGACTAGCCAGTGGAGAGACCCTTTGGGAATGCCCATTTATTGTCATAAGAATGAACTGCTTCATGGGACCTCAGTGGTTGGTCAAGAAGGCTAACACTGGGGGAGGAGGGACTGGGGTAAGAGGTGGATTTTATATAGTCTGCGCAGAATAAGATCTCAGAGTCTAGTTCAGCTGTGGGGCTTTTGTCTAATATGTGCAAAGGATTGGGTTCTACCGAGAGAGAGAGAGAGAGAGAGAGAGAGAGAGAGAGAGAGAGAGAGAGAAAGAGACAGACAGACAGACAGAGAGAGAGATGAGAGAGAAAGAGAGAGAGACAGAGAGAGAGAGAGAGACAGAGAGAGAGATGAAAGAGAGAGAGAGAGAGAGAGAGAGAGAGAGAGAGAGAGAGAGAGAGAGTCCAGAGTGAACCCTCATTTTTGTCTGTAACCAGAGAATCTTTCATCCCCACTTCCTAAACTAAGGGGAAGGAGGAGCTTAGATGGCTCAGTCACAGTGCTTCCTGGGGACTGAGTGGGAGAAGAGAGGAGCCATGCAGCTCACAGACATACTTCTGATCCACCTCGACAGATGGACACCATAGGCCACCCTGTGGGCTGCCCTGGAAGTAACCTGAAACGTAGGAGGCGTTCATGGGCTCCATAAATATTTACTGTGAGGGGAGCCCTGTGAAAGAGGCGAAGGTGTTTAAGACGCACTCCCACACATTCCGGTTACATCACTGCCAGATCTAAGCACACACCAGGTCTAAATGACTTCATCACAGAAAGGCCATTGTCTGGGATCCTATTGTTTTACACTACTCTTTTCTTGAACATTCTCTGCCTGTCCTTGGCTCTGTCTTTGTTTCCTCTTCTAGACTTGGGACACCCTTGGCCAAGAAGCCATTGTGGGTTCTCGGGAAGGCACCTTCACAGCATGGCTCTCATGCCTTTGTCTCTCAGATGAGGGTGTCTCCCTGCTGGGGTTGTGACCCCTCTGCTTGTCCCAAGAGTGGTCAGAGTGATTGTGGGGAGGCTTTTGACCAAGCCATCATTTCCTTGTTTTAAATAATTACTAAGCGTGGCTCCTGAAGACCAGCTTCCATCCCATTACTCAGGTCATAGGGTTCCCAGGCTGTGGCTAGAAATTCACTACGAATGTCTGGACAAGGTAGCTCAGTTAGGGGAAAGGGTCCACAGGCTGGTAACAGAGTCAGAGAAAGAGCCCCCAGTTGTTAGTGGCCCCGCTGAAGTGGGGAATAAATTTAAATGATGATGATGATAGTGACGAAGAAGAAGAATATCTAAACCGAGTCAGGTTAGCAATGCGTGCCTTTAGTTCCAGCATTCAGGAGGCAGGAACAGGTGGGTCTCTGTGAGTCCGAGGGCAGCCTGGTCACCCTGTAATTCTACAAGGGCATTGGAGGCCCTTTGTAGATCTTACTTACTTCATTGTTCTGTAACTTCACCTTCCCAGACGACTGACTCTAACTCAGCCGAGCCTGACCAACACTACCCTCCACATAAACTGCACTCTGTGCTTCAGATGTTTGTTGATACTGTTTGTTTTTACAATGGCGTGCATCCTACACAATTCCCCCCGCATCTTACCACTTTGATATCATTTACCTTGCTTCCCCTTTGCTTGCTCATTATTTTGCGCAAACAACCCAGGAGTTTTCCGTGTGTCTGGTGTCCTTTCAAACATCTTCGCTTCCAAATTCCAGAATGTTTTTCACAAACCGCTAAAGTAACCCTGGACCCACCAGTAAATAACTGTGATTCATCAGCTGGGCAGAGGGAATCTACATTGAAAAATCTCTCTACCAGACTGGCCTGTAGGCAAATCTGTGGGATATTTTCCTGAATGATGATTGATGTGGGAGGCTCAGCCTATTGTGTCTGGTATTATCTCTGTGCAGGTGACCCTGGATTGTCTGAGAAAGCATGTTGACAGGCTGTAGGTTGTGAGCCAGCAAGCAGTACCCCTCCATCGCCTTTCCCTCATCGTTTGCCTCTAGATTCCCGCCTTGAATTTCCTACTCCGACTTAGCTCAAAACTACACGCTGAAATAAATCCTTTTATAAAAACCTAACTAGTACAGAAATTGACACCCAAAAAACTGAGCATTTCAATGACTGACCTGACCATGTTGTCTTTGGGAGGCTTGCGGAACTTTGGGCTAGAAAAGTCACGGAGCACTCAGAGCCGAAAGGGTTGTCCTGTAGGAACTTGACAGATACTGCTGATGGCAATGTAGACAGCGGAGGCTGGGACTATGACGTCTGGAAGGAATGGAAGGAAGCATAGATCATCGTCATACTGTATGATCTGAGCTGAGAGTCTGTAGCTTCTGCTCTGCTGGAGTTGGAGAGCTGGGTGTGATTAGCTAGAGACCTTCATCACTGGACCGAGATCATCTGGAAAGTGTTTCTTCAGAGTCGGCACGGAGATACCTCTCAAGCTGCCAGCCAAACTTGGTAATGTGTTTGAGACACCGGTTTTGGTGGCATGTAGGCTGCAGGTTTGGAAGGCTTTGTGAGAGGCCAGGAGAGGCCATTAATGAAGGTGCAGCCTCGGTTGTCACAGGGACTTCAAGCTTTGAAGGGTCATAGAAAGAAGCTAAGGCTTGACACTGTATATCAGGATCTGAGTCCCCGAGGAGAGGGCACTAGGCCATTGGTGCAGGTGAGCTCCAATGCCAGTGGAGACAGCAGCATTGTCAACACCATGGGATGTCTACTCCCCTCCCCTCCTCTGCCCTCCCCTTCCCTCCCCACTGTTTTTGCCCTCTCCACTCCTCCCCTCCCTTCTCCTCTCCCCTCTCCTCTCCTCTCTTCTCCTCCCCTCCCCTCTCCTCTCCTCTCTTCTCCTCCCCTCCCCTCCCATCTCTTTCCCACCCCTCCCTTCCCCTCTCTTTCCCTCCCTTCCCCTCCCCTCCCCTCCCCTCTCTTTTTCTCCCCTCCCATCTCTTTCCCACCCCACCCTTCCCCTCTCTTTCCCTCCCTTCCCCTCCCCTCCCCTCTCTTTCCCTCCCCTCCCATCTCTTTCCCACCCCTCCCTTCCCCTCCCCTCTCTTTCTCTCCCCTCCCCTTCCCTCTCTTTCCCTCCCTTCTCTTTCCCTCCACTCCTCCCCTCCCCTCTCCTCTCCCCTCTCCTCTCCTCTCTTCTCCTCCCCTCCCCTCCCCTCTCTTTCCCTCCCTTCTCTTTCTCTCCACTCCCTTCCCCTCCCCTCCCCTCCCCTTTACTTTCGTTTGCACAGTGTTAGGAATTGAACTCAGGACTTACCAGACCAACACTTTTCCTTTGAACAGAGCCATACCACAGCCCCTATGAAAAGCTATTCACCTTGAGACTTGAATCTATCAGTTTCCTAGGTTTCTGTGTATTTTCACTCTCCTGCCTCAGCTTCCTTATCTGGTATGAGACCAGCACCTGCACGGCAGATGTATCTTCTTAGCCTTTACCACCTTCTGGAACAAGTGAGTGTTTAGTTTTATAGAATCTTTGTTTACCGTTCTCTTCTTTTGAGACCTAATTCAAGCTCATGAAGATGTAGAGGTTCCCATTAGGATTTCCACCATTTATATCCTGTTAGGTATTCAGTCAACTTTGAGTTAATTTCTTCTTTTTCTTCTTCTCCTTTTTTTTTTTTTTTTTTTTTTTACATTATTTGAAGACCCAGCCTTGCTATGAGAGACATGGGCATCTAGCTACCCCAGAATCATTTAATGAGAATAACATTCTTTCCAGATGGAGTCTTCTTGGCACTCTTGTTGAGACCAATGGATGACTATAAGCGTATGGCCGGACTTATGGACTGGGCTGGGTCCTGTGCCTCCATCCTATGGTACATCTGGACTTATGGACTGGGCTGGGTCCTGTGCCTCCATCCTATGGCACATCTGGATTTATGAACTGGGCTGGGTCCTGTGCCTCCATCCTATGGCACATCTGGATTTATGGACTGGGCTGGGTCCTGTGCCTCCATCCTATGGTACATCTGGACTTATGAACTGGGCTGGGTCCTGTGCCTCCATCCTATGGCACATCTGGATTTATGGACTGGGCTGGGTCCTGTGCCTCCATCCTATGGTACATCTGGACTTATGGACTGGACTGGGTCCTGTGCCTCCATCCTATGGCACATCTGGACTTATGGACTGGGCTGGGTCCTGTGCCTCCATCCTATGGCACATCTGGACTTATGGACTGGGCTGGGTCCTGTGCCTCCATCCTATGGCACATCTGGACTTATGGACTGGGCTGGGTCCTGTGCCTCCATCCTATGGCACATCTGGACTTATGAACTGGACTGGGTCCTGTACCTCCATCCTATGGCACATCTGGACTTATGGACTGGGCTGGGTCCTGTGTCTCCATCCTATGGCACATCTGGATTTATGGACTGGGCTGGGTCCTGTGCCTCCATCCTATGGCACATCTGGACTTATGGACTGGGCTGGGTCCTGTGTCTCCATCCTATGGCACATCTGGATTTATGGACTGGGCTGGGTCCTGTACCTCCATCCTATGGTACATCTGGACTTATGGACTGGGCTGGGTCCTGTGCCTCCATCCTATGGCACATCTGGACTTATGGACTGGGCTGGGTCCTGTGCCTCCATCCTATGGCACATCTGGACTTATGGACTGGGCTGGGTCCTGTGCCTCCATCCTATGGCACATCTGGACTTATGAACTGGACTGGGTCCTGTACCTCCATCCTATGGCACATCTGGACTTATGGACTGGGCTGGGTCCTGTGTCTCCATCCTATGGCACATCTGGATTTATGGACTGGGCTGGGTCCTGTGCCTCCATCCTATGGCACATCTGGACTTATGGACTGGGCTGGGTCCTGTGTCTCCATCCTATGGCACATCTGGATTTATGGACTGGGCTGGGTCCTGTGCCTCCATCCTATGGCACATCTGGACTTATGGACTGGGCTGGGTCCTGTGTCTCCATCCTATGGCACATCTGGACTTATGGACTGGGCTGGGTCCTGTGCCTCCATCCTATGGCACATCTTGCTGTTTTCATTGCTATCCTACTGCGGTAAATTGTGAATTTGGGAAATGCGACATCCCTAATTTTGTTCTTTATTTGAAAGATTATTTGAGCTTTGTGGCTGTCTTGCATTCCCCTGAATACGAATTTTGGGATCAGTTTGCCAATTTCTGCCAAAAAATAAAAGAAAAGAAAGAGAAAGCCAGTCGGAGTTCTGAAACGGCAATGTCTTGACTCTGTAGACCAACCAGAATTTGCCATCTTTACATTGTTGTCCTCATTTAAAAAACATGAGCTGTTTCCCCCTTTATTCATGTATTCTTGGATTTTCTTCAGTGGTGTTTTGTGGTTTTTCAGTATCTGTCTTGCATGTATTTCGTTCCCTTTTTCTCCTCAGTATTTTATTCATTCTGACATTGTGTTTAAGTGGAATCAAGCTGTTGGTGCTGCTTTTGTGTTGTTCAGTGTTGGTCTATAAAATAAAACTGATACTTTCATATTGATCTCTGTAGTTCTAGTGCTCTCCCTCTGCCCATCCCCCAGTTTCTCTCTTTTTTCCCTGTGTGCATACTTGGACAGTTTCTACTCTCTCTGGTCAGTATTTCATCGTCCTCATCCTCATCTGAGAACAGAAGCAGTGTTACTTTCTCTCTCTCTAAACTTTGTACTTAAACTATTATATTTTTAAAAGTGTGTGTGTGTGTGTGTGTGTGTGTGTGTGATGTGTGCATGCATGTCTGCACTTGGTTGCTCATGCAGGCTGTCGTGAACTGTGCAGTGTGGGGGTGAGTGAAAATTCAATTAAACTTTACATCGAAGTCCCAGTAGCTGCGAGCCACAGTTCAAGCACTCCACAGTCAAGCTCGGACCCCCAGGGCAACCTTCGTCGGTTCCCCCTTGAGTTGGCAAGGTGCTTGGCTGACAGAGAGCAAGCAGTAAGTGTTTGCTGGGTCGATTTAATGAAGCAGCTGAGACCCAGTCAGGTTAAATGACACGCTCAGCAATTCCAGGATTCTTTAGTGTAGCGATGTAAACCAGAAACAGGCTCCCTGCCAAATGGCGAATCCCTAAAATAGGATCCAGTGTTTGTGTTTCCTAAAATGAACCAAGACTTGGACAGCGAGAGGTCTTTCTGGAATGTTAGCAAGTCTATGTGGCTCTTGAACACCGAGAGGGAGAGAGGAAGCTGATGGGAGAACCCGCGAGACACCCGCAGTCCACAGTGCGAGGGAAGCCGGTGCATCAGTAACAGAGCAGAGGGCACAGTGATTTTCCCACAGAGCCGGAACTGCAGACTCACTAAAAAAACAAAACCGTGACTCTGGAACTACACAAAGGGGTGTGGGTGTCGTTACTTCCGGGGTGGAGCGGATGCGATCCTGGAGTGTTGAGGGTCTTGGTTGTGTGGTTTCCTGTAAGAGGGAAGGCTGGAGATTACTGCCTTCCTGGGAGAGTAGGAATGCAACTCTTACGCATTCTCTTCGATCTGAGCCTTTCCGGGCTGGAGAAGGGCATGCCAGTCTAGTCTGTGCTGGGGAAAGACAACGTCCACGAAGCTGCGACGTTCAGGAGCTTGCTTTGCTCAGTTGAATTGAGAACTTTGGCAGGAATGGGGGAATGGCTGACCACAATCGAGTCAGCACAATGTTACTAGCAGGGGGCAAATCTTTTTTATTTACAGATCTGTTCTGTTTGATTGTAAGATTTCATCACGTGCAAGTGAAATGAAAATGATGTCAAGACGAAACATTTTAAGCAAATAGGACCTATTAAAATGAAATACCTTGTATAAAGCCTTTTAAGCATCTGCCAAAGGCTATCTCTTTCATCTGTTTATCCCTTCGCTTGGCTTGTTTCGCTTTTGAAATTTGCAATCATAAAGAAAACATTACCATACCATGGCGGATACATCTCTTACAAAAGGACACCAGACAAAGGCTACTTGGTTCAGTAGGCAAAGTGCTCCCCAGTAGTGTGAGGATCTGAGATCGGATCCTGAAACCGCAAGTAAAGCCAGAAGTGGAGGTGTGTATCTGTGATTCCGCGTTCTCACCATGAGGTGGGAGACAGAGCCAGGCTTGTCCCTACCTCAAGACAAGAGAAGACCTGGAGAACAACAGAAGAGATTTTATTTCAAATAATGCAGAAAATGACAGCCAACAGCAGAAGCCGTCCTCTACATCTCACGTGTGCCTTGCAAACTTGCACACAGGCACACAAAGATAAATAAAGGTTCCTTCCCAGGGGCCATGTAGTCACCCCTCCAACTCACACATCCACATAAGTTCAGGATGTTAGTCTCTTTAGGTAATCAAAGGGCTCAGTATCATGTAAAATGCTCACGGTTTCAAGAAACCTAGACAATACTGGGGAAGGAGCCATCACCTGCTGTTCTGTCACATTAAAAAAAAAAACAAAACTTATTTTATAGCAGTGTCAAACCCACGGTCTGACTAAGGCAAATGCTGGGATTTGATTGAGGGAACCTGAGTAGAGAGAGATTTACCTGCAGTAGGCAGATGGTAGTGAGAGGCTGCAGGACAACAGACCACCAAAAGGGGGCGCTTTCCTGGGGAGCAGAATGGCATCTTCCACCACCAGTGGCAAGAGATCTTGAAGGTTGTTGTGCTAAACGTTACTGTGACAGTCACTTAAGGCACCGACTGAAATGACTGAAACGGCAGGTGTTTTAATGGACGTCTGAGACATTCAGGGGGCTGCGCGAGAAAATCCCGCTAGGGCCCGAGACGCCTGTGAGCTTGGCAAGCGTGCTTCTTGATCCTCCCCGAGTTAAACGGGCGCTCGCTCGCTTCTTCAGCTGTTTAAATGAATCTTTTGATTTCTAGCACGAGCTAAAAATAACGGAGTGGCACACGCTTAAAATAAATGGCTGTCTTTTTCATCATAATTGAGGATATCAGTATCGTCCTATTCCACGCTTATTTCAAGGATACCTAGACAAAACCATCTACTACAGAAAGGTGGATTCTGCAGTTTGGACTAATTTGCTAATATGGTTTTAGAATAATAAAAATTTTATAACCTCACCTTGACATGGAAATCAGGCTTGATAAGGTTTACCGAAGGAAAGATACTTTACAAAGAAGCTTTTCGCATGGCACAGACCTGATTTCTAAGTAGAAATCAGCTGATTGCAATTACCGTATCTGTTTAGAGATAAGTTTCTGTCTTCACACTGCACACTTTTGTCCCTTTTGGTGAAATTGTGTGGAGTGTGTTCCTGACCGGTACTCCTCAGGTGGTGGTAAAGCCCAGGTGTGGACCAGTGGCTGCCCTCACATGAGTTCAAGAGAGAAACCCAGACATGGGAGAACACACTTTGCAAATACACAGAAAAAGAAAGATGCTATGGTTGCTTCTTGAGTATTTTCATTAATTAAAAAATTATTTTACTTATAAGGGACAGAGAATAAATAATACTAAGACAATTCTGAGAATATTCCTTTCAATTTAAAAGCTTATGAAATTTTCTTGTCTATGGATATGCATAACATTTCTCTAGCTTAGAAAATATGGATACGAGCAGAGATCCAGGGACGCAGCCTTGATGAGACTGTGCTGCGAGTAGCTGGGGCACAGAGAGGGCTAGGCCAGGCACGAGGAAAGCACGGTCCCCGGACTGGTTCAGGGGAGCAGGAACTCTGCCGTAGAAACTCGGTTTCCACCCGGAAGGCCCTTGTGTGTGGACCAAATGCTCAAGCCAATTGCTACCTAAAACAGTGAAGATCCAGAAGTACAGGCCAGGTACACGGGATAGACGGGAATCAATCACTGACAACAAGACCACGTATAATCACAGACAGCAAAAGAGGAAAGTGGAAGAACTTACCCAGGGGAACCAAGACAACCTGGCAACATCAGAACCCAGCTCTCGCATCGCAGCAAACAGTAGAATGCCAAACACTTCAGAAAAAGAAGACTCAGACCCGAAATCCTACCTCAAAATGATGATGGAGATTTTTAAACAAGAACGGGAGGAAAAGCATAAAGAAATCGAAGCTTGTACAGAGGAAACATGAAAAACACTCAAAGAAATCAAAAAACTAGAAGAAAACAGAACCAAAGAGATAACAGAATTGAAGAAGAAATTTAAAATGGAAATGGAAGCAATAAAGAAAACACTAAAAGAGACAACCTGGGTGGTAGAAAACCTAAAAAAGAATCAGGAGTCACAGATGCAAGCATCTCTAACAGACTACAAGAGATGGAAGAGAGAATCTCAGGGGCTGAAGACAACATTGAAAACATAGACAAAACAGTCAGAGAAGATGCAAAAGCCAAAAAGCTCCCAACCCAAAATGTCCAGGAGATCTAGGAAACAATGAGAAGACCAAACCTAAGGATAATAGGAATAGAAGAGGGCAAAGAATATCAACTAAGAGGCAGAGTAAGTATCTTCAACAAAATCGTGGAAGAAAATTTCCCTACCCTTAAGAATGAGATGACCATGAGCATAAAAGAAGCTTACAGAACTCCAAATAGAGTGGACCAGAAAAGAAATTCCTCCTGACACGTAATACTTAAAATGTCAAGTGCACAAAGCAAAGAAAGAATACTAAAAGCAGTAAGGGAAAAAGGTCATGTAACATATAAAGGTAGACCAATCAGAATCACACCCGATTTCTCAACCGAGACTATAAAAGCTAGAAGATCCTGGACAGACACCATGCAGACCCTAAGAGAACACAAGTGCCAGCCCAAGCTGCTATACCCATCAAAACTCTCAATCACCATAGATGGAGAGACCAAGATATTCCAGGACAAAACTAAATTTACACAATATCTGACCACAAATCCAGCACTACAACGAATTATAGGTAGAAAACCCAATAAAGGAGGGAAACTACATCCTAGTAAAAACAAGAAAATACCTAAGCAAGAAAACCAAAAGAAGAAAGACATACAGGCACAATTCTACCTCTAAAAGCAAAAATAGCAGAAAACAGCAACCACTATTTCTTAATATCTATTAACATAAATGGATTCAATTCCCCAATAAAAAGACATAGGCTATCAGACTGGATACATAAACAGAATGCAGCATTTTGCTGCATACAGGAAACTCATCTCAGAGACAAAGACAGACACTATTTCAGAATAAACATTTGGGAAAAAAAACTCCCAAGCAAATGGCCCCAAGAAAAAAGCTGAAATAGCCATTCTAATATAGAGTAAAGTAGATTTTCAACCAAAAGTTATCAAAAAAGAGAAGGAAGAACAGTTTTTACTCATTAGAGGGAAAGTTTGTCAGGAGGAACTCTCAATCCTTAACATATATGCTCCAAATACAAGAGCACCCATATTCATAAAGGAAACCCTACTAAAGTTCAAAAAATATATCGCACCCCACACAATAATAGTGGGAGACCTCAACAGCCCACTTTCATCAATGAACAGATCATAGAAGCAGAAACTGAACAAGGACACAGTCAAACTAGCAGAGGTTATGAACCAGCTGGAATTAAGAGACATATACAGAACATTTCATTCTTAATCAAAAAAATACACCTTCTTCTCAGCACCTCACGGCACCTTCTCCAAAACTGACCATATAATCGGTCACAAAACAAGCCTCAATAGATATGAGAAGATTGAAATACTCCCATGCATCCTATCAGATCACCATGGTCTAAGGCTGGTCTTTAATAATGACAAAGGCAACAAAAAGCCCATATACACATGGAAACTAAAGAATGCTCTATTAAATGATAGCATGGTCAAAGAAGAAATAAAGAAAGAAATTAAGGGCTTTATAGAATTTAATGAAAATGAAAACACAACATACCCAAACCTATGGGATGCAAGGAAAGCAGCACCGAGAGGAAAACTCATAGCTCTGAGTGCTTCCAAAAAGAAACTGAAGAGAGCTTACTTTAGCAACTTGACAGCACAGTTGAAAACTCTAGAACAAAAGGAAGCAGATACACCCAAGAAGAGTAGACAGCAAGAAATAATCAAACTCAGAGCAGAAATTGACCAAATAGAAACAAAAAGAACCATTCAAAGAATCAAGAAAACCAAGACCTGGTTCTTTGAGAAAATTAACAAGATTGATTAAACCCTTAGCCAGACTAACTAGAGGGCAAAGAGCAAGTATCCAAATTAACAAAATCAGAAAGGAAAGTGGGGACATAACAACTGAAACTGAGGAAATTCAAGAAATCATCAGACCCTACTACAAAAGCCTATACTCATCAAAGCTGGAAAATCTGGAGGAAATGGGTGAATTCCTAGACAGATACCAGATACTAAATTTAAACCAGGACTGGGTGAACCATCTAAATAATCCCATAACACCTAAAGAAATAGAAGCAGTCACCAAAAGCCTCCCAACCAAAAAAAGCCCAGGTCCAGATGGGTTCAGTGCAGAATTCTATCAGACATTTATTGATGACCTAATACCAATATTCTCCAAACTATTTCACAAAATAGAGTCAGATCAAACACTACCTAACTCGTTTTTCCGCGGTCACAACAACCCTTGTTCCTAAACCACACAAAGACCCTACAAGAAAAGAGAACTTCAGACCAACCTCACTTATGAACATTGATGCAAAAATACTCAACAAAATCCTTGCAAACTGAATCCAAGAACACATCAAAACGATCATTCACCATGATCAAGTAGGCTTCATCCCTGGAATGCAGGGATGGTTTAACATATGGAAATCCATCAACGTAATCCACCATATAAACAAACTCAAAGAACAAAATCACATGGTCCTCTCACTAGACGCTGAGAAAGCATTTAACAAAATTCAACACCCATTCATGTTAAAAGTCTTGGAAAGAACAGGAATCCAAGGCCCAAACCTAAACATAATAAAAGCAATATACAGCAAACCAATAGCCAACATCAAACTTAACGGTGGGAAACTTGAAGCAATCTCACTAAAATCAGGGACTAAACAAGGCTGCCCACTCTCCTGCTACGTATTCACATATTACTGGAAGTCCTGGCCGGAGCAATTAGACCGCAAGAGGAAATCAAAGGGATACAAATTGGAAAGAAAGAAGTAAAAACATCACTGTTTGTAGATGACCAGATAGTGTTTGTAAGTGAGAGCAAAAATTCTACCAGAGAACTTCTACAGCTGATAATCAAGTTCAGCAAAGTGGCTGGATATAAAATTAAGTCAAACAAATAAGTAGCCTTCCTCTACTCAAATGACAAACATGAGAAGAAAGAAATTAGGGAAAAGATACCCTTCACAATAGTAACAAACAATATGAAATACCTTGGTGTGACTCTAACTAAGCAAGTGAAGAACCTGTATGAGAAGAACTTCAAATCTCTGATGAAGGAAATCGAGGAAGATCTCAGAAAATTGAAAGATCTCCCATGTTTATGGATTGGAAGGATCAACATTGTAAAAATGACCATCTTACCAAAAGCAATCTACAGATTCAATGTAATCCCCATCAAAATTCCAACCCAGTTCTTCATTTAGTTGGAAAGAGCAATGGCAGTTTCATCTGGAATAACAAAAGACCTAGAATAGCAAAATCCATCCTCAATAACAGGAAAACATCTGCGAGAATCACCATCCCTGACCTCAAGCTATATTACAATTGTGTTAAAAACTGCATGGTACTGGTACAAAGATAGGCTCGTGAATCAATGGAATAGAATAGAAGATCCAGAAATTAGCCCTCACATATATGGTTACTCTTGTTTTTTGACAAAGGAGCTGTAAACATTCAATCGAAAAAGGACAGCCTATTCAACAAATGGTGCTGGTCCAACTGGCACTCAGCATGCAGAAGAATGAAAATAGACCCTTTCTTATCTCCTTGTACAAAGCTCAAGTGCAAGTGGATCAAAAATCTCCACATTACACCAGGTACACTGAAACTATTAGAAGAGAAGGTAGGGAAAACATTATAACACATAGGCACAGGAAAAAATTTTCCTGAACAAAACACCAATGGCTCAAGCTCTAAGGTCAAAGATTAACAAATGGGACTTAATGAGATTGCAAAGTTTCTGTAAGGTTAAGGACACTATCAAGAAAACAAAATGGCAGCCAACAGATTGGGAAACGATCTTTACCAACCTCACATCAGATAGAGGCCTAATATCCAAGGTATACAAACAACTCAAGAAGTTAGACACCAGAGAATCAAACAATTCTATTAAAAATTGGGTACAGAGCTAAACAAAAAGTTCTCAATTGAGGAATATTGAATGGCTGAGAAGCATCTAAGGAAGTACATCTTTAGTCATCAGGGAAATGCAAATCAAAACAACCCTGAGATTCCACCTCATACCAGTCAGAATGGCTAAGATAAAAAACTCAGATGACAGCAGATGCTGGTGAGGATGTGGAGAAAGAGGAACACTTCTACACTGTTGGTGGGGTTGTAAACTGGTACAACAACTCTGGAAATCAGTCTGGCAGTTCCTCAGAAAATTGGACATAGTACTACCTGAAGACTCAGTTATTCCACTTCTGTGCATATACCCCGGAAACACTCCCACATATAGCAAAGACACGTGTACGACAATGTTCATAGCAGCCCTTTTATAATAGCCAGAAGCTGGAAAGAACCCAGATGTCTTCAGTAGATGAATGGATACAAAAATTGTGGTATATTTACACAATGGATTATTACTCAGCTATCAGAAACAATGAATTTATGACATTCTTAAGAAAGTGGATATATCTAGAGAATATCATCCTAAGTGAGGTGACCCAGTCACAAAAGAACAGACATAATATGCAGTCACTGATAATTGGATACTAACCCCAGAAGCTTTGAACACCCCAGAAACAACTCACAGACTATATGAAGTTCAAGAAAAACAAAGGCCAAAAAAAAAAAAAAAAAAAAAAAAAAAAAAACGAAAAAAGAAAAAGAAAAATTATTATGCTTAATCTTTACACACCATGAAAACTTTGACTATTTCCAGGTTACATCTTGTTTTACATGTACTTTATGCTAATTGTAACTACTAAGATTTTAATGCATACTGTCAAACCTTTAAAAAATCCAATATTGACAAAAATGTATTCATATACTTTTAAGTAAAAATGTTTTTAAAATCTGTACATTTATCTCTGTTTTCTAAATAAAGTTGTTCAATTAAAAAAGAATATATGGATACTACCACCTCTTTATTGAAGCAAATCAAATATAATTTGGGGGTTTTATGAAACAGTGGGTAAAATTACCCTTTGACGTGCAAATCACATATTAACACAGGCATTCTTCAGCTAATCTCCTCAAGGATTGAAATGTTTTAATACATGCATTTTCCTGATAGATAAATCCCTTTAAAACAGAATTAAGCTTAGGAAGAAAGCTTGCTTTCCTTTCTTCAGTCTTGTTTGATATTCATGTGTATTTGTACACATATCTCTCACGCTCTTTCCGGGCCGTGCTCAAGGTCTTTCGACTCTCGGGGCGATTTAGGGATACTGGTCAAGTGCCATGTTGGTGACATTTTGGCATGGCGTGTTCAGAAGTTCGGTGCACGGGGCCACCTGGAAGCTGGTCAGCAGTGTGCATTATCAGGACCTGATTGAGACTTATGCCACCAACTGGAGCATTAGAGTTTAAAACCAGGGTTCAGCCAGGTTCAACCGCTAAGCACCGTGCGAAGTCTGGGTATTGTGCAACATGGCTTAAGTATGCAGAGATAGGCACTTTTCAATGTTTTATTCATTTGCACCTTCAGTGGGAACTGTGCCAGGCTCTCTTAGACTCTGAGGTCACCGTAAGCACGGGGACATGAGGTTTCCATCAGACGAGATGGGCTTACCTGGGACAGTCACCTGCTGCCCAGAAACCATTCGTTCCCCCTCACCCTCATCCGGTTCTACGTTGCATCTGCAAAGGAAGTGTGTCTACAGCATCGGCTCCCAGGCCCTGAGCAGCATTCAAACCGCTTCTGCCTAAGAAGTCATTTCCTTAGAACAGTGCACAATGCTGATTGAGGGGTGACAATGCAGCCAGGCTCGTTGTGGGGAAGTTGGAAAGATGATAAGAACATGGGATGAATGACACCCAGGGATCAGAAATGCCAGGACTTTGAAAAATGTGTCATCACATTTGAGTTTTAATCTGTGTAGCACAATACCCAGCCTCAGCACAGTGCTTAGTGCAGTTGAACCTGGCTGAGCCCTGGTTTTAAACTTGAATTCTCCAGTTGGTGGCATATAAATACAGATCCAACACGCCGTTCACCTTTTCCTACTGTTCTGCCCTGTACCCCATCCCGGTCCCCCAGTCTAATGTACATGACCACAGCACCCTCTCGCCCATTTTCTGCCTCTGTGTGGGACTGTGTGCTGTGAAAGGTATCCTGGTTCTAGTTGAACTAAGGCTTGAAACCTTGGTGACCCTAAAAGGGGTAGTAGGCTTTTTGCCTGTCCCTGGGCCCCAGGCCCCCACCCCGACAGACTCCTGTAGAGAGGTTTGTGGCTATCAGTCACGTAGGAGCAGCACCCCAAGCCCTCCCACATGTAGATAAAATGTCCCCAAGCTCTCAGGCCAAGCCAATAGGACGTGCCTGCTGTCAGATCCCACCCACCCTAAAACTATATGTAAGAATCCTATCCAGAAGTAATAAAGGTGTATAGGAATTACTTCATCGTCTGAGAGCTTCTGTCATAAGATCTCTTGGGAAAGAGATCTGCTCTCCTGAAATCACTGACAGAAGCTCCCCTGCACCCCTCGCTGGCTGCAGAGGCAATCCCACTCCCTGCTCAAGGTCTCTCCCCTTTGCCTGGACCCTCGCACCTGGCTGGGCCAGAGACCTCCATGGAAAACCTGCAGTACACAGGCTCACACCTATGTCTGTGTGCACAGGTGCATGTGTGTGCATGTGTGCATAGCCACACCATCCTCATACCTATTTTATACCCATGCATGTGTGCACTAGTATATGTATGTGCATGCAGAGAGGAACATATACATGCCCTACTATGTAACTCTCCACATGATTCCTTTGGGATTGTCTCGAACCAAAGCAGAGCTGGCAACCAGCAAGTCCCCCCCCCCCCGCCCCCGTGGGCCTTCCGTCTTTGCCCCTTACAGCCCTGAGATGTCAAGCACACGTGTGGTGGTCACACCTGGCTTCCCATGCAAGTGCAGGGATTTGAACTTATGCTTTTCTGACCACACAGCAAACTCTCATCAGATGACTGATGTCCTCAGCCTCGGGCATTTTCATTTTTCTATTACATCAGCTTCCTTACTCTGACATATAACAGTGCACATTGCATGCTTGGACATTTCTGATGATTTAAAGGCGCCTTTTAATAGTATGACTTGGCTTCTTATTTACAGACTCTTAGAAATTCATTTTAAGCAATTACAGAAAACATAAATATTCCTGAGTTCAAAGCTACAACAGCATGAGCAAGAACGGAGATGGGGTCAGACTATTTGTGGGCATTAAAATTGCTCATTATTGAAGCTTTATAATTGAAACACATTTCTTGACCCAGAAAATGGACATTTGATTAAGGAAAAAAGACAAAACTGATTAAACAACTTCTAAAATACCTACCAGTTTCTTACTGGCTTGGGTTTTACCGACCTACCTGAAAACCCTGTATGAATGACATACACCCATATATATGTCTATATTTTTACATACATGCCTACTTGTACATGTATGTGAAGATGAGGGAACTTTTTGTAAATTGGGGAAACTTTTAAAGTCTTAACATTGATTGTTGATAGCTTTAACATTTTAAGTAGGAAGAGCAAAGAAGAAAAAGCGAAAGAGCGCACTACAGAGAATAAATTGCTGACCGTAAAGACCCGCTTTCAACAGAATGAATTACAGTATGCAGAAGCGTTGTTAAGGTGACTCCTGGCAAGTGCAGCCTGTGGGTGATATGCTGGAAGGCCAAGGAAGTAACGTGAGCCTCGGGAGGCAGCCCTCCTGGGGACCATAGCACCTCCACACGTGCCTGTCTCCCTAGTTACACCCTATGCCCCCGAAACTCCTCTCTTTCCCTCATCCTTGCTAGGGTCGATAGCTGGTAGCAACCTTTGGCTCTGAATGCATCCAGCAGAGATCAGCAGCTCAGGGCCAGTACACAGGGGCAGAGTTGCGCCACTAGTTAAAAATGACAGGCCATCTTGCTAAAACATCTGGATTTATATTTAGCTTTTTTGGAGTGTGGCATCCCCCATCCCCCCTCACCATCCACATCTCTTTGGGAAGAAGAGGATGGCCTGTCAGGAGAGCTAGTATCTGTTGAGATACTGTTCTGGCGGCTGCCCATGGACCCTGACCTCCTGCCCAGTGCCTAACGTGACACCTGAGCAGGGACATCCATGAATGTGACCGGGCTCTCCCTGAGCTCA
This sequence comes from Micromys minutus, assembly GCF_963924665.1. Classification (NCBI taxonomy): domain Eukaryota; kingdom Metazoa; phylum Chordata; class Mammalia; order Rodentia; family Muridae; genus Micromys; species Micromys minutus. Next base: position 55,845,622 of record NC_137983.1, on the reverse strand, counting down.
GCAGTAGATAAATGGTGCGATTCTAGTCAGAAGGTTCGACGCGGCACGGGCAGACATCCGTTCTCCCGCCAGCCATCTCTGATTGCGTTATTTTAGTTGATTGTCCTACATAATAAATTAATCAACTCATCAGGCATTAGCTATGTTCTGTTTTCTGGCTCCCCTTGGTGCCTCCTGTCCGAGTCATGTGTGATAATGCTCCTACTTGTAGGGATGGGTGTTACTGCTTTATCTCCTGGGCCTTTGTGCCTGTGGCATCAACAACAAAGGGGTCCTCACAGGTGCAGCCACTAAAAGCAGAGCCCAATTTTAACAGGACACACAGATCTCCAATGTCCCCTTCCTGCGCCCTGAATATGGGCAAGGCCTTTGTGAGGCATGGGGGCAGTGGCTGAGCGTTTTCTGCAATTGTGTGGTTGGCTTTAATGACAGCCTGGTTAGTCTATGTGTGCCAGAGACTCAGAGGGAAGGGGACCCTTCAGCACACACATGTCTGCACAGATGGACTTCAATGTCAAGGTGAAAAACAGCTTCGAGGCTGTCGTCGGATTTCTGCCGTGATACCTAAATTATTCAAACGTCAAATAAAGCTCATGAGAGGGGACAGAAGCTTAGGGACAAAAAAGGTTAATAGTGAAGTCTGGGACCAAATAAAGCTGGCCAACGCTGGCAGGGAAACATGTCTGCCGCCCACGGAAAACTTCACCTGTAACTGAGCTACATTCACCGTTTCCAGCACAGAGTTTTGCTCAAGAATCAGGGCTGATTACCGAGCTCATATAAATATCATTTTTTTTTTTGCTGGCTCATGTTTATAATGTGCCAAACAAGATCAAAGACAGCAAGCCAAACCGTATTCTATTATTCCACCGGAAAACTTCATGTCCTGTAGAGTTACAGGATTTGCGGTGATCTTTAGAGGATTCAAAATGCTTTTATGCTCAAATTCAAAGCATTTACTCCAGGGGTTGGACAGGTAGCTCAGTGGTTAGGACCAGTTTCTGGGTCTGATTCCCAGCACCCATGCACAACAGCTCACAACCACCTGTATCTGTCTCCAGTTTCCAGGGGTCTGATGCTTCCTTTTCAGGTACTGCCCATCTGGTGCACAGACACAGATTTGAGAAAACTCTCATACACACAAAATAAAAATAAGTTAAAAAATCCAAACACTTCAAAACATTTACTCCCACGGACAACCAATAATTGAAGAGTGCATTTAGGATCCAAAAACCTAAGAACGTTTTAAAAAGTTTTCCTTAAGAGCTGACTTTGTGGCTCCCACCTGGATTTTGTGGTCTTTCAAGGCGATAAAGGTTTGGCTGATCTGCCTGTGAAAATAAAAATCACAACCCTATCAGCAGCTCCAGTTGTCCCTTGTGAGTGTCAGTTCCACTACGTGCCATACAGAATTCCCACCAGGCCTTCCATAAATGTAATTCTGAGGAGGAAGGAGCATGCTTGCTTAGAAGGCGAACACAGCAACAGGCTTGACAGCCACACCAGGCCAGGTGACAAAGGGCAGATAAAATACACACAGCCATCCTGTTTATGGTTGACTCCCTGACTAGCACATGACAGAGAAACACTGACCCACGGGCCCATGTCCTTAGTTTCAATACAATGCCTGTTCCCACCCCCAGAGCCACTTTAGCACAGATCCAAATGTCACCAAGTACTAAGTTCTCAGTGCCACCTCACTGCTCCTTGCCCTGTGAGAGGTAAGCAGCCATTGGCGGTCACAGCCATTTGTCTCGTTCTGTGATGGGCTTGGGTGATAAGCCTCGTCAGATTCTATGCAACAGACACACTTGGGATGCTGTTCAACACACATGCCTCAGTCACTAACGACCTGATATAAACCAGAACTCTCATCGTACCTCCCCACTAACAAAGAGATTCCAGTGAAAGTTAAATCTATCAAGGTTTATGGAAGCAGGCATGGATGGAGTTTCTGTGAGCTCCGAAGGCAAGATCACTTCAGAAATCGATATTTATAAAGTGTAACTTCCTGTTAGAAGGATACTTCTTGTGTGCATAAAGGATTTTCTTGCATAATCATTCATTCACAGTAGTAGAACCAACTCCGTATTCCAGAAACACTTGGTTACCCAAGGCACCCTGCATCTTCTTAATCAAACCCCAAATCCTCCAAGAAGCTGTCAGGACCACGTAAGGAAGGTAGTTCTGGCCTGTGTTGAGGATGTTGTGTTTCTACATTCCTAATTGAGTCAGACAATGTGGTCACACAGAAACAACACCCAACACCAGCACCAAACAGGTGGTCAGTTCAGTAGTAAGGCTAATGTGGTGTTATAGGTGAGGTAGACTGCTAATTAGCTCTAAGTAGCTATTTGAGAGGCTAATTAGGAAAACAACCTTTTAATTGCTATGTTAGTTTTTATTGGAAATATGTTCACCATCTCTTCACAGTACACTTGTAAGAAATGGGTCTGTGTGTGTGCAGCTGTCTGTGGAGGAAGGGTCACTTACAACCTCACATTAATTGCCAAATTAGTAACCTCGGCAAACACTATTAATAGAGCTCAGAGTCAGGGAGAGATATCTTCTCAGGCTTAGGACAGTCAAGACACAGCAGCCCTTGTGGTCTGGGGACCTTAGGATGGCAATGTACCAGCCATTCCATGATACTCGGTACCTGGTTGTTTCTGAAAAAGAATGCCCAGTGTTTGCAAAACTCAGCACCCAGCACCGTGTGCGAGGGGAAGCTGGGACCCCAGTCATTTTGACATTTAGTTTTCTGTTCTAAATGTATCTGACCAAGAAATAGAGGGTTGAGGGTAGTGGGGGTGGATCACAACAGTAACGTTAAAGCCCAGTGCCCATTTTAACATTGAAAACTTAGTTGTACCACAAGCTTACACACACAGTGACCCAGCTTGGCCTTCAACTGGTGGTAGCTCTTTAACTTCAACCTCCTCTCTGCTGGGAATCTAGGTGTGGGCTTTCCCCCAATACCTAGTTTAGATACAGTTGTGTCTATGTGTGTAGGAGGTGTTTATGTAGGTGAAGGTGAGCATTCACATATGTGTGCCAGTGTAGGCAAGAGGGCAGTGCAGGCTGTGGTTCCTCAGGCATTATCGCCTTGTTTTCTCTCACATGGGGTCTGCCATTGGTCAGGACAAGTAATGGAGGCTGGCAGTGGGCTCCAGGACCCATTCATCACGATCCCCTCAGCGCCGGGATTACAGGTTCATGCCACCACAGCCGGTTCTGACACTCAGGTCCAGCCACCTGCATGGCCAGTACTGTACTTTCCAGCCTCCAGGCCCAGCATTTCATACCAACGACTAGTATGTTTTCCGAAAGACAGTTGGCACGCGGGTTTCCTGTTGTGGATTTATTCTCACCCTGGGCCGGCTTCTTCCCGTTTTTGTACATCATAGCTGGTTATGAGTCGAGTATTCTGGGGCCCACCACTTCTTTGCTCTCCCTGCCTTTTGTGATCTCTTTGTGTCCTGCTTTTATAGGGAGCACAAAGGCCATGTCTCACCAGGTTTGCTCTCTGCCCAGGACTCTCGAAAGAGCAGACACTTCACTCCCCTTCAAGGACTGGACTGCCGCATTCTAAAAGGATGTTTCTTATCTTGTTTGACTTTGAAAGCCTTTGAAAGGACAGTTCTGACCCAGGCAAAGCAGAGGCCTGAGACAAGGCATCCGAGCAGGCAGAGAGCTGTCTTCCACGCCCATAGAATTGATCACAGCCCGGATCTAGACTGTAGGCCACTACAGCTCAGCCCCACCACTCTGAGGCTTGAGATCTCTGAGGCAGAATTCCTCCCCAGCAGTGTTGTGACTTTTGCTTTGTACCATAACACAGGGCCTGGTCTTTCTCAGGAGTCCCTAGTTGCCTGTAGTTCTTTGTCAGGGGTGGGTCCTTGTGATGTGATTCCTCTCCACACGAACATGTCTGTTGGTGTTGTGGGTCTTGTCTTGTTGATTTGGCATCTGCATTTTGTCCAGTTGTAATCGCACAGTTCTATATATAAAATAAAATCACGATTTTGTATCCAGAAAAGCAAACACAATCACCACTCAGCGAATGATGCTCTTGAAAAATGCTAAAAGACAATGATGCTCTTGATAAAGGCGGAAAGGTCTGGAAGGAATTATGTTTAAATGACAAAATACCAGCATACCTCCTTGTGTATGCTCTACTGAGGGAAAGACAACCTTTCACTAGCCATTTGCCACGTATAACAGGCCCAGGTCACAAGTTACCACTGCTCTGTTAGTTCTAGAGGGGTGTGCTGGATCCCCCTGGGCAGTTGTGATTTGTCCACATGTGTCCTGGAGCTAAACTTGGGTCCGCCAAGAGTGATATAAGGTCCTAACTGCTGAGCTATCTCTTAAGTGTTATAACAGGTATTTAAAAAAATAGTATCCACCATTCCTTAATATTGGCAAGTTTTTTTAAAAAATATTTTTTACTTTGTGTGTCTGAACGTTTGCCTGCATGTGTGTCTGTGCACCACATTCATACAGTTCCCACAGAGGCCAGAAGAGGGCGACAGGTCTCCTGGAGCTGGAGTCACAGATGGTTGAGCTGTCCTATGGAGCCTGGAACTAAACCCAAGTTCTCCGAAAGAACAGCTAGTGCTTTTAGCCCCTGAGCCATCTCTTCAACTCCCACCACTGAACATGACTAGTTTACTTTACCCCTACTGGAAGCTAGAATGAACAGAAATGCAAATCTGACAAAAGCATGCCACAGTGGTAACTGGAGTGGGCACAGTGGGCAGAGAGCAAGGATTTGCCCAGCACTTCCCTACCATCTTGGCTGCCCACCTCCACTGCTTGTTCACAGACTTTGTTTTGCATGTGGTCTTCTTCTGTAAGGTGTGAAGGAGATCTTTAGTGGGCGGTGCTCACTTTGTAGGGTGTTCGAATGGATATCCTTGCAGTGGGTGCTTGATTTCTCAGAGCAAGTAATCCTTGGATGTAGCCGTTCTAATGAGCTCGGCCTTCTCTGAGCCAGAGCTGGAGGTAATTAGGGCATGAAAACAAACAAGATAGCATATAGCCTTTTTCCCCCTAAAAACTAAAAGTGTGTATGTGTGTGCACATGTGTGTATATGTGCATGTGTGTGTGCATGTGCATGTATGTATGTGTGAATGTGTGTGTGTGTGTGCATGTGTGTGTGAGAGAGAGAGAGAGAGAGAGAGAGAGAGAGAAGGAGCACCCTCCAAGCTCTTCTAGGCATGAAGATCAGTGAAACAACACCATTTAATTCTCATGTGATTTTGCATTGCAACGTATGGCTTTGACATTTTGGTAACATATCTGTGAATAAGGCTAAGCAGAAGGGAAAGATGCTGAATTGATCTCCCCAAACATCGCAGCAGTCTTACCCCAGGGAGTTCCTTGCTTCAGTGGAATTTGGAGCCTGGTTTCTGCTGCCCTTGAAGCCATAAAATGATGCAAGATGAAGAAGCTGGACGACATTCGGAGTCCTGGGCTGGGGATGGCACCGTTAGACACGCAGCTTAAGCCCAGCACAGGAAACAATGTACATTAAAGAGGAACTGATACAGGAAAGCATTAGTGAGCCCGACATGTTTTTACAAGGTGTTTCGAATTGATTGGTTAATCCTCACACCATCTGGAGTGAGGAGCCCAGAGAGCAGCCCCCTGTGGTAGCACACACACTGGAACTAGAACTCCTTGGAATTACTCCTCCACGTGGGGAGCACACTTCTTGCATTGTACCTGCAGACAAACCAGCAGAGCCCCAGGGCAGGGAAGCCGGTTGTAATGAAGGTAAATGTTTCAGTCTTTGCACTTTGAGCAAGCCTGGCTTTGAGACTTTGTCCCCCTATTCACAAAGGAGCCTCCTCACGCAGGAGCGCGTCCAGGTCTCACCATCCTTGCTGGTGAAAACACTACCAGGGCCTTTTCAGTTTCCCCAAGTAGCTGGGAGGTACGGTTTAGAACTTTATCTCTCTTCCTTTAAACCCTGGGAACATTCCAAAGATAAAAGAGCTGGGATGTGCAGCCTTTTGGGTTGCAGGGCAAGAGCTGTGATGTAGCTTGAGAATGCTTCCAGCTAATGCCTACAATTTCCAAGGAAACACTCCCCCAGCCCTGTGTTATGTGATGAGTTTGTCTTTATGGTGATTGTTTTGTAAATACTCCTACATTGTTCTGACAGTTTACCAATATTGCGATCCTTTGAAAGCTGAAAACTGCAATTCCCTGTCTCTTGGGAGCTTCGTAGCACTGACACCATTTACATAGTGAGGATGTTTTGCTGCTGTGCCTTGGCTCCCTTGAGCAACACCAGGGAAAGGAAGGGTTTAGGATGTGGGCATTGTGTTTATTCCACCCATGCGGCCCCAGTGAGGTATAAAATGCTCTTACACTAGGGTCTCTTCTGAATGTTCCCATGTCTTTATATTAATTTGTATTGACATACATCTGCATCTGAGGCTTGGGAATGAGCCCCAAGAAACTGCATCACCTTGTACTGAGAGTCACATGGAAGAGCATGTGTTAAGTGAGTGAATGATTGGATGTGGGGATCGTCACCCCATGAGGAGACTCCACACACATACAGAAGAACGATCACTTCTCTATGCAGTCAGCCTAATGGGGCTTTGAGAGATGTGGCCTCATCTCCACGGAGAGATGCTTCTGGCTAAATGTGCTCTAATGGCCGTCCTTATCTCCATTGCCTTGGCAGGGAATTTGAAGTAGGGGTCTGTTCTAGTCACGCTGCCCCGAGACGCCAATCGAGCTTGTAAATGTGCAGACAGACCTGTTCTTATCTCGGAACAGAACTAACAGTGTTTACCTCCATATTACCTTTCTCTGCAGAGCTGCCATTTTGATAGTAACAACCTTTTCCTGGTCAACGTCACAGTCTCCTTCCTAAGGAGACAACAGTGAAACTCGCTGTCTTGAAAACTACTGATGACCTGGAAGTTTATAAATACAACCAAGGTCAGCATCGACCGAGCCCCCACAGCCCACTAAAAACTGATTACAGTCACTCAGCGCATGGGGCAGACTGGATGAGAGAAGCAAGAAGAGTAGACCATAATACTGCTTGCTGTTTGAGATGGAGAGGAAAGCCTGGTGCCCGATCACACAGGACGCTCTTGCAGTATAGTTGTCTTGCTTGGCTCATCATCTCTAGCATACAACTACAGAACGCAGGAGAGACATGTAATCCAATGGGGCAGCCCCTCATTTTCCATATATCCTACATCATGCCTGGGCAAAGGAAAAGGGGGTCGCTCACATATGTATCGATGAAAGCTAGAGCGAAATGTACCTCAGAAGCCTGTTAGCACAGCTTATTTTTTCCTTAGTTAATTATTCTTGCCTGCTGTATGTAAATCCCTGCTGTATGTAAATTTCTGACCATGGTTTGGTTCTGGAACAAGATAGGTTAAAGAGCACTGCCCCAGAGAAATGGTTCAGTCACTCATCCAGCCATTTGTCCAATACACAGGGTGAGTGACAGCTGTCTGTCAGTCCCTGTGTCACAATTTCCAGGGAGATTAAAACAAGTGACTCTCCCAAAGAAACAATCCCAGCATTGAGACCTCAGACATTAGAGTCTATTTCTGATATCCCATGGTTTTTATGGATGGATGAGGTCGGCGAAGTGGGGACGCAGTGAAGGTAAGAGTTGGGAGGGGGAGGTAACACGGTCAGCAGTTTAAATGGATGGGTCCTGATTTGTTAGAGGAGAGAGAGAGAGACAGAGAGAGTGAGTCAGAGAGAGAGAGAGAGAGAGAGAGAGAGAGAGAGAGAGAGAGAGAGATAGAGGAAGAGACAGACAGAGTGAGACAGAGAAAGAGAAAGACAGAGACAGAGAGAGGCAGAGACACACAGAGAGACAAAGTGAGACAGAGAGAGACAGCAGAGAGACAAAGAGACACAGAGAAAGAGACAGACAGCGTGAGACAAAGAGAGAGACAGAGAGAGACACAGATAGAGACAGAATGAGACAGAGAGAGATAGAGACACAGAGAGAGACAGAATGAAACAGAGAGACAGAGAGACAGAGAGAGACAGAGATACAGAAAAAGACAGAGAGACAGATACAGAGACAGAAAGAGACAGAGAGAGGGAGAGACAGAGAAACAGAAAGAAACAGCGAGAGAGACACAGAGAGACAGAGTGAGACAGAGAGAGAAAGAGACAGAGAGAGACAGAGAGACAGAGACAGACAGAGAGGGAGAGACAAAGAGACAGAGAGAGACACACACACAGAGAGACAGAGAGTCAGAGACAGACAGAGAGAGACAGAGACAGAGAAAGAGGGACAGAGAGGGATATGAATGGCAATCCAAGCAAGAGACAAAGACATATGTGGAGCTGACAGAAGAATAAATAGTTTGATCATGTTTGAAGTGAGCCAGGAAGAGGGAAATGACATTTGTCACTTAACCCAAACTTAAGTGGTCATGGACAGGCATTGCAATGGTGGTGCTGTGTGGCCGCTGCCGATCTATTTCTTTCTTTTAGACCTGAGCCAGAAGTGGCACTCCAGGATCAGGACCCAAGTTATGTAAACGGCTACTTGGGCTTCACAATAACCTTGTTTTCCCATAATTAGGTAAACAGGAACCAAACTGTGATACACTGTCAAAACGCAAAGATGAGGCAACGACCAGCCTCCACAAACAGAGACGTTGGACATTTCAGAAGAATAGAAAGTGCCACTTTTCCTAAACAGACACTCTTCATGATGGGAGATATTGTGTTACCCATTTTTTTATAGCCCATTAGAAACTGTATCTGCAGCCCAGGTCTGCACAAGGCACACAGACAGAGCCCCACAGTCCCATCGGACACTGCACATTTAGAGTTTAAGCTGATGTTGAAGTAGCAAAAGATTCTTCCCCCACCTCCCAAATACTCAATCAGGCCAGACGGCTGGGTTAGGAGGAAGCAGCTTCATCTTCTCACCCTTGGAGAGCCGTAAAGCATAGGATGGCTTTTAAGGACGAGATGCAAGTGTAAAAGCAGAAGAATGAAACCTCCTAACGCTTCTCTGAGACACACGAGCACACTTGGGAGGAATTGGCATCTTATTCTTGTGTTCACATGTTTTCTTTGAGAGCACACTTAACGAGAATGCCCGAGAGTGGCAGCTGAGAAGTATCCACGCCATGTTGACTGAGAAGTATCCACGCCATGTTGGCCAGCCCTTTGTTAAATTAACCCAGCTATACTTTCTGATCAATCTTAGTTCTCGGATTAGGGGACGTTTGCAGAGCCCAGACTCTGCCCAGCAGTACTCCCCATTCCCCCCTTTTTATTTTAAATGAAACTGGCTTGGTCTCACAGCTTTCCCTCCAACTTGCAAAAGCCCCATCGATTCCAGAATCCTTTAGCACTGACTTGCCTGTATTCCAGCCAGCACACAGAACTTTAAAAATGTTGTTATCTATTCTTCTCTCACACATTACATCCTAACTGCAGTTTCCCCTTCCTATTCTCCCCCCAGTCCCTCCACCCACCCCATCCACATTTCTCCCATTGGGTAGCAGGCCTCCTAGGGTATCAAACACATATAGCAAATCAAATTGAAATAAGACAGAGTACCTGCCCTTGTATTAAGGCTGCACTAGGCTGCCTAGTGGGAGGAAGAGGGTCCCAAATGTAGGCAGAAGAGTCAGAGATAGCCCCTGCTCACACTGTTAGAAGAGTCAGAGATAGCCCCTGCTCCACTGTTAGGAGCCCCACAATAAGACCGAGCTACACAGCTATACAATGTGTGCATGCAGAGGGCTAGGTCAGCCTCATGCAAGCCTCCTAGTTCAGTCTCTGCAAGTTCCTATGAGCCTAGGTTAGTTGACTCTGTGGGTTTTCTTGTGGTGTCCTTGACCCCTCTGACTCCTACAATTCCTCCTTTCTTTCTCTTTTTCTCTTCTATAAAATTCCCCAAGCTCTGCCTAATACAGAACAATAGAAACTGCATTGTCTAAAAACAGACAGGGTAAGCCATGGGATCAAATTGCAGAAACAGATGTAAATCCACACACGTATGGACACACAAGTTTTGATTTTAAAAAAAGACAATATTATATGATGGATAAAAGAAAGCATCTTTAACAAATGGCACTGGCCCAACTGGATGTCTGCATGTAGAAGAATCAAATAGATTCATATTTATCACCCTGCACAAAACTCAGGTCCAAGTGGATCAAAGACCTCAATGTAAAACCAGATACATTGACCCTGATAGAAGACAACGTGGGAACAGCCTTGAACACATCAGACAGTCACCAATAGCACAGGCTCTATGATCGAAAATTAGTAAAGGAGACCTCGTGAAATGGAAGCACTTCTGTACGGCAAAAGACACGTTTTTGTCAAAAGGACAAAACAGCAGCCTCCAGAATGGGAAATGATCTCCACCAAGTGCACATCCGAGAGAGGGATAATTAGCAACATATGTAAAGAGCACACAGAAGAACCGTTATAGAGGATAAAATGGCTTCCCCAAAAGTTGCATGGGCCAAATTGTTACACCCTTTAAAATTGCTGCTTACAAGGGGCAATGTAAAAGCAGAGAGCTTAGCAATAGAGGCAGGAAGTAGAGGGTAATCCCTACAAGCCATAGTCATGGGTTAGCACACACCACAGGAAAGCATAGCCTTTGCTATGGGAGTCAGCATTGCTTTATCGTCAGTCTCCTGTCTTAAGGTGGAGCCTTCGGCTGGAAGACATGGCTGCGTTACCTGCCGTGGTTGGACTGTGCACTTGTTTCTCTCTTTCTATTGCCTTTTAAAAATATTTTTTGCTCTGTTTCTGTCTCCGTGTTTCTCTGTCTCTGTTTTCTCTTCCTCTCTCTCTCTCTGTGTATATGTGTGTATGTGTGTATATGTATGTATGTGTATGTGTTTGTGTGCATGTGTGTGTGTGTGTGTGTGTGTGTGTGTGTGTGTGCATGTGTGCTAGTGTAGGTCCCCTTGTGGTCCAGAAATGCCCATTAGATTCTCTGGAGCTGGAGGCACAGGCATTTGTGGGCTGCATAACTTGGGTGCTAGGAATCGAACTCAGGTCCTCTGAAAGAGAAGCAAATGCTCTCTTCTTGATCACTGAGCGTTGTAATTTTTTTTAAAGCAATTGAATGCACCTTCAAATCCATCCCTCAGATACAGCCATTGTTTGTTGCCAAACAGCCTTGGTAAGTTCTGCAGTCCCCGGATGCAATGGACTCTGCCTTGTCCCGTTTGGAACTCAACAGACTCTCCCTGACTCACTGAAGAATGAAGGACCATGTTATCAATGACTCTTCTCCCTGCTGTTTGCACTGTATGATCCTGGTAAACACACACACGCAGACAGACACACAGAGATGGATGACGATAGATAGAGGTACACAGACACATGCAGACTCACACACAGTCATACAAACAGACACACATACAGAGACACATGCATGGAGACTCACACATATATGCATACATACATACACAGAGACTCACACACAGATACACACAGAGGTAAAAACACAGAGACAGACTCCCATACAGACATACACAGATACATACACAGACATGGACTCACATAAAGACCCATACAGACAAGCACACATGCTGACCTTTACATGACAACTTTCAGGGTGTGCATTATTTATCTTTATTTTAATAGTGCATCCTATAGAGCCTTGAGTTCTTTTGGGGTCAGTTCAAGTGAACATTAAGACAAGCATTAGTGATGTAATGAGCTATCAGCTGTTCTCTGGGTAACCTCCCTTGGCCTCCTGATCCACAGATGCCGTTTGGAGTGTCACATCACCTGGCTGGAGAATGGAGGCTTATGAAGATGATTGTCAAAGGCAGAACCATTGGAACCTCCGCCTGGGAATTCTACTTCAGAAAGGCTGATGTTTTAAGAACTATTGATGCTGAGGTAGATACTTAAATAGGCCAGGAGAGTGGAGAGGGAGGGCGATTGACACACAGGAAAAGAAGGTTCCTGAACAGCTTGCCCGGGACTTAAATTTGGGGTTTCTGAGATCCTTTACTTCTCCTTCATCCTCTGACGGCCATCTTGTCTGCTATGCTGCCTGCACATTGCTCTCTGCCGCCCCGTCTCCTTGGATCACCATACCTGTTCGCGTTTCTTTTCTCTGTTAACTGGTTGCAACTTTTTCTCCCCGAACGAGTTGTCACCTGTCCATCTAGGATGGACCTCATTTTCTTGGGAGGGCTAGGTCATATCACATGGCAGAGAAGCCTGAGGAAGCTGAATGTTGAGCTGTGCTCAGTTCTCCTCTTACCACCTCACCCTGGCATCATTCTTTGTGTTTGATGGTTCCCAAGGTACAGCGCCACTTTCCCTTAGCTGGCTGAATCAGCCAGGGTTCTCTAGAGTCACAGGACTTATGGGTCGTCTCTATATAGTGAGGGAATTTCTTGGTGACAAACAGTCCATAGTCCAACTCCCCAGCAATAGTCAGCAGCAGCTGTGAATGGGAGTCCAAGGATCTAGCAGTTGCTCAGTCCCACAGGGAAAGCAGGTGAATAGAGAGAACCTTCCTTCTTCCAATGTCCTTATGTAGGTCTCCAAAAGAAGGTGTGTCCTATATTAAAGGTGTGTATCACCATGCTTTGATCTGGGACTTGCTTTGTCCCCGATGACCTTGAGCTCAGAGATCTCCTTGCCTTAGTGTCCTGGGATTCATAGCCAATATGCCTCAAGAGCTCCATGCCAAGATCCAGGTCAGAAACTTGTATCTCCCAGCCTCAAGATCAGGATCGCAGGTGAGCCTTCCAATTCTGGATTGTAGTTCATTCCAAATATAGTCAGGCTGACAAGCAGGAATAACCACTAAAGCTGACCCATGATTTCCTAACTTGAGCATAACCCATGACTTCATCACGCTGCTTTGATGGTGCTGATTCATCTTCATGTTTAGGCAGACCCTTAGTGAGACTCCTGCTCAGAATGCAAGCTTAAAAATGGAAGGGATGTATACACCAAGGCCATTTTCCTGACGCTGCTCCCAAGATGGCCACAGAGTCTGAATCAGTAGAGCCCATGGTCCTTGCCTGGACCTCAAACCATCAGCTCAGGTACGGGGGTTTGGTTTGCTTTGTTGTGCTTTAGTTTAGGAGTGAAAAAACAGTTTTAACCTCTGAAAACCACCTTGACCCACTGAAATTATACAACCTAACTGTATCTGTAAGCAAAAGTGACCCTTGAAAAGGGAAAGGCACATAGCTCAAGAGAAAGTAGATGTGTCTTGCTGTGTCATGAAGGGCTAGATCTTGCTCTTCAAATGAACTCGCTGATGTGGTAGCTGACCTGAAGGCAGCTGTTGACAAGCGTTCCTGGAAAGTGGTAGACTGGCTGCTCTACTTAACGTTGTTTGAAAACCCTCTATGAACTTTGCCCCAAAGAAGATGTTGCTGTGTTCTAAATTAAATATGAGTATAATTTGGTGTAGAATCATTTTCTACTGGTTTTGAGATCCATTTAGCCTTAATGGAATGCATAAATGGAAGGAGAGCCCCCCCTTTTTGCAACACAATAAATTTTGATTGGAATAGGAACAAATTTGCTTGAATAAAATATCTCCATGCAATTCTGAAAAAGCCAAAGTCTACCTGTGTCAGAAGTATCCATTGATGGAGAATCTTTCCTGCTCTTTAGATGAAAGAGAACACACTTTTAATACTTACCTCAGTGGCTAAAATGTAATTTTAACAAGCTACTGGGAGAATGTGAGGAACTAGCAGATATTCAAATTCCTCTGGTCCTTTCCAGAGGGCCTTAGACATTTATAAGAATATAACGTTTATGTCAAGGAAGACTGGAAAAATTTACACACACACACACACACACACACACACACACACACACACACACTTACTTCTGATTTGAGGATTGAGTTTTAAAATTCAGTACCTACAAAACACAGCAAATACTTTCAAAGCATTTTTTTTGGCATAAAGAAAAAGATTTCTTTTCCTTAATCATCATGTCTCATAAAGTCGACAAAAAGTCACTGTAAGGATATCAGAGGCTTTTGTTTATTCATTTGCTTGTTTTCCTTTTTCTTTTTCTTTTCTTTTATTTTTTTAGGCTATGATATAAAAATTAAAATAGAGTAGTGAAGAAAAAAAAAACTCTGCAAGGTTACTAGGTAAATAAAAATTTTTCTCAGTAGGGTAGATAGTGTACAGACAGAAGCTGTCTTAGTCAGGGTTTCTATTCCTGCACAAACATCATGACCAAGAAGCAAGCTGGGGAGGAAAGGGTTTATTCAGCTTACACTTCCACATTGCTGTTCATCACCAGAGGAAGTCAGGACTGGAACTCAAGCAGGTCAGGAAGCAGGAGCTGATGCAGAGTCCTTGGAGGGATGTTACTTACTGGCTTGCTTCCCCTGGCTTGCTCAGCCTGCTTTCTTATAGAACCCAGGTCTGCCAGCCCAGGGATGGCTCCACCCACAATGGGCTGGGCTCTCCCCCCTTGATCACTAGTTGAGAAAATGCCTTACAGCTGGATCTCATGGAGGCATTTCCTCAACTGAGGCTCCTTTCTCTGTGATAACTCCAGCGTGTGTCGAGTTGACACAAAAGCAGCCAGTACAGACAGTAAATCTCTTATGTCCCCTGAGTAAGAAGGCAGCTCTTTGGTACCTGAGCAGCTTGGCTCACAGTACTTTCCTCCACTTTGAGCAGCATGAACAGTGAGTGGTACCTTCTGCCCTGGCTTTGGCCAGGTTAACGATGTAAGATGCTGCCAACATGTATACCACTTTGTCTTCACACTCTCCATCTTCTGCAAGGGTCCCACAGCCTCCACAGGCCTCCTTGGCCTGGCTTCCTCTGCCCCCCACTGCCTAGGACAGCCTAGGCAAGCTATAAATCAGTGGCTGGCTTTGATCATGTTTGTGTGCATTTTACTTGAAGGTGGAATGCTGACTGGGAGGATTTGTACTTTAATTCTAAATTCTGTCCCTCCTGGTCCCGGGGAAGATGGAAGAGCAAACGGTAGACTGTGTGAAGTTTTACTCTCTCTCCTGAAAGGCTATCTAAGATCTTCTGTCTTGATGGTTCAAAAACTGTTTACTGCCCTGGGGTTTTCTAGGAAGTCATCTGATCAAGTCTCTTTGAAATTGTCTCAAAAATCAGAAAGAGTTTGTAGCTTTTAATTGAGGTTTAAGCTGGGTTTACAGCCAACAGAGGAGGAAGAAATGGAAGCAATCTGTGACAATGGAAACTATTTGTTAATTATACATTTTTCACTTATTAATTCATGAAGACATTCAAAAAAGATCAACCCTTTACTAATGTGTAGAGAGTAACAATTATAGTGTAAAGAAAATACAAAGTAACAAACAGAAGACACCTTTAACAACAGGAGCAGGCTGCTTCAGCTCCAGAGCTTTGAGAAAATGTTGCTTTTTGCTAGGTAAGAACTCATCTTGCTGTTAAATTAAGTGAAAGGACACAATAAAGTAAACGTTTTCTCAATTATTGTTACTACTTTTAAACATTATTTACTTTCCGGGATGGGCATTTTGTCCTATGTACCTGTATGTGCCGTACGCCTGCCTGGTGTCTATGTTAGCCAAAAGAGGATGTTGGATCCCCTGGAGCTAGAGCCATGGATGGATGTGAGCCCTGAGCTACTGTGTGGGCACTGGGACTCCAACTGGGTCCTCTGCATGAGCACTGGCTACTCTGCACTAAGTCATCTCTCCAACCCTTTTCTTGGTTATTTTGGGGTATGTTGGAGTAAGCAAACTCATTGTGTGGCTGGAAATAATGTTGAAATTGGGTCTTCCTGGCTCTAACTCCCAGGTCAGGTGTCACTGTATCTAAGACTGGCCTTAAAGAGATGGTGACCTTTCTGCCTTGGCCTCTCCAGTGTCGATGACACGTTGATGCTTCCACACATGAACGTTTCAACTGATTGATTCAGTGATATACACCTTAATATGGATCCTAACACACTTCCTGCCCTCCCTGCGACCATCTTGACCATTGATTTTCAGGAAACTTTTGCAGGGTCAGATCCCATTATTATCTGTCTACATAGCATTGTGTTTTCCTACTGTGTGGAATATATTGGGATTGTACTTTGTGTGTGATTACTGTTCATGTTTTGAACTCAATAATTATGAATTTTTGAAGTTTTATTTTTGCTACTTTAAATTCTGTGTGTGTGGTGTTTGTGTGTGTGTTTGTGTGTGAATATGTTCAAGTGAGTGCAGATGCCCTTGGAGGCTAACGGTGTTACATCCCTCCTGAGCTGGGATTGCTGGCCCTCCTATGAGCTAAGTGCAGGTCCTCTGAGAGGGCATCATGGATTCTTTACCGACTCCTCCCTTTGGCCCACCATGTAATCACCAAGGACAGTCACCAGAGTTGCTCTGACTTAACACTAGATCCAAGGTGCAGGGCTGGCCTACGGATGCTTAGTGAGTGAAGAGCTCTACTGAATTCTTTGCATACACTCTCCTGGGATCCCTAGACAGTACACTGAATTTCACTGCGCATGCTCATTTTCCATAAGAGAGCAAAGCCAATACAATCTGGCTGCTTGCACTTTCGATGATACAGTTTTGTTTTTTTTTTTCAGGAATATGATTCAGAAAACCTAGAAGTTTATGTCAATCAACTGACCTTAAATTGTCCCTCTAAGTATTTCTTTGTAACTTTTGGCAAGTACTGTTCCACTGGGAATTCGCTGTTAAAAATTTCTGGAAATAGAATACTTGAACGGTTACTCACTGAGGAAAGATCTGTATCGTCATTAAGCCGAACCACCGGATTCTTCAGAAGGCACTCAAAGTCTGGGCTGTGTTCTTGCCTGGGAGAACTGAGGTCTCCTGAAAAACTCGGAGGTGCAGTATAATGAGAAGGACTCCTGGGCCCAGTGAAACGTGAGTTCTAGGCTCACACCTGACACTTGATAGCGGTGTGACGTTGGGCATACACTCTTGCCTGAGCCACAGGTTTATTTATTGTCACGAGAAGCGATCAGGAGTGTTTTGTAGGCAGATGGCCATGAACTACAGGGACCCAGCACCTGCCGGGAAATTTGTTAATTCCTTAATGCAGTTTTCCTGGAGCCCGCCTGGACCGTGGGCCTGAGATATCATTTATCTTCACAGGCGCAGGCTGGTGGCCTAGTGGAGTTTTAGAACCAAGATCACTTTTGCAGTCAAGAATATTAGTGATAGATTTTTGAGAAGTTTCCATACTGATATTTGGAGCTCAGTGTCTAATGTCTGAGTTAGGAATAAAGGAGTAAATCATTAAAGTTATATATGAAATCCTTGATTCCAGTTTGATTGTATCTGGAATAAAACCTAATGCCCAATGCCGTGAGGTAATGGTGCATGCTTTTAATCCCCGAATGTGGGAGATAGAGGGAGGGATCAAGGGTTCGGGGCCAGCTTAGTCTACAGAATGACTTTCAGAATACGTAGGGCTATACAGAGAAACTCTGCCTCAGAAAAACAAAATCCAAAATAAAAAGAAACATACAATAACCCAAGGGCCAATAAATATTGGACTTACTTCATATTTTATATTAACTTTCCCCTACTGGTGACCTTATTTTATGATGTCTAAAAGACTGGGTACATTTACCACTAAATTGTAATTAGCTTTATGAAAGCTAAAATGTGTCCTTTTTGGTTTTGTATAGCACATGTTAAGACTCCATGCTAGTGGCTCATGGCTCGGGCCACATATCATAAGGTGTTTATTACACACAAATTGTTCAATGGGTAGAAAATATTACTTAGTACCAGCACAGTTTTTTTTTTTTTTTTTTTTTTTTTTTTTTTTTTTTTTTTTTTTGTAAACCTCTGTGTTGCTGGAGGCTAGCAAGTGTTCGTTGAATTTGGGGGACAGACATACTTCTCCTCAATATCATTTAGAACTGGCCGTGGCTGGTATTAGAGTCCAGTTGTCTCTAACTTGCATACTTGCTAGTATTCACATTTTCCTTTATGAAGAGAAAACCTACGCTTCACTGGGAGATAAATAATTCTCTCTCTCTGTGTTCAGGAATCCGGCTTAGATTTTAATAACCTTCAGTCTTCCATCTGCTCCAGGCAGGAAGTGTACATACAATTCATCATCATGACAGGGTGGTGCCGGGTCAGAAGCTCTGGGCAGGAACAGCTTCCCGAGTCCACTCTTTCTGAAAAAGTCACCAGGTCCTTCATCACTCCAGGCAGGATACTTTGCCAGGCCAGTGAGCTGCCGTGTGCCATGACAGAAATGGACACATGTTCAACCCAGCAGACCCTAGCGGACCAAGAAATAGACGTGTTTCAGAAACAGGTAAGACCACGCTCCAAACAACACACTCACTCTAGTTCCTGAATCTTACAGCACCTGAGCTGCTGAGAGCGATACAGGAGAATAGCTGGAGCTTAGGAAAGAAGATTTTGTATCCAAGCTATTTGACAAAAAGGGGTGGCTGTGAGACAAAATGGGTGTCTGTCCATCAGTTTCCAAATGCTTGAAAAGGGAAAATTGGTGAATGCAGAAAAGGTTCTAAACACAAAGAGGACTCCCCCATAGTGGTCATCTCTTCAAGCCCCACTCTGTCTCTGTAAGGAGAGCGTGCAGGAGCCAGCTATAAATCTGTGGTACCCACAACCCCTCTCTGTTCAGCATCCTGCTGTGCATCACAGCTGCCTTGCTGGATTGTTTGTTAATTCCGATAAAATACCGGTTGCATTAAGGCGCCATGTTTCTATGGTTTTTAACCTGTCCTGTTGGTATCTTCTAGAAGACTGATTATCACTGTAGACATGGAGAAAATTTGTGTGGCAACAGAAAAATCATAGAGAGACTGCGTGTGTGATTATCAGGCTGCTGAGTTATAGTTGGTACAGGCTGTGACTCCGTGGCCAAACCACCTAGTCAGTGGGCCAGGGGTCCACACAGTCTGCCCATGATGCTAACTTCAGTCTGCAAACAGACCCAGTGGTGTCTAAGACACAAAAGATGATTCTTGTTGGGAACCAAATCTGACGGAAATGGGTCACTGTGTAGATAACTCAAGCAGTGCTGGGATGCACGGTGCAACCCCTGTCAGTCACCTATGTAAAAATCCATAGTACAGGTGTAAGCATCTTAGTCGGCACATGCACATGTATGTATGTATGTATGTGTATACACACATATACATGTGTATATACACACATACATACATGTACACACACACATACATACACACATTCGGTTCTGAAAGACTAAAGATGAGGTGAGGAAACCGTGTCCCTCAACTGTTCCGTTGACCTTGGTGATACCATCTGCCTAGTGATGGTAAGACTTTTGCCCATCACAAAGAGAAACCATGTGTGCATGTCTCCTCGAACGAGCCTCCTCAACTTGTAAAAGGACTTTATGAGTCTTCTGGCCTCTAGTAACTTTCTTGCCCCTTTCAAGTGAGGACTAAACCCCCCCACCCCCGGAGATGAAGGGCAAGAATAATGAATAGTCATTAGTGCAGACGAGGTGGTGGCCTGGCTTGAATGTGAACTCTGTTTCTGGAAGTTTATCTCAGTTTCTCTGCATTTCTTCCCTCACCCTGGACCAGCTGAGTGAGCTTAAGCAAGACAAGAGAGACAGGACCCAGTGCACAGGGTTGCTGTCGGTGTTGGGGTGCTGCTGAGCCCGAGTACCCTGAGTAGGTGCTCTGAGGAAGGCAGAGGTCCCAGGAGGGAAGCACACTGAGAAATGCTGGCTCTGGACTCTGAGACAGGGTTCCCAAGGCCACCTCTATCCTCTGGGTTCTCCCCATCTCTTCTCAAACTTTGGACGTTTGTTTTAATGTTTTCCTGTTTTCGACTTTTATCATTTATTCATGTGTTCTCAGTGCTTCCCATTTAAGATGTTTTAGACCAGATACATTTTAAAGGTTTTTTTTTTTTTTTTTTTTTTTTGAGTTTTTGTGGTTGTGATTGTTTTAGCACATAGCCACCCTAACCAGACTTAACTGTTTTAAAGGTTAGCTGATAACTTGCATGTATCCTTTCCAACTACAGCTTCCTGTTGTTATTAAGGTCATTAATTAATCTTTTATCAGCTGTTTCAGGATTATCATCACTGTGGTGAAACACCATGACCAAAGCAACTTGCTGTGGAAATGGTGCGTTTGGTTCAAACTTCCACAGCACAGTTCATCATCCAAGGAAGTCAAGCAGGGCAGGAGCCTGGAAGCAGGAGTTGATGCAGAGGCCATGGAGGGATGTCACTTACTGGCTTGTTTCTCCTGGCTTGCTCAGCTGCTTTTTTATAGAACCCAGGACCAGAACCAGCCCAGGGATGGCACCACCCACAATGTCTGGGCCCTCCTCCATCAACAATTAATCAAGAAGATGCCCCAGAGATGTGGCTGTTGCCCAATTCTATGGAGGTTTGGATTTTCTCAACTGAGGTTCTCTAATGACTCTAGCTTGTGCTACAGTCACATAAAGACCAGGAGGCACATCATTCAATCTCAAATTTATGTCTTTAAAATTTTATTCTTTAAAAAAATTGAGATTATAATATAATAGCATAATTTCTGTCTTCCCTTTCCTTCTTTCCAACCCTCCCACAAATGCTTCTTTTCTTTCTCAAAAGTCCTGCCCTCTTTTCCATTAATTGGTTATGTGTATATTTGTATATACATATACACACAGGCAGACAGGCCAACACACACACACTCACAAACAAATACCCACAGACACACAGATACACACACCCACTGATGCACTCATGCACAGACACACAGGAAGACAGACACACAGACACAAATACAAAGACACACACAGATACATCCACAGACACATACCCAACCAGAGACACAACACACACACACACACACCCAGACATAAACACAGACAGACAGAAATGCACCCACAGACACACAGATACACAATTCCCCACTGATCCACACATGCACAGACACACAGGAAGACAGACACACAGACACAAACACAAAGACACACACAGATACATCCACAGACACATACCCAACCAGAGACACATAGACACATACACACAACCAGACATATATACACAGATAGACAGACAGAAATGCACCCACAGACACACAGACACACACCCAACCACAGACACACAGACACACCCAAACACCCACAGACACAGAGACATAGACACAGATAAAAACACACACACCCACAGGCATACATACAGACACATACACAGACACACACACACACACCCAGTGACACAGATAGACACACACACACCCAGTGACACAGATAGACACACACACACATCTATAGACACACACACATATACACACAGGCACATATACACAACTACACACAGACAAGGATTTCTCCGTAGTTCTGACTATCCTATGTAGATCAAGCTGATCTTGAGCTCAGAGATCTGAGTGCTGGGGTCTCTGTGGCCTGGTGTGCCACCACACCTGGCTTTTTAGAAATGATTTTTATTTATACATATGGGTGTTTTGCCTGCATAAGTATGTCTTGGGACCCTGGATCTAGAGGTATGTACAGCTGTAAGCTGCTATATGAGTGCTAGGAATTGAACTGTAGTCCTTTGGAAGACTAGTCAGTGCCTTTACATGCTGAGCCCACTCTCTAGCCCATATATTTCTACACCTTCTTGGTCTGTATAATGTTACTTACATGTGTGTGTCCAGGTCTGACCATTGGACACTGGCATGATTTCACTTATGTTGGCAGAAATGTTACATGAGGAAGTTCACTGATGCCTACATAGCTAATTGCTGATGAAGACATCTGGGAAGCCTTTAGGATATTCATACCAAATAGTTGAAAGAATGGGAAAACAGGACTCTGAAAAGGACAGCATTTTAAAAGGGAGCAGTTCGGTTAAATATCACATCATCCATGTGGTGTTTGTCATAGAAGAAGGGAGAAGGGTTTGAGCTAATAGAACAGCATGGGCTGTATGAAAAGCCTCTCATACAGTAGGTTTGAGTCAGAAGATGGAAGTGTGCATTCTCAGTGCAACTCATAGGTGATGATGTAGATTTCATGTCTTTCTTGTGCTTCTTTGTCATGTCAAAATGAACTTAAGATACTTCCAGGTCCTCCTTCATTGAGTTTTTCTGGAGAACTGTTTATTTGTGTTTCTTTACACAAAAGTGTATTTCTCATGCCTCCACACACTAAGCCAACATTAAAAAGAAAAGAAAAGAAGAGGAGCAGGAGGAGGAGGAGGAGGAGCAGGAGGAGGAGGAGGAAGAAGAAGAAGAAGAAGAAGAAGAAGAAGAAGAAGAAGAAGAAGAAGAAGAAGAAGAAGAAGAAGATATCGAATCTAAATCTATTTCTAATAACCTCTTTCTGTAGTTCCTCAGCTGAAGGATAGTGTTTCCTTCTGCCCAGGAGCAAAGATAACACTAAAGATACGGTATTTCTAAGCACAGGAAAGAGGCTTCTGAAGTGCTATATATATCCTAGATTTGTTCTTGGGACCTGGGATGTGGGAAGTTAGAAGTCAGATATATAAGAAATTAGGGAAGATCTTTAACTTTCTTGTTTTTACAGCCCATCATTACCAGAGGAGCCCTTGGGTCACCTTGGCAATGGAGACAGCACAGAGATAAGGCACCAAGGATGAGAGTCTAGCATTGCTGTGGTTGCAAACCCAGGCAGGGGTGGTTCTGTGTAGCTGGGCTGTTCGAGGTATGGAGATGATGGGGCTGTTTCTAGAGCCTGGAGAAGCCAAGAGGGAAGCATGGAGGTTGAAGTGTCTGGCCACCAGAATGTAAAGAAGAAACAGCAGTGAAAATACACGGGACGTGCGCATGAAGGAGGGATGTCATGTCTGCATCGTTAGCCCAGGTTAGCCCAGCAGGGAAATCCACACTCCATTGCATTTACCCTGCAGAACAAGTTTCATTTCATTCCTGGGGATGGTGAAGCAGAGTGACATTTTGGAGTGTGCTAGGTGACTGTTGTGGCTGCTGGGCCACGGAGAACATTGGTAACAGAATGTAACGCTTAATCATGGCTGTTTACTCAACGGTGGGAGCCACTGTAGGTCACGCTGTTTGCCTGGTGCCACTTGGTCTGCCTCGCTGCCTTCCTGGACAGGAAGCCCTTAAGATTAAAGATTATATTTTTTATGGTTGCATGCCTGCCTACTCCGAGCTATTAGCTGAAGAGAAATGTAGCTAGAAGTCCATTTGCAGAAAGGATATTAACAATCATTTGTGTGTGTGACATACTGAAAAATAAAGGCAAATCACGGAGAGGGGTAGGAGGAGGGAGGCAGCGACCTCATGGTCGACACCTTGGGAGACCTCTGTCTCTCTCTTGTTTGAGATCAGGGTTGCATGTGTGACTGAAAAAGAGCTGAAAAGGAACTTAGCTCAGGATGTTAGCAGACAGAGGACTTCATCTTTCCCAAAGTGCTATTTTTGCAGTCCTGTCTGGACGAACAGAAGCAAATGTGTATCTGAAAACTGAGGCTTCACGTGCCTGCCAGAGGGAGCGAGGGAGGCGTCGTGTTCCTCCCCGGCAGCCTCTGCTTCTGCGGAACACATTTTGAAAACCCAGCTTCTTCCTATGAGCCCAGTGGGCAAGTTTGGCATCTCACAGTCATGCCGCTGCTTGGATTGATATTTTTATTGATATTTTTGTGCTTAATAGTTGTGAAAGTTAAGTGACAAGTACAATGAGTGAATGAATACCACTTTCAAAAGTCCTTAGCCTTTCATAGAGAATTGTTGCTAATACAGAAGGAAACCCACATTTTTTCCATGCTTTTATGTTGTACTTAACACTCATAGCTCTAAAGGTTAGCTTTGAGAACTGAGATTTGAAGAGTTGTGTACGTGGCCGTGTGTACTGAGATGTTCGAATCATCTGAGACAAAGGTGTGTTTACAGTGTCCACAAAAAAGGGCCAAGATGTTTGATTCCTTTAGATTTGTTGTTTACCATCAGTGGATCCCCGAAAATATATTAAAACAACCCACAGCATAGAAATCAACTTAATTAAATAATTCCTATGTTTTGTATTAAAGCAACTGATTTTTTTTTAATGTATACCAGTAATTATCCACATTAATTTGGCAGCACTAGAAAAGTACATGATGAAATGTTTGGCATTAATGAAAGGAATTTTTTCTGAAAAAAATATTATAGCAGTTTCATGTTCTAAGCAGGAAAACACTATAATATCACATTTGATTTAAAAGCATTATATATGTATATGCATATGTATATGTATGTATATATACATATATATACTAATTTGAAATATTTCTAAGGAAAAATAAAGCATGCAAGGAAGAGAGCAGTTGCTGAGAATCCCTTCACTGAGGAGTAAGTATGAGGATGTCCCAGTTGCATCTTCAAGCACCTGCATACTAATCTGCCAATGTCGGCTTCCAGACGAGGCTTTTACCAATATCCGTACTGTGTGCATTTGATGCAGTGAGCGTCTGCGGTTGCTTCGTTAGTTTTGATATGATCCCTTTAAACAGCAGGGGCAGTTACATCGGCGTTCTTGACCGTGCCAGTTTGCATAAGGGCAGGCTCGTGCTGAGGTCGGTGCAGCGCATTTATGTCTTCTTTCTTCCTCTTCAACCCTAACACCCTGGTTATAAACACTGCAGTTAAAGCCCTCTCACTATCCTTTCCTATCAGCAAACACCAGGCTGCTGAATTTGTCTGAGGTTTTACATCATGCAAAAAAAAAAAATAAAATAAAAAATAAAAACAAAAACAAAAAAAAAACAAAAAACAAAACAAAAAAAGAAAACCAACAATAACAAAAAAAAAATAAGTTCTAAAGATTTGTGTGTGAAATTGCTCTCTGGGTCTTATGGGTTTCATCTGTGTATATAATCTTATCCATCACAGGGACCGAGCAGTCACTGGTGCTTGAACACTGAAATATGGTCCATTTCCTTCGGTTCTCTAAGTGCAACTTCCTTGCGGGTCACAAAAGCCAATTCTGCGCTTATCTGACTGGGCTGAGAACGCCGGGTTTTCCTGTTGTTTTTCTCCTTTCTGTCTTGATGGAGATTATTTTCTCATAAACAAAAGTGGACGTTCTATGCTAGGCCTGTGGCCCGTGACCGGTGGATGACAGGTCAATAGGCTGGCCACCTGCTCTGCAGGTGAACTTGCCTCTGCTTAAAGAGACTCCTCACTGGTTCGTCAAGTACTGTCCTCACACTCCCCAGGACAGAAGAGCCCTCCCAGCTGCATGTCACCAGTGAGATGTGAAATAGTTTCTCTGGCTAGCCCGATTCTCTCTGTAGTTTTTTTCCCCCCAGCCCTGCCCATGTGCATTTTCCCCCTTTCTGTCCTCAGAAGGCAGATTTGCAAATGTGGAACAATGTCTGCACAATGGCTCTCGTACAGCTCTGCTCCAGGTTACACATCATTGCTTACCTGAGACGGAAGATGAGGAATCATCGCCTTCCTCTCTCTTTCGTTTTTTTTCTTCAAAACATAGCTTATTAATAACAAGGTAACATTACAAGGTTAAAAAAAAATAAGGTGCTTGGCTCAGCTCCGACTATTCTGACCATTCTCCCTTCCGTGGAATCTCTAAGGTGCTAAGTGGGTTCTTGCAGGTACCAACCCGTGTGGATGTGGATACTTGCCAGAAAGTGTGACTCTACCTCCCAGACCCCGGATTGTTGCCACACCAGCCAGAAATAGAAGAGACCGTGGAAAGGCCCAGAGATAAAAAGCGTGTGAAAATTGTCAGCTCACACAAATGAACGCAGTGAAATGAAATAACGCAGGGTGATCAGAGTGAGGAGAGAGGGAGAAAAACTCAAACAAAAAAAAAAAAACCTTTCCAAGCTAATTAAAATCTTAACGACCCCTCTCCCCATCAGCGTGGCCCCATTGACACTTAATAGTTAAGTTGGTCCATTTGTTTTCGGGGCAAAGGTTCCCACAGCACAATGAGCCCTGCTTGGGAGCTTGCAGGCGAGGGCAGGGACCATGCAGAAGCCCATGGCTCTATTGAAGAAGCATCTGCAGGCAGCTTCACTTCTGACCCATGAGCACCCCAGAGGGTGGTCGGGGCTTCAAGCCTTTCATTCCTGCTGCAGTTGCTTGCTATTCATGGTGGGCCTGTTGTTAGCCGGCACCAGGGAAGCAGATGCCTGCTCACCACCAGAATCAGGAGCAAAATGGTCTCTGAGTGGGGTAGGCTTTCAGGATGGTGGCCAGGCTCACAGGAGACTTTTATTGCTGGAAATCCTTTCAGAGCTCCAGCCCAGATTGATAGCCTTTATTTGAAGCCATTGTCAACACAGAGGGCACGGGATGCAGAGGCAGACAGACCCTGTTTGTGTTTATACAGTTTGTGCGCTCACTCTAAGAGATTTAACTGTGGTGTCATCTGCTCCTTATAACCGATTACAGCACCCACACAGGCTCAGGGATACACTTGTGATAAAAATGACTAAGTAAATGGCCACATCACCATATACATCCGTAAGTATGCATATGCCTAAACCAATGTCATGCATGAATTTATGGGCCAGGGAAGAAGTTTCAAACAGTGGAGCTTCACGAAAGCACTCACCTCTTGATATAGGACTCATGTTGCTGGGGGGGGGGGGCACATTGTAATGATTTTGTTTTGTTTTTGTTTAATGAGAACTATGCCTGTGTGATTTATTTTCTTGTTCGTGTGTCTGTCCATTTTGAGTCAGGGTCTCCCTATCATCCTGGCTGGCTGGAATCTCACTGTCAGCCATAGTGGTTTCTAACTTGTGGATGATCTTGCCACATTCACTATACCACTTTAGTTCCAGGAGGGTTACAGGAGTGCACCCTCCCAGGAGCAATCAGATTTATGAATGAAACACACATGCTAACACACGTGCACACACAAACACACACACACACACACACACACACACACCAGTTAATTTTTTGACATGCTATGATTTGTTCAAAGGCTGGGCACTCCTAAACCTCCCCCTGCCAGCAAACGCTCCCCTCCTGAGACACCTAAGCCTTCCCCTGCTACCCCAGGTTCATTTGGGGAAGTGGGCAGTGGCCATTTACCCAAATTCTTACATGGATGGTTTGGTTCACTTTCTTTCCCTCAGCTCTTCCATTCTATCCTTTTCCCTCAAGTCATGGCAATTCTCTGTCTTCCTTTCTCTCAGTTCCTAGCCTGTGCAAATCTAAAGGTTCCCCTTCAGTCTACCTGCCCAGCCATTGGCCATTGGCTCTTTATTGATCAATCAAAAACCAATTGGGAACACAGACCTTCAGTGTTTAGACATGCAGATTTCTGATTTTGGAGACTGGATTAGTTTAAAGCATTGGAACCAATTCCTGAAACCAGGGTGCTGGGACCGCAGACACGTGACATTTCTGATTCAAACCTGTCATGGTGGAAATGCCCTGGATTGTACCTGCTATTCTGACATGGTTGAAGAATGACAGCTACTGGGTTTCTCCCATCTACACTCACAGGACTGGTCTGGTCTGTGGGAGACATGTGTCCCTCACATATGAGGGAGGGCCTCGTGTGCATCTTAGAATGTCACAAAAAACAATGGGATACAGGTCTGTCAGTCCAGGTACTACAGGGTGCTGTCAGCTCAGACATTGTACCCCAGCCCTGGTCTTTGCCCCTGGAGCCTTTAAATTTCACAGCTGTTCCAGCTGCCTGGACTGTAATTCCCAACCCCTCTGGTTGTGACTGACTTTTCTTCCCAAGGCTCACTCACTCTTTCTTCTTGTTGACTCTTAGGTCATTCCTTCTTGCATTAGAGGATGCTCCTCCTCCAAACCTTGAAAACATAATTTGGTCTGTTGTTCCCTGAGATCCCTGTAGGGAGTAACGATGGTTCGGGTCACCAGCACTTCTAGCCTCTCTTTGACCTGATGTTATGATGTTCCATAGACACTGTTCAGTAAAAGATAGCGGGGTTTTGCTGGTTGACAGGAGGCACATTACAGAAGATGATGTGTGTGGCACATGCTCAGTCTCAGCTTGAAGCTCTCTCTTTCTAAATGGAGTCGCCTCAGGCACAGGTGCCACGGCAGACTAGGGGCTGGGGGCTCAGCACTTCTCAGCATATAAGTCTCCATTACTACTTTAGGAGCCCAGAACGTCACATCAGAAAAACAGCCAATAGGTGCATTCTCACAGTTCTGAACTATCGGAGTCTGGAATCAAAGTGTGGGTCAGGCTGAGCTGCCTCTGCTACCACAGGAGCAACCCCTTCTGTGGCTCTTTCAGCCTTGTCTATGGTGCAGCCAACACCTGACTTGTGGCTATGACGTGTCACGCTCTGCTTCTGTCTCTGTGTGGCTCCTTCTCTCTGTGGGACTCTCCTCTATGCAGCACTCAGAGCTCACCCAGAAGACACAAATTATTTCTCCTTGAGATTCTTGTTTTACTCACATCTGCAAGGCCCTAGTCAGATAGTCCTTTGGAGGCCATGCAGGTGAGGAAGGAAGGCTGGAATAAGCTGTGGTGAGATACTTGGGGGGCTGGAGAAGCTGTTAGCCTCCAAGTCTTATTCTGGTTGATGTTACTTTACAGCTAGCAAGTTCATAGCCTCCTCTTCTGGCTTCAAGATGGCATGATCTTTCATCTCAGGATATAGAATTTACATCACTGTTCTCTTGTGAGCCCAGGGGTAACATGAAGGAGGCACTGGGGGGCCCCTCAGCCTCGTGATCTGGTTTGTAGCAGACTCTGGGTGGTAGAATGATAGTGTGGTCTTAGCTATGCAGCTGCCAGGAAAGCAGGGGCCAAGTCCCCTCACCCCGAGATTAGGATGACCCTAGGGTATCAAGCAAAAATGCTATAAGCTAACCTGCCCTCCTATGCTAAGGGTTATCCATGAGTTGCAGAGCACTGTGTTGAACCCATAAAAACTATCTTTCTCCATTACTAGTTTGGTGGACTATTTTAAGTAGGGAAAATAAAGTGGGCCGGTAGGAAATTCAGTGGGTAAAGGTGTGTTGTGTGCTGCCAAGCCTAAGGAAATGTGTGTGAGTCAGTAGGACCTGTATAGTGGAAGGAGAAAACTGACTCCTTCAAGTTGTCCTCTGAGCTCTCCACACCCCCACATGTACCCCTTTTATCCCCACAAAAAATAGATAGATGGGGGGCAGTCGACACTCCTCTCTATGACATGCAGTTCTGAAGTCGTCAAAGCTCCCAATCTGCAAATCCACGGTCAGAAGGAAGAAGCATAGAAACATTTATTCTAAAACTTTGTACAGGGCATGTAGTTTTCTCAAAGACCACCTGGTTCTCTGAGCTCTTTTCAGTGGATGAATGTGTCACGCGCCCCACTTCCCGCCGGCAGGAAAGGTGTGCAACAACAGGATTCTTCTGCGAACAACCTTTATTGTACAACACTCTGAGCAGGGGATCCCTATGTGGGAGAGAAATGCACTGCTTATATATGCCCAGGAGACTCGTGTCATTACCTGATTGTTGCACCCTCCAGTAACTCATTAGCATGCCCCGAGAGTGGGCTGTGACGTATGTGGCACATGCGCACTAAGTCTCTTGGCTGGGCAACAGCTCTGTTTGCTGAGTCCTCGGCGGGAAGCCGGCGCCATGTTTGGGTGTGGCACAAACGGCTCTCTACATGAATGTAGAGTAAAGGATGGCAGCTTATGTGTGCACCACGACGGGCCTTTGCCATTTTAGACACTTATGAGGTCAACTTGCAGATAAAGACGTCAGCAAGATTATCCCAGCATTGGGAAGAAAGGACCTCAGTTAAAAATTGTCTGATAGATTTTTCATGGATATGTTTTTGAGGAAATGTATTGATAGATGATTAATATGGGAGAGCTCTGCCCACTGTGGGTGACACCATCCCTATGCAGGTGTGCATAAGATATCTAAAATAGCTATTTGAGCACAAGCCGGTCAGTAAGCCAGTAAGAGCCTTCTTCTAAGGTCTTTGCTTCAGGTTCCTGCCTTGAGCTCCTGCCCCAACTCTCCTCAGTGATTGGCAGTTGCCAGTAATAGAACCTTTCTTCCTCACATTGTTTTTTTTTTTTATCATGACATTTATCACAGCAACAGAAAACAAGTGAGAACAAGATGAAGGAACCAAGTTAGTACCACAGGACAGGGTTGCACTTACTATCAACCAGAAAGATTTGCAAGGGATCAACTCTTTAAACTGGGACTCAGTGTGCATTCCTGGCGGTGTGACAAGGGACATAAATTCAGGGTGTCTTTATCACAAAAGCTTGAACTAGATGGCAACTGACACATCTGTCTCAGTTTTCAGGACCAGTTGTGAGAAATTCAAACAAAACATCTCTCTGAACAAAATGATTTCTTTGGTCAGGGGTAGGTGAGGTGGGCTGCGCAGGGAGACCTGTTCTCTTCCAAGCACGTCAAAGCAGATCCAAAAACACTCGCCCTCCAAAGAAACCCAGCAAACTAACTCTGCTGGAAGGTGTCCATTCATGTGCGCTATCCATTAACTAAAGCCTTCAGACTTCTGTTATCTAGTCACTGAGAATCAGTAACCCAGCTTGCTGGAAGTTAATTATGCCCACGGTTCTGATTCCCGAGACTCAGGCTTAACAGAGAGAATGTTGGCAATAAGCCGAGCCCTAGCTGCTGCCTCTCCTTATCGGGGGAGTGCTTATTAAATCTTGCATATGCACAGGTGTGCATAGACACAGACACACAGTCACATGTTGCTGAGTTTTATTAGTACTAAGAATTCCAGTGCCTTCTCTCTGTTCTGAATTCTTGGGTGGGGGGACTGTGTGTGTATGTGTGCGTGAGTGTGTTGTATTGTAGGATGATGTCATTATGCAATAAGGCAGGTACAGCCTACCACTGGATGAGAAGGAAATGTAGGCGGGGAAAAGTCTAGGAAGGGAGAGGAGGAGGAACAAGAGAGAATCAAGATGGAGCCAGAGACGGAGGATTTAGACCTAGATGGTCTTAATTGGCCATAGGTAGATATGAATATTTTCAAGGGTTTCTATAGGTCAATTTGTCTTATCTAGTGTGGGGTGGTGGGCTGTGAAAGGTAACCTGATTCCCGTGGAGATAGGTGGAGGCCCCCAGGGACCCTAAAGGACAATAGGAACATCTAATCTTTGAAGAGATCAGGCCCCTCTCATGCAACTACAGCCACCCACAGCCCCCTGTAGAGAAGTTTGAGACGGATCAATCGTGTAGGGCAATACCCCAATCC
The DNA here is from genome assembly GCF_963924665.1 of Micromys minutus. Classification (NCBI taxonomy): domain Eukaryota; kingdom Metazoa; phylum Chordata; class Mammalia; order Rodentia; family Muridae; genus Micromys; species Micromys minutus. The sequence goes on along the minus strand of NC_137983.1, from coordinate 55,814,455 downwards.
CCTCCTCCACAGGTGAGGACATGACCATGGGTCACATAGGCTCAAGAGAGATCAGCCATGTAGAAGCAGGACCACATCCCCAAATGTAGATGAGGTATTCCCAAGGTCTCAGGACAAGCCAATAGGAAGTACCTGTTGTCAGACACTGAACCATCCCAAAGCTGTATATAAGAATCCTATCCAGAAGGATTAAAGGTTTGCAGGAATTACTCCATCGTCTGAGAACTTCTGTCATAAGAGCTGTAACACTGCCACTTGGGGAAGAGATCTGTTCTCCCAAAATGAAATCACTGCCAGAAGCTCCCCTGCACCCCACAAGCAGGGCAGCACCAGCATTGGAGGCTGCGGAAGTGTTTCCCTCTCCCTGCCTGGGCTCTCTCCCCTTCTCCTGAACCCATGCACCTAGCCTGGACCAGAGATCTCCATGTGAGGCCACTCGTACACAGTCCCACAATCTAGGTGGGTGGTTTATATTTTAGTCAACTGATTTGTAAGCTTATTGTGTGGTTGGATTGTGGATCGAGAATTTAATATATAAATCTGATTGATAAATTGTTGATTGTTGAGTCATGGTTTTACTGGACTGTGGGGAATGTGAGCAAAGTTCTCTGACTGGCAGGGAGACGCCAGAGAGGGCAGCTGTTGAACTTTGTGGTAGAGAAACAGCCAGGCAATCGGATCAGGCTCAGTAGCCCACACGGATGAACACTGAGTTAGAGTGCGAGGGAACCAGTAGCCACAGATCCTTTTTTATTTTTACCACAACATTGTGTGTTTGTGTGTGTGTGTGTGTGTGTGTGTGTGTCTGTGTGAATGTATGTATGTGTCTGTTGTATGTGTATGTATGCCTGTATGAGTATATAAGTGTGTGTGTCTATGGATGTATATGTGTGTTTGTGTGTGTGTGAGTGTGTGTGCATGAGTATGTTGTATGTATATATGAGTGTGTTTATGGATGTGTGTATATATGTGTGTGTGTGTGTGAGGGGTTGTGTGTGTGTATATGTGTGTGAGTGTGTGTGCATGAGTATGTTGTATGTATATATGAGTGTGTTTATGGATGTGTGTATATATGTGTGTGTGTGTGTGTGTGAGGGGTTGTGTGTGTGTATATGTGTGTGAGTGTGTGTGCATGAGTACATTGTGTGTGTGTCTCTATGTATGTCTGTATAAGTGTTCCTATGTGTCTGTGTTTGTGTGGTGAGTATGTCTGTGTGTATGTATGAGTGTCTTTGTGTGTGAGTGTATGTGTGTGTGTGTAAATGTATGAGTGTGCGTGTCTGTAGGAGTGTGTGTGTGAGTGAGTGTGTGTGTGAGTGTGTGTGTGTGAGTGTATGAGTGTGTGTGAGTGTATGAGTGTGCATGTGTGTGTGAATGAGTGTGTGTGTATGAGTGTGTGTATGAGTGAGCGTGTATGTATGAATGTGTGTGTATGTATGAGTGTGTGTATGAGTGTGTGTGAGTGTGTGTGTGTGTGAGTGTGTGTGTGTGAATCTGTGTGTGTGTATGTGTGTGTGTGTGTGAGTATATAAGTGTGTTACATTCAGCAGTAGTGTCACTAAGAGGAGAGGCAGCAGTAGAGGAGTTATCAAAAACAAACTGGACCAGAACTTTGATCCTTTTTTGCTTTCTCCTCAATTTTCTTCCTTATCCCACTTCTGACTCTCTCTGTGTGACTAATACAAATACTAATGACAGAGCGTCTCAGAAGACACTTGACCTCCACACTGTCACATGTTCACTGTTTTCAGGAGCCTCCTTGTTTTTACAACTTCTGGTGCTGACAGTTGTTCAAGAGAAACCTCTTCAGTTTTCAGAGGCTACATTGATCTTAGCTACTTTGCACTGCACCACAATTACCATCGGTATTTCATTTCAGCAAACTTGATGGTGAGGTGTCTTGGGATTTCCATTTCAGATATAACAGAATCAAGAATCAACAGCCAGCCCCTCCTCGGCTCCTGCTCTGACTCTCCCTACCAACCTCTGCCCTTCCTCCAGCCCCACTGTCAAGGCCCGGAGGGTAGGGTGGCCATCTTGAGCAGTATTCCAGACATAGGCTGTCTCTATGTCTTCCAGCATGGCTATACAACCTTCTCTATATGTGGTCGTGTTTTCTCTAGGATGATTTTCCATAAGCTAGTATCTTCTATAGAAATGAAGTATTATTTTTCCCTTTGTCCTTTGTGTTGCTTTGTCCACTGGGGAAGCCGTGATTAAGTCTTGTGACCTAGACATGCCAACAGGAATAGAAAATAGGTCTCGGGAGAGGCATCACAAGAGCCCAATGCTAAGAGAAGAGGATTCTGGAGTCTGGACAGATATATGGTCAGTCTTTGGGGGCTGTAGGGACGGGGCTTGAAAGGTCCACTCCTGTTTCCTTCCTCAGAAGAATCTGCTGGAATCCTGACCAGCCAGACTCTTTCCAACCTCCGCTCTGGCTTCATAGCCCATGGTGTTCTACACAGATGGCAGAAGGGAACTTCCTCTTCTGGAAAAAGGGAAAGGTATTATGAAGTACTTTTCAGACTAGAGATGTCCCTGAGGATTGAGCAGAAAGATGACTGTGGTTTCCCCAGGTCTGGGAGAAAGCCCTGGGCTTTACTTCTGTCGAGGGCCCTGAGCTGTTTGCGAGTCCCAGGGGCCATCAACAGAGCTCCCCACTGCAGTGGAAGAGACTGGATCCTGTTCCTGGCTTGTCTACTAAGTAAGTGTAGTATTTGGCTAGCTCTCACTGTAGTGGGGCCTCAACTTTCTTTTCAGTAGAAAGAGGGAGTCCGGTTCCATGAGGTCTTAAAATTGCTTCCAACTTTAATATTCCTCCAGTGTATAAAACAGAGAATTTGAAATCTGTAACTCACTTATGGGGGGGGTGAGGAAGGCAAAGGGAAGAGAGTATCAGATGCAGAGCAAGGAGCAGGGAAAGGGCAAAGCTTCTAGAAGCGGGGAAGACAGTGGGCAGGCTTCACAGCCTTCAGTTCAGGCCACAGAACTGGGCCCCTGTTCTGCTCCAGCAGACCTACAGAGATGGGCCCGCATCAGCTTGCCCCGATTGGCCAGTGGTGTGCTATCCAGTCATACTGTGTTGGTTTTCCTCAAAAGCAGTTGTGAAGCAGCAAAGGCAGCCTTCCCCACACCTGAAGCACCTCTACCTGGGCGAGCGTTGTCCTCAGCTGTGTGCTTCTGAGCAAGATGAGCATTCTCTGGCTTCAGGAAATGAATTTGCAGGTTCATACTAAGAAAAGAATCTGAATTTCAAAGGCAGACTTAAGAAATGATGCTCTATGTCCCCACTCCAACCCCCTCCACATCTCTGGACCTTTGTGGCTCCAGGTGTTACGAGAAAACAAATTTCTCAGTCTGGTCCACACCAGCGGTTTTATTAAAGTCCCAGGTACAAGCTGCACTGCTCTGCCGCAGCAGCTGGAGAGATTCATTTACTTATCAGCGAGCAGTCACCGAGGACCACATTTGGCTTTGTTTGAAGGAACCAGGTGCCCTCATCACTTCTGTTTGTAGGAGCATCCACTGGAGTGCACATAAAAATGTGGGAGGCTACAGAGACCCAGAGGACAAGGAAACAAGAGTCTGACTGCAGCTGCCATCCCGACTCAACTTGAAAGGCCCCTTGGCTGATCTGTGGTTTGGAAGCAGGTGTCCTTGCAGGACTCTGGAGTCTGTGATGGTTGTGCATGGCTGGGTTCAGCAGCCACTCGCTAGGTGAGCAATAACTAGGTGAATACTGGTTGGTTTTCTCCAGCACATCTTCCCAGGAAGTGCGGCAGACTTAGTGTCCAGAGAGCAGGGGACTAGCACGGCACGCACAAGAGATGCTGTTGAAAATAAAAATGATTTTCACCGATTGTCTTCCAAGTTCTCTTGGAGGAAAGAAAAATCCCTTCAAAGAAAGAACGAATAGCTTCTGCCAGTGTGAGATTTGCAAGGGAGGTGGGCAAGCGATGTGAGGCCTGGTGTGCTGCTGGGTTGTTATTTGAGGAACTGAAGGTAAGAGGTTGGGGGAGGCTGAATTTCTTGTCCTATACAGCATAATGACCATAGGCATTTAGGGGAAACTGGGAAAGACCCTACCATAGGACTTGCTATGTACTTGGAAGCGTGAACTTCCTGCAACAGCTCTAAGTCTTCTGCAACCAAGCCCAGAGCAGCGGCTGTTACCAGATCGATTGCAGTTCATTGAAAAGGGGAAAGGCTCATACCGTTTTGGATCTCTTTATTTTTTTATTTTTCTCTTTTAACCAGAGCGATGGATAACTCAATGTGAAGGCAAATTCTCCAAAAGGACAAGAGACAGATTGCCTGAGAGACATCAGAGTTTGGTGTTGGAGGCACTAAGAGACATCACCACGAGTTACAGAAGGACCAGAGGCGGCAGAGACCTATTCACCCAGAGTGAGACAAACTATATTTTCTGTTGTCTAAGTTGGTTCTGACGGCTTATGATTCTTCTTCCAACTGACTGGTAAAAGTGAATCTCCAGAAATGAGTGGGTTTAGCATCTTCAGTTGTCTTTTAAAAATATTTATGTGTGTGTTTATGTATTTTTGTGACCCTGTTGCATGCCATTGCACTTGCGTGGCAGTCAGAGGACCACCTCTTCTTTCTCTCCACCTTGTAGGATAAAGCCCTTCTATAGCCGCTCTTGTCTACTGAGCAAGCCTTCTTGCCCTCTTGTTGACTGAGCGTCCTTGCTGGCCCAAGGTCCACTAACTGCCAGCTCCCTGACTTCATGTCTGCTCAGCGTCCAGCTTCAGTTTTCTTCCCAGCCCTCTGCACTGACTACTTTCTAACTCTTCTTCCTAGACACTTCCTTCTGCCTCTGCTTTGCTCTAAGTGCAGCTTGTACCCAGTAGCTGAGGTGGAGGCACCTCAAGGTTCCTACTAGATGGACGTTTGGACAAACAGCCTCAGTACAAGATCCCACAGCAGTCATACCTCCAGGCTCCTGCCCTGTTCCTGTCCTGACTTCTGTCCAGGAGCAGAAATGTGGAAGCAAAAGCCAAGTAAACCTTTTCCTCCCCAACCTGCTTTTGCTCTTGGTGTTTCATCACAGCCATCGAAGCCCTACCTGGTAGAGACAGGAGGGGACACACTGTTCCATTAGTAGCACCCCCCAGTTGTTATGATGGTTAAACTTGACTTTAGAAAATGCCATCCCCCCACGCCCCACATGCACACACACTGATCCAGTCTCCACATCCTTTTGGTTAGGATTCTAACCATCACATGTTAGGATCTATTGCTGACGATAAGGGATTGAGCCTTTCATATCTACTGCTCTGTTTCCCGGCACATTGCCCCTTTCTGCTTCATTCATATGGAGGCAGTCATTGCCAACACCCTTGAACAACCTCTGTCCCAGGGCTATGAAACATGGGTGCAGAAGTCTCTCCCAGTCCCTTGCTTTCTTTCTGGACAGGGTCAGAAATATCTGCTGTCTTTGTAGATGTGAATGGAGACCTTAAAATATGCAAATGACTAAGATTAATGCATCTAGGCAGGGTGCCAAGTGCAGCTACATCTCTCCTAGTGAACTGGAGTCAGAGGGAGGTGTGAGGGCGCATGAAGATAGGAGGAGTCCACGTGACTGAGGATGGAGGGCCGAGAGTTAAGAAACCACTAAGCAAAGCTACTGGTTGCTCACCCGGGCAAGCACTGAAGACTTTCCCAGAACTTCTGACTGTTTCTGTCTACACCATGAACTCAGCCTCCACAGACTCTCCACAGACTTTAGGTTCTTTGACCATTAGTTAGCTCACTCTGAGCACACCCTCTCCTTTGCAGTTCCTGCCCTCAGGTTCCACCTGCAGAACCTTTGCCATTGTTACTTGTAAGGATTCTACACCACCATCCTCAAATCATTCCACACCTTGGCTTCTGACTCACAACTTCCTACGTTGAAACCTGTCGTCATCTCATGTCCTTAGCGTCTGGGAAGACTTCCAGCTCCTTAGCTAGAATTCAAGTTGCGTGGTTCTCCATGCCCCACAAAAACTCTTGTGGCTTCATAGTGTGCTTCCGTGTTCCCATCGTTGACCTCAACAGCCCTGGAGATCACCATACTCTAGGAGTCTCTGACTCCACCTGCCTTGTCTTAATCCTCCCTCATTCTTGATTTTCCTGGGATGACTTCCCATCCACACTCCAGCCACAGGCCAGTGAACCACAGGAAGATGCACCTCAGCCATTAGTCTCTAGGTCCCAAGCCCTCTCATCTGTTTAGTTTGCAGTAGAACCTAGAATGGAAACTTCTAACCTCAGATCAGCTAAGTTGGATGCCAACGTGTCCTTCACTCAAGCAGCATACTTGTCCTTTCCTGCTTCAGTTGGTCATCTGTGATCCTTTCTTTGCTCCTTCTTAGGATACACTTCCAGCCATCTTGACACCATACTTTTCTTCTCTGGATAGTTTATAATTGAACTTCAGTTCTTTCCTGAGGATCCTGAGGTCACAGAGCCAGAAAGGAAACATTTAGTGCCTCCTGGCTTCACTGGAAATTTTCCTCTGTCAGATCATCTGTTAGCTGGTCATTACTTGTAGTTGCTTCTCTTTCTTTTCATCGTTTCAAAACATCACAGGCTACTTCAGTTTGTAGCCATGAATGTGTTCCTCGTAGAGTTGAAGAGAGGGCTTAGTGGCTAAGAGCATGTGCAGCTCCTGCAGAGAACCCAGGGTTGAATCCTGGCACCCATAGGACAGCTCATCTGTAACTCCAGTTCCAGGGCATCTCATGCCCTTTCTGGTCTTGGTAAACACACATTCATATGGTGCACATACACACAGGTAGGGAAACACTTTTATGCACATAAAAATAATTTCTTACAAAAATGTTCCTTTTGTGTTTGGCACACATCTTTAATTTTGAACTCTTGTATAGGGATTAACATTCAGTGTGAGGTCCAGACAGTCTGTCTCCCCAAAAGTAGTTGACTATTATTATAGCAAGTCCTCTGAAGTCTCTCTCTTTCCCCCCTGCCACCTCTTGTGTGTGTGTGTGTGTGTGTGTGTGTGTGTGTGTGCATATGTGAAAGTCGGAGGGTCAGAAGACAGCTTGGAGGAATGAGTTTTTTTCACCTTTTAGATAGGGAAATCTTTGAACTCAGATGTCAGATTTCACAGCACTGAGCCATCTTGTCTACCCAGTCATGATTCTCAGATCTCACTTTGTGTTTGCACTCCTCCATTTCCTTGTCAGCTCTTCCTTTCTGTAGCTGGCCCACCCTGTGTGACTTTCATATGTTTTACATTGTTTTGTTGGAATTTACTTCTCTGTTGCTGTCCTGTGGTGACCTCCGCTTTCTGCCTGCCCAGGAGAAGCTCACGTTTCTCCCTCTTCAGTGACTTAAAAGGTTGCAGCTCAAAGAATGTCAACCAATGTTTTGTGCACAGACCCCTGGACTATCAGGAGAAACGCTGTTGTCTGACATGGTGAGCAGCTGAAGTGACTGTAGACCAGGTCAGCCATGAACCTCAGTATATCAGCTAAAAAGAGAAGACAGGAGGAACATGGGATCTTGATAATATAATCCAAATTCATCAGCTGCCCATCTTACTTGTATTTTTTTAAAACTAATTTTCTAAAACTTAATGATGAATGGTGACTCATGCCTTCTACACTGGTTTTGCTAATATCTACTGATATGCCAGATGAACCTCACTTCCATTCTTTAAAAAATGTATATCTCAGTACATACCCTTACTCATCAGATAGGGACAAGGATGTCTCTTACAGATTTCCACACATATATTATTTTAGGCCATGAGCAACCGATTATTCAACACATTTTAAGAATTCTCATTTCTATTAACGAGGACCTTGCTGTTCACAATGACACCACCATCTACCTTTCCACATTTTTAAAAACATTATTCAGGCCATATTTATCATAGACTTTTGTCTACGTTGATTGACTTTTCCAGAAGAAGAATAAAGAAAGTTCTCTGGACAAAGATAGAAGTTCCTTTTCTAAGAGCCTATGTATAATTTTGAACATTATTTTTATTTATTGTTTGAGGATTTCAGTCACGTATACATTGTTCTCTTTCATATCAGATTCTAGCTTCAAATCCTTCACATGTTTAATATGAGTCCCCATGAAATCCAGGAAACTAAAAAGGCTCTCCTGAGGAGGAGATGCTTTAGGGGAAGGGTGATAGAAAACCAGTCTATGAAAATCAGAGAGACAGTGGAGATGGGAAAGTTTAAACCGATACAGCGAAATGAAGAGGAGGGGAAAGATGAATCTCACTTTTGTCTACTGAGCAAGCTGTGCAGCAAACCACTCTCTTGCAACTGAATTATAAATATAATCGGACGAGCCATTTGGTACTTTTCCATCTCTGTGATAAAACACCAAGGCCAAGGAAACTTAGAGAAGCAAGAGTTTATTTGGGTTTGCAGTTCCAGAGGCTTAGAGTCCATGATGGCCAAGTATAGACATAGCAACAGGAACAGGAAGTTGAGGGTCACATCTTGAACCACAATCATGAAGCAAGGAGTGAAAAAAAAATTCGTGAATCTTTAAACTGCCATTTCCCATTGCCAGTAACATACTTACCTCCTAACCCTTCCATATGGTGCCACCAACTGAGTGCTCAAATGCTGCAGGCTTTGGGGGCATTTCTCCTTCAGCTGACCACAGAACAATAGAACACATGGAAAAAAGATGGAAGGTGCTGGGGGTTTAAAAATGTAAGCAGTGGTGGGGCGAAGGAATAGGGATGGCAGGGGTTGGAAATGGGTTAACCAAAACTAGAGATGTTTGAAAAAATCCTTATATAACTGCCAATCATCTGTTTTCAGTTTGTATCTAGTCCATCTGCTAAAGGTCGACTCTCACCCCATTTCCTCCAGCACCCAAAGTTCCTCAAAGATTACTTAGGTCAGATTTAACTTTTAGCTGGCTGACTCAGAGATGAGCACACAATACTTACTCCCTTAGCCCTTGGGTGTCTGGATCCTGTGTTATTATGCCCTCATCAAATGGAGGTTTCAGTGTTCCCCTAACATGCTGATTTTTTACCATTGTGAAACTGGCCTCACTGGGAGTCAATTCGAGATTTCAGACACCTGTCTTTTACAGTACATGTTGCAAATGCGCACACAAAGTCAAGAACCTGCACATGTCTTATTTCTGGCCCCACCCCCCATACATCAATGGCGCTTTACAATAAATACACCCTTCAACTTTCTTCCTATACTATTGTTTCCCTTGTTAATATTTTGGTTAACAATGTATCTCTAAAAGCATAGGACAATTACTCTATAAGCAATTGCTAAGGCTCCCAAGGGACTCAATGTTTCCTGCTCATTCATCTTGAGGGGAGGCAACCAAATAGCAATTTGGACTCAGGCTGAGTTAAAATGAAATGTTTTAAAAACCTGGCTGATTGTGTGGATTTAAGGTATTTATCATTTACCACTTTCCTTTACATTTTATTAGCCCCAAATTTTATGGACTGTACAAATTATAGCATTGTATTAATGTATGACATTAAATATCCTCTTAGTGTATTTGAAATGCACATATGGCCTGCTCCTATTTTAAGTATCTGTTCTTCCAACACAATGTTTCTATGTGAGATTTTCTAATGCTTTGCACTAACTTGAAATGAGGCTGCAAAGCTAAAGTGCTTGTTACAAGATTAAAGTAGTTACCTTTGTTACATTCTCATACCTTTGTTACCATATGTGAGCGCCAGGATTCTCTGTGGTGCATTGTAATGAGATAGCTGGGTGACTCGGCAGATTCCAGCTTGGAATGCAGTTGGCAAATGTTAAATCAGAAAATACCAGGAACTGAAATTTACCTTTGATACTAGTTCCCAAGGAGCTCCAGCAAGCAAGAATCAAAAGCTTACGTCTCACAGTCATTACTAGACACTTTGGCTGCTTTGATTTTTGTCTATTAGGTTTGCTCCAAATGAACAAAGAGAAGTATCTCCTAAACCAATTAAATATTTTTATGAATCAAAACCCACATACAAACAGTTCAGTTTGTCATGTACCTTCCTCACCTCATGTGTGAGAGCGAACAGAGCCAATTTTAAATTCATCAGCTAAATAAAAGATGTCCTCATTTTGAATTAGATTTTCCTCCCCTAATTTCATTTATATAAGACATTATCACTGTTTCTATTTGAGTATTTTAGGTGGCTCTTTTCTCCAAGAGAGTATTCGTGTAAAGAAAGAAGCTTTTGTTTTATAATAATGACATGAACCTCATGTCGCAGCTTGAGTTCCAAGTCCTGCCTTCCTGAGTCTTTTGGCTGAGTCTTCACTTTGCCCTGCCTGCGCCTCCAATGTCTGCAGACAGGGTGAATCTCTGTATGCCAACTCTCTTAGCATTGGTCACGGCTGACACTTTCCATCTTTCCAGCTGCCTTACTTACTCATCTTAGTGACTGAATATCTGGGAGGTGAGCTGGGTGTGAGTAGGAGCCTCAGGCCTTCGGAAAGTCGGAAGCAGTGAAAAGGAGTGCTGGGCTTAGCTGGCTTTTTTCCTTCTCCCTTTTCTTTTCAGTCCTATATCCCAAACAATGAGGTAGTATTATCCAAATTTAGTGTGAGTTTTTCCTCTTCAGTTAGACCCCTTTGGAAATGCTCTCAAAGATACACCTGGAGGTATGTCTCGGAACTGACTGAAAGTCTGATCAAATCAACAGTGAGGGCTAACCGTCAACCCACCACTGTGATTCACATCGCTCCTGTGTTTTCTCTTGCTCTGCACAATATCTGTGGATCTCAGCTGAGCTCTCCAAGTTCCTCACTGGTTGGGTGCTGTACCTAATCTCAGTTGGCCCTTCTGGCTCTTCACAGGTTATTTTCCATGTCCTATTTCATGATGCGCAGTGACTTCTAGACCGTACCAGGGGTTCTCCTACCTGTGCAGATACAGGCATGTTGCATGGAACAGTATCTTTCCAGAGACCAGAATGGGAACAGAGCAAGAGACCATCAGATTCTACACTCTTGGCTGTTTCCACCTGGTGGCCTTAAAGCTTTGATGCCCCACATTGGGTTTCCTGATGCTCTCCTGTTTCTCCCATTATTCTTCATATGCGTCTCTTCTCCATATTAGAAGCTCCCATATCACACCTCCTGTTCCTTTATGTGCCTCCTCAGTTTGAGAGAGTGTCTATTCTAACTTTGCAAGAGTATTAAGCTTAGGATTTAGGTTCCATGGTGGGTAAGGTGCACAAGATTTAGTTTATAGGAAAAATGACATAGCTGTCATATTTTAGGGCCCCCTGCCTTGTCCCTATCACATGGGACTATAAAGATGTTCAGAACTGCACTTTAAAATTCTCATTCGCCAGTGCCTGTTCCTTTGGGCTTGCAGAAAGCCATTTTCTTAGCACAACTCCTCAGTGATCAGCCAGCTCCTCTTTCCCATTGTTCTCTTTATTAGGTAAGGCTGCTCACATTTTGGACTTAGATCTGTCATGGGATTATAAAAGACAAAATAAGAGACTAGGTTCTGGAAAAATATTTCCTAGTATCAAATACTTATTAATTGTGGGAACCAAGGCAAATGATTTAATGTCTTTCTCCTTCATATTCTTTTTAGTCATGGATGTAATAATAGTTATTGTGACAAAGAAATGAAGCAATGCTTATAAAATGTGTAGGACAGGACCCTGCGTGTGCTAAGTGTCCTGTGCATTTTTCCTATTATTATGGTAGAATCAAGTCATCCCAGGGCTGGAGAAATGCTAGGTGTAGCCTTCCTGTGTTGGAAGAATCATAGTCCTTTCAAGGAGTTATATAGCTTCTTGAATGTACCAAATATAAAGAGACTCAGTGGCTTGTTCATCTAGTGGAAGTCTCTGGGTATTCACAATTCCCCTTTAAGTAAATATTCATCTTCCTTCACTGCTATTTATTATCTCCAGAATGGCTCCTCAGAGACCTTTAGAGTCAGTCTCATCCTCTTCTGTCTTAGTCTTTTAATATCTGAGGATATTCAGGATGCCAGCTTCTGTTTCCTACGAATTCTCAGATGAAAGTTACAGCCACATATTCTCGAGTCATCCTCCCTAGATAGGATTCAAGTTCCCTCGCCACCTGGTCATGGAGGGTCATGGGAACTACTGTCACTTCAGAAAGATCCCATTAGCCTGACAACAAATAACTTAGAATCAAGTATTTATGCTGCTCAGAATCAGTTAGACATATCCATTTGTCTTAGTTCTTTGGAGAGCCCACATTTGAGATTGGTGAGTTTCTACTATCTAGTGTCAAGGAGGAATGAAGTATTCACCAGCTGAGAATCTCCCATACACAGGCACCAAAGGTTTACTGGGTAATCATTAATTTCCAATGTATGATTTGAATATCTCTTCACACCTCAAACCTTTTCTTGGTAGATGTGACAAGAGCTTTGGAAAGTAGAAAGAAAATAAGTATACACATTCAGCTGCATTCACCATTGTGGTAGTTTGAATAACAATGCCCCCATGACATTATGCACTTAGATGTGTAGTCGTCAGGGAGTGGCACTATTTGAGAAGCATTGGGAGGCATGGCCTCACTGAAAGGAGCGTGGGCTTTGAAGTTTATGCCAGCCCCTCCCCCACCTCAGCCTACAGGTCAGGATATAGTTTAGCTACTATTCCAGCACTGTGTACGCTGCCATGCTTCTCACACTCCTAACAGTGGACCAAGGCTCTGACAGTAAGCCAGCTCCAGTTAAATGCCTTCTTTTACACAAGATGTCTCGGCCATGGTGTCTCTTCACAGCAATGGAATGGTGTCTAAGACAGTTCTCCTTTTCACAGCCCACTGAAGAAAAGGACAATGTACAGAGTAGTCGTAAGCCCTGGGAGGCACAGCAGGTGCCTGAAGTTGACTTGTCATGTGGTACATGAGTTCCTTTCATCATGACTATGACTGAAGATCCAGGAAAAGCAACTTGGGGAAGAAAGGGAGTATTTTGGCTCACAGTTTGTAAGTGTGGAGGCAGAAGTAACTCTTAGCTGTGGCTCCTCACTGTGGAACAGGAAGCAAAGATTTGGAAAGGATGGTACCCAGCTGGCCTTCTGTGTGGGGCGCCGCCCACACATTCCCACGCATTCGCCATTACAAGATGGCGCTGATATCTGGCTGGAGTTAGCAGTAAACAAGCCATGTGCGCACAGGCTGGGTAACTTCCGCTTCATGAGTTCCGCCTCTCCCGTGGCGTCATAGGGCCTGGTGAGTTTCAACCAATCAGGGGGCTCCGCGTCCAAGGCAAGGACTGATCCCTTTATAAGGGGGCGAGCTGGATAGCTCTCTCTCTCTCTTCTTCCTCTCTTCTTCCTCTCTTTCTCCCGTTGGTTTTCGGCCGTCTCGTGGAGCTTGTTCGTCCTGTTCGTCTCCTTGGATTTCTTGGTTTTCTCCGTCTTTTTCGTCACGTGAAGCAAGTACTGGTTTTCCAGAGCAATAAAGTTTACCGCAGAAGGATTCTATTTTGTGTGCCGCGTCGTTCTTGCAGGCGAGACGGTTGCGCGGGACACTTCTGAACTTTTTGTTCACTCACCGGGGTCCCAGCCCGTGAATTGCTGCTGCCCACAATGAGGATGAAGCTGCCCTCCTCGGTCATATCAAGGCAATGCTCAGATATGGGCCTCTTCGGTGATTTCACACCCAGCTGAGTGCCCATGCAGACCAATCGGGGAACAGTGGGAACCCAGGAGTGACAGAGCAAGACGTAGACTTCCAGTTGAGGGGGTTACACGTGGGAGGGGATTGTTTCTAATCCACGCGGTGGGATAAGTATAGGAAGAGTGGGTCTCACTGGAAAAAATGGGTAGGTAAGTTCCAGAGAGGTCAGAGTCAGGAAGCAAAGGCAAGCCCAGAGCTCGAATAGTAAGTAGTAATATCGAATAACACCCGATCTAGCTTCACACAAATGCTGCAGGGATGGGGTTCTCTTTACAGACTATGTCAGAAATGAATTGTGGTGACGTGACACGGTTGGGGAGTGACTGTTGAGCCCAGGAAAGATAATCTAAGATTGACTCCTGTCCCTGCTCACAGTCTTAGCAGAAAGTGGAAGAACAGCCAGACTTTGAGAGACTAGGACCCTGACCTTTTATCACCTAGATGAAGGTGCTATTTTGTGATCTTATTCCAACTGAAACCCAACCTTCAACATGAATTTTTCTGTCTTCATGATTCCAAAAGCCAGTCGTCACTCCCATCCAACGCTTATGACATTTGACTCCTCCTTGTTTCTCCATGACCCTGTCACTTTCTACACTGAAGTATGATTTATTTTTTTAGCAGAAACATCATTTCTATAGACTATGAGCTTCTAGTACCAGAATCCATTTCTTATTCTTCTTTGACTCACTCAAAGCACTGAACAGAGAGACATGCACATAATAAGCACTTGGTTTTTATTGAAGAGAAGAGTGATCTAATTTGTGTAACAGGAAGATGAATGGTAGACTTATGTATAAAGGGGATTGCCAAAGAGTGAGGCTACGCACTGGGTATAGAAATACTGCAGTGGACCTTCTGGGAAACAAAGATTAATGGCAGTAGAAAACAGAAGGAGAGATGTGTTTGAGGGGCTTTCAAAGAGAAACTGACAGGGAATCTCATCCAGTTGTGTGGCTTAAGTACTTTAATATGCTTGATGACTCTCTTATTTAAATAACTTGGCTTTGCCTCTCTTCTGAGCTCAAAGCTCATATGTTTAGCTGTCAGCTTGTGTCTCTCCCACGCTCAGCTCTTTGCTTCTCTAGGCGTCCCTGAATTCCTTTAATGACATCCCCGATCATGGATTCCTCAGGAGTCATATTTGATTTATGACTCTCTCATCTTTTCTCACCTGGCTCCATATCTATCTCGTAATCAAGTCTGGTTCCCCAACTCTGCTCCCCACTGGGTATCTCTCATCATATTCCAGTCCTGCAACCCTGGCTTTATCATCAGTCATCTGCCAGAGCACACAAGTCGCCCAACTGGGCTGTAAGCTCCACGCTCTCCTGCCTTTCCACAGTCCACTCTCCAGACAGACAGCTGCTTGATCTTTGCAAATCCGAGTTATCACCTGGGCAGTGCACTGTTCGAAACCTTGTACTGGCCTCGGTATGCAGAACAAAACCTACCGTCCCTCCGAGCCTTTAACTTCCCTCTGTGACGTCTGAATCTGTCTTCAATGTTCACCTTCTCAGACAAGTCTTTATAAGCATGAACCCACAATGCCATAAGACATGAGTTACACCTAAACTCTCATAGGAGATTCTAGCATTCTAGTGTGATTCCAGACAGGGCCATATATTTCCCACTGAGCTGGGGAAAGGCTGCTGAACACATAGATGAAAGGTGTTCTTTGTATATTTTCAACATGATCTTTGATTCTGGGCCTCTGCTCTTGGTCTTTTCCCTGCAATACTACATGTTCCCAAGCCCTTCCAGAACCCACCTCTGTTCAACCACACAAGACAGAGCTCTGAATTTCATGTCAGTTCCTAAGGAAGTCTCTCTAATGCTTTAAGGTAGCTTCATCTTCCAAGGCACCGTGTTTTATTATCCTGTTATTCTCTCCTTACTCTCTCTCTCTCTCTCTCTCTCTCTCTCTCTCTCTGTGTGTGTGTGTGTGTGTGTGTGAGGGTTATTATTGCTGAGATGAAGTACCATAATCGAAACACAAACTGGGAAAGACAGGGTTTATTTGGCTTATGCTTCTACATCACAATCATCGTTGAAGAAAATCAGGACAGGAACTCACACAGGGGAAGAACCCAGAGGCAGGAGCTGATGCAGAGGCCTTGCAGGGGTGCTACTTACTGGCTTTTTTCAAATGGCTTGCTCATGTTTTGCTGTTTATATGGTTTATTTTCTTACAGAATCCAGGGCTAGCCACCCAGGGATGGCACCACTCACAATGGGCTGAGCCAGGGATGGCTCCACCCACAATGGGCTGGGCCTTACCCATCAATCACTAATTAAGAAAGTGTCCTACAGCTGGATCTTATGGAGGGAATTTCTTTTTAAGGTTCCTTCCTTCCCGAAGACTATAGCTTGTGTCAACTTGACATAAAACTATCCAGCACAACTGAACCTTGTCAACTTGACACTCAAACTTATAACTGTCAAGTCACAATCTTTTCTTTCTCGTTCATTCCAAAGATCACGCATTAATATAAACATCATAATATAAAACAGTTTAAAAACTTTTCAAGTCCTGCAGTATTACAAATTTAAACACTTTAAAAGCCCAAACTCTTTAAGAGCTCCAAAGTATTTTTTTAATTCAGAGGTTTTTTTATTATTATTTATTTAAGGTCTCAACTGTGGGCTCCTACAAAATCAAAAATAAGTTGAATACTTTCTCGTTTTTAAGAGGGAAAAACCAGGGCACAGTCACAATCAAATCAGGGCAGAGCTGAACTCTGTGTAAATTACTCAATGTCTAATGTTTGTGATCCACTTACAATCTTCTGGGCTGCCCCAAAGGACCTGGGTCACTCTCTGCAACACTTGGTTGCCTTAAGCTGACATAAAACTAGACAGTACTGTCTGTCTGTCTGTCTGTCTGTCGTCTGTCTATCTATCTATGGTTTTTGTTGTGTTGATTATATTTAAAAATCGCAACCCAAATGATTTGCATCTTGATGAAGTGTTCTACATTTCTCTAATGAAATCGGAGTTGTCCTACTCTTTCTACTGTGCTGTTCTCAGGGACTGAGCTCAAGTTGTCAGTCTTGTTGCTGGGTCCTAACATCTGTGATCTCTTAGGTGACCATGAGCCATAGTAGCTTCTGTAGTATATGGTGACAGCCCCGTATGGCCAATCATAGCGGTAGCCCACCAGTCCTAATTTTGATCTGAGAGCTCAACTTTGCTTCTGAGGAGCTCCTGAAAAGGTCTCTCCCTGATGCCTTTTTGCTGAGGGTTGGCGATGCTTGATCCCTAAGCTTCACGTGAACACATTGGCTGCAGTCTCTTTTTGTTCTGACCACAACCTACAGTCATGAGAGAAACAACCCTTCTCACAGTCTTTGCTTCTGCCTTTTCTACATTACATGACTCCTCTGTCCTGACCCTTCTTTCTTGGGAATCCCAGGATGCTCTCATTCTCCTGGGTTATAGGTGTTGTGCTTATGTTGTATGGAGTCTCATCAACTACATTGATGAAAGGGTTGTGGGTAGTTTCTGGTTCTCAGTTCTAGTTGTATCAGTTAGGATATGATAGATTAGATAGAAGCAACAATGAAGATCAATGGTATAGAGCCATGTTCTTTAGTGGCCCTTTGGGAGTTCTGTTCCATATCACTTAAGGCAGGGAACATACAGCAGCTGTCATCCGCAACCAAAAACATGTCATTTGCATTCACATTTTAATGACCGAGGCAAATGGCATAGCCATGACCAACTGTTTACACAGGAATAATACCATCCACAGCAGCTGCAGGGATTCTGTGGGAAAGTTGGTAGTGAGTCATGATCAGTAACTTGCCTGCTGCTGTCTCATCTGACACTCTCTTTGTCTAAAACTTGTGTGCGTCAACATCACTTGGTAAGCAGACTTGGCCTGCCATGACAGTTTATGACTGTGTAAATCCAATGAGGCCCAGAACTCTGAACACCATGGTGCAGACGATGCTGTGAGTGGAAAGACCGCAGGAGATTGAGGAGATTTCCCTGAGAAACTTGTCACAGCCTACTGGAATAGACTTGTAAGCATTGCCTGCATTTCCTCAAACAACATGGCTTTCTTCTTAGAGGCTTCTTTATGTTGGCGTAAATCTACCCTGGGGAAATCCATGGAGAACTGGCTTTCCAAGTCCAGACAATGGAGTTAGTCCCCATCATCTTCGTTCAGAGGCTCAATTCTCCGGGTTGGCTGGTAACTTGTCTTGGGTAGATTGCAACCCACATGCCTCTGAACTCTTTATATGGTCATCCTGTGAACCTAGTGGGAAAGTTTGTGTAAACTAACAACTAAAGATAATGCTACGTTTCAGTAGAGAACTACCATGTGCTAGTATAACTTAAGTTAGTCCTATAACATATCCCATAAAGAACTGGCTTCAGTAATACAGGAGACACTGTTTGAGACCATTTTCATGAATGCCAAACATTTGCATAGCCACTTATCTATATTGTTGAAAACAGTGCTAGGATCAGCCTCTGGTTCACACGTTTCCTAATGTCATATGATTTAAACGGGCATTGGTAAGTTTCAGCTGCACTTAGAGTTCACACCAAGCGCAGTGAAACTTGATTGTGCATGCACAGTCTTCAGGTGGCATTGCTGTCCTCAGAGTGAGTGACTTGTAACGACCTGGACTTCCAGGCTGTGTCTGCAGCATGAGGGCTCAGCCGCAGGTATCTTGAGGGACTGTGGATGTTATCTACCCATGTGAGTCCACATATGCATTTGACCTCACATAGGCCAAGGAACTGCCTGGGGATGGGAAGCATGTGACATAGACGCGTGTGGATGTCAGCAAGTTAAATGTCGCATTTTACAGCATCATAGCATTATGAGAATATCAATTTATTTCTCCTCATGGAAAGGTTTTAAGGTTTATAATAAACTCTCCTTCTCATTGTAAAATCATCCTGTTTCCAGAAAGTTAAAAATACACACACACACACACACACACACACACACACACACACACATGCTACATTATACACATAGACTGCACATACCACAATACTACACACATACACTATACCACACACATGTACTACACACATATACCATACATACTACATACATACACTGAACACATACACACTACACACACACACATACTCACACATACACATGAACTACATACATACACCACAAGCACTACACACACTGCACATACCACATACACCACACACATCATACACAATATCACACACATATACACCCCCTCACACACAGCATGCACATACACATTCACAGTGCACATATACACAAAGGAAAGAAAGAGAAATCACTTGTAGCCCTGGAGCTTCCGGCTACTGATAAACATCAGATCCCCGAGAACTGGACTACAGAGGGTTGTCATCCACTACATAGGTGCTGGGATTTGAACCCAGAAAACCTGTGTGAACTACTGCTCTTAACCTCTGAGCCTATTCTCCAGCCCCAACAGCTTGTTCAAGATTTAAATTTAACAAAAAGAAAACAAAGTACATTTGAGATTCAATTATCTGGAAGCACTTTATTAACTTTTAGGTGTGTTCATTAGCTGTATTTTCACTCCATGTGTACGGACATTTTGACAGGATGCATGTTATGCATGCCAGGTGCATGCGTATTGGATCCTTTAGAACTTCAGTCATGGAGAGTTGTGAGCTGCCCTATGGATGCTGGGAAGCAAAATGGGATGTTCTGCAAGAGCAATGAGTGCTCTTAACCAGTCATCTTTATTATTTTCACATGTGCACACGTATGCCTATTTTCATGTTCAAGTGTGTATACGTGTGTATGAAAGATTTCAATGCATTGTGTGACCTGCATGTGCAGGTCAGAAGTGGGTGTCCTTATTTTTCAGTCAGGGTCTTCCACAGGACCTGGAACTCAGGTTAGACTCCAGGTTAGATTGTTAGACTGACTGACCAGCAAGCTTCAGAGTCCCTCCAGTCCCCACCTCCCCAGCACTGGCTTCGTAAGTATAGCTCAGCCCAGCTTTGTGTGTATATCACCGGATGATGTATGTGTACACATTGTATGTGAGTGTGTGCACACATGTGTAAGCAGAGGGAGAGAGTTAATTTTTCCCATTCTCTCAATTTCCTATTATTCCTTTGAGGTGGGAACGCTCCATGCACCTGAGGCTCACGGTTGTTTCTCTAGACTGAAGCCACAAACCCCAGAGAATCTCCTGTTTATCCTCGACCTCCAGAGGTGGAAGTACAAAACTGCTTTGCCATGCCCGGCTCCTGATGTGTTTGTAGGATCTGAAAGCAGGTCCTTAAGGTGCTGAAAGCCCTTTTCTGACAGCTGTCCCCCAGCTCCCGGAAGCAGTTTCCTGGCGTGGGATGGCTCACACTAATATCTAAATACTGTTCTGTACTATTCCCCCTGCAGTGGCCTCTCCTATAGCAGGTTTTATGGTTCCCACACAGGAGGCAGGTCTGAAAATGGCTGCTATAGTTAAAGCCGATTCAAGTCCCTAAGACTCGTAGCGAGTCTCAAGTTCATCGAGCGCTGTGTGACTTTTCGAGAATCTTCACAGTCCAAAGTG
This sequence comes from Micromys minutus, assembly GCF_963924665.1. NCBI lineage: Eukaryota > Metazoa > Chordata > Mammalia > Rodentia > Muridae > Micromys > Micromys minutus. Next base: position 55,794,249 of record NC_137983.1, on the reverse strand, counting down.
ATAGGAGTTCCCAGCAGAGCCCAGAACCAACTGACATCACCTTTGCCACCTCCAGCCTCTGCTGAGCCTCTCTCACATTGCCTTTGAGATCACGACTTGAATCTCTCCAGCTCCACCCTAGCTGCACCCACCCCTGCAGATTTCCATGCAGAAGAGGAAGAGCAGCCTCCTCTTTGTAGGATGCATCTATCGGTGAGTAGAACCTGCAGGAGAGAGGAGCTCATCCTGCAGCGGTGTCAGCATAGATACAGGACGCCTCGGGCATCCATATCGCTTACAGTTAATATTTACTCTTACCCACTGGGTGTGTGGCCCTCCGTCCCAGGAAGTGTTTACTGAGAAAGCCATTGTGGGATTTCGTGAGACGTGTGTCACTCACTACTTTGTGAGTCTTCCTTGTAATGTGTTTGACACCATAGAAAGTGAAGAAACAGAAAAGGCTATTTGAAAGTAACTCCTCCCTCTCTGTTTACTCAGCCTGTGCGGGCAAATTGCTGTGCTGACAGCTCCTGGCTGCTCTTTCATTGGCCGATTTGGTAACCACTAGACTTAACTACAGCTTTCCCAGCTCCACAGTTGGGCCTGCCCGTGTTTTCCTGATGAAATGGGTGCTGTTACATTATACATTTGAAAGCTTTTGATTAATTAAAATGGACGTTCAGGCTTGGTTGCCTGCTCTCACCCCGTCCTGGAAAACCCATATTGAGGACACCTGTGGATTTTCCCCGTACTAGGTATTTGGCGTGCCCAGACTCTCAGATTCTCTCCATGGGTCTTCATTTCTACCTCATTACTGCTTTTAGAACTACTTTCATATTAGGGAATAGTGATTTGCCATGTTAATTTACAAATTGAGTTCTCTCCCCTTCTGCTGTCATTATTCCACATGGAAGCTATTAATTAATAACTTACATTAAAGAGTCTATATACCTAGCACAGTACTAGGTATTTATGAATTCAGTTAATTTCTACCCCACCCCAAACCCTTGTGAGAGAGATGCCACTTTAACCCATCTCTACAGAAAAGGGAAGTCTTTAATGAGTCTAAGTGCCTTGTGCAAATATACACAACCAGGTTGCCTAGGCCATACTGGTCTGCTTGAAAACCCACATCTCCATGGGAACTCTGAGGGTTTCAGGCTTTACATTGATGGGAGCAGAGTTCCTGGCTTTGTCACTATGCAAAGATGTCCCCTGGGCAGGGTAGAATGCCCTAGTGAAAGGGGATGGAGTTATAGCAATATGTGAATGATGCTCAGGCGTTTCAAGGGTGGGGTGGGAGGTTCACAAGCTCAAATAAAGCTTTTGAGGCTAAAGTCCAAGGCAGGTAGAATGTAGAAATGGTCTTAGTGTCTCTGCAGCCTTCAAAGCTAGCCTACACCTTAGCAGCAGGAAGTTTGCCAGAAGCCCTGTGAGTGCAGGGTTAGAAGGCACAAGTGGCTGAGGGCTAGGGACAAAGGTGCTTCATGATGTTCTACAGGTGGGCCACCAGCACACAACCAGGTTAGTCTGAGCAAATCTCACTGGAGAACTGTAGGCCTAGTAACCGTAAAGAGTCACAGAGCCTTCTCCATGGGAGGCACAAGCTGGGGGGGGGGGGTAGACAAACACCAAACTGATACTGGTCATCATGTTTCCTTACAGAGAACTGGCTTAAACAAGAGACCATGCGAGTTGTTGAGAAATATAGGCTGCTGTATTTCTGAGAGCTTGATATTACAGGTAGATCTCATGAATTCACATAAAACCTCTGCACTGCCAGAGATTTGTTCTTAGGCAAAAGCCTTTGCTGTCTTCTCTTATAATAATTAATGGTAGGTGAGGTCAATTTTTAAAGCCACATGCTACTTAGTAAACATGTTATTGGTCAAGCATATCTAGTGAAGTCTTGTCCAAAGAGTCTGAATACCTGCTTAAGTTTTGGGGGTCATACTGAATACCATGGACCAGCATCGAGAGTTGAAATGTCTACTTTAAATAAATCTCAAAAGAAAGCACATGTTTTCAAAGGCCAGCAGTGTAGTCACCTTGGGAGTGGGAGGAGAAACTGGTAGAGAGGATGATGGGCTATCTGGAGCACTCTCTGAGTTGTAAATCCTCAGACAGGGACAGAAGTCTCACCCTAGTACCTTACCCCCAGTGCCCTCCTTTGGAAATACTGGAGTACACTCATATAATCTGTCTGGTGTTTTTATAGGAAGAGAGGAGGCCTCCAGAGCCACCGATAGACACAGAGACAAGGCCATATAAAGACATAAGCACAGACAGTAATGGCGTTGCTACTAACTAAGCAAACAACTGTCATCTATCTCCCAAGCTAGGACTGAGGCCTGGCCCAGACATGCCCTGGAGTCCCCAGAGGAAAGGGCAAATTAAACTCCGGTCTCCACTACCTTGTTTGTGGGAAAGTTTCGGCTACTCTAGGAAGCCAACGGGCAGGTCATTCTGGGATTTGTAGCCTGAGCGTAAGTTTTGTGGAGACGTGTGAAATCTCATCAACTTTTGGGGTTAGAGAGATGGTTCAGTGTGTAAGAGTGTTTGCATGAGAAACTGAGTTTGGATCCTAGAACCCACATAAAAAGCTGTTTGTGGTTTGTAACCCCAACACTGCTGGAGATAGACCCAGGAGAATTTCTGTGGCTGCTGGTATATTATCTGAGTTCCAGGCTCAATGGTGGAGAGTGGCAGAGCCAGAGCACCAGCCTCTGCACACGGGAACATAGGCATGCACACTGCACACACGTGCACACATTCAACAAGCTGTGCACTTAAGAATGATATATTATGGCACTGACCTGGTGCCAGAGCACTGTGTACCCAGACCCTGCTGGTCCCCCAGTAGTGCTGACTCACAGGCTTACAGAAGGGTGACACCACTGTCAGAATCAGCAAGACCACCTAACACCAGAGATCAGCAGATGGTGAGAGGCAAGTCCAAGAACCTAAACAACAGAAACCAAGGCCACTTGGCATCATCAAAACCCGAAGTGCAGATGTTTCAGACCTTCTTAGGAGGGGGAACAAAAATATTCTCAGGAGGAAATACAGAGACAAAGTGTAGAACAGAGACTAAAGCAAAGACCATCCAGACACTGCCCCACCTGGGGATCCGGCCCATATACAGCCACCAAACCCAGACAATACTGCTGATGCCAAGAAGTGAATGCTGACAGGAGCCTGATATTGCTGTCTCCTGAGAGGCTCTGCCCGATCATGACAAATACAGGGGAGAAGGGTTGTGCTCGCAGCTAATTATTGAACTGAAAAGAGAGTTCTTAATGGAGGAGTTAGAGAAAGAATTGAAGGCTTGAAGGGGTTTGCCACCCCATAAGAACAACAATATCAACAACCAGAGCTCCCATGGACTAAACCACTATCCGAAGAATACACATAGTGAACCCATAGTTCCAGCAGAGGATGGCCTTGTTGGGCATCAACAGGAGGAGAAGCCCTTGGTCCTACCAAGGCTCAATGCCCCAGTGTAGGGGAGTGTCAGGGTGGGGAGGTGGGAGGGGGTGGTAGATGGGTGAACATCCTCATAGAATCAAGGGGAGTGGTGATGGGATAGGGGTATGGAGGGGAATCTGGGAAGCAGATAACATTTGAAATATAAATAAAATATATCCAATAAAAAGAATATTATATTTCAACAGTAAGAACATACAGGTCATGGGTGTGTGTGGTGGCATAGGCCTGTAATTTCAGAATTATGTAGGCAGAGACAGGTGGAGCTCTATGAATTGAAAGATGGCCTACTGCTCTAGAGAGTTCCAAAACAGCCATTGTCAAGTAATGAGACTGTCTAAAATGATGGTGGTGATGGTGATGATGGAGTAGGTGGTGGTGGTGGTGGTGGTGGTGGTGGTGGTGGAGGTGATGGTGGTGTTGATGTTGGTGGTGGTGGTGGTGGTGGTGGTGGTGGTGATGGTGGTGGTGATGGTGGTGATGATGATGGTGGTGGTGGTGATGGTGGTGGTGATGGTGGTGGTGGTGGTGGTGGTGGTGGTGATGGTGGTGATGATGGTGGTGGTGGTGATGGTGGTGGTGATGATGGTGGTGCTAATGGTGATGGTGGTGGTGGTGGTAGTGATGTTGGTGGTGATACTGGTGATAAAGATGGTGGTGGTGGTGGTGGTGGTGGTGATGGTGGTGGTGGTGATGGTGGTGATGATGGTGGTGGTGGTGGTGGTGGTGGTGATGGTGGTGATGATGGTGGTGGTGGTGATGGTGGTGATGATGGTGATGGTGGTGATGATGGTGGTGGTGGTGATAGTGGTGGTGATGATGGTGGTGGTAATGGTGATGGTGGTGGTGGTGGTGGTGGTAGTGATGTTGGTGGTGATACTGGTGATAAAGATGGTGGTGGTGGTGGTGGTAATATACAGATTAGAGGTGGGGTCTTGGCAAACTGCAGGACGGCAAAGTCTCTTCTTGTCCTCAGTGGGAAGAAAGAGCTCCATGCTCATTGACTGCAGATTCTCCTTGCTTATCCTGGACAGCTCTTTAGAAGAAACCATTGGATAAAATGCTATAAGAAGTGGTGGGAAAAGAAGCCCGATGGCAAGTGTGTGCCCAGGAGTGACTGCCAGAGACTAACAGAGTGATGGAGAGTTAAAGGAAATTTGATTTCTTGGAGAGTTTATCTGTTCCCCGATCGGGCAGTTAAACCTGCAGTAATTAGAGGTAGCCTTTCTTGTCCCTGCAGCCTCTTGTTAATGAGGCTCCCCTCATTTCTATCAGCACGGGCTTTGTTTCCTAATGGGTTCCCCCTTGATTGTCAGAGGAGCATCCGCAGATAAGAGAAAAAGGAAAGTGGTCAGGAATGGAAGCCGCCTGAGCAATGGGGCGTCTCCTGTGCCTTGGAAACCTTTGGTGACTTTGCTTGCAGCTGTCACTGCGCTAACTTCTAACCCATTAAACTTGCTTGCAGGGTGGCTGGAGTCAATGGAGCAGCAGGTATTCTTCCTCAGCCCCCCCTTTTCAATCAAGTAAAAGAACGGGACACCAAAAGTTCACAGGGGGACAGTGGCTTAGGAGGCAGTTCAAGGAGCAAGTCTTTTAACTCTTAACATTACCGTCCTCTGGCATCTCAAGCTTTAGCTGCCCATTAACTCCTTAAGTTTGCTCAACCATCCGTCTATCTATCCAAAGGCAGGAAAGATAAAAAGAGCCACAGGATGTGTGAAAAAACAAAAAGCAAACCCTTCTAGCTGTTTTTGGGATGCTCCGATGAATCTCAGCTTTGCCTGATGTCGCTGGTATCTTAAGGAAGCAGATTCTCTGTAATGTCGTGGTTTTCGAAAAGCATTTGGCGTTTGAAACCCTTTGGACATTTTAAAACTCATTTCCATTTCTGGAGGAAAAAAAAAACTGAAGAGGTAACTTTCACATAAATGTGGCAAGATTGCGTTGCATACAATAGTAAAAAGGACTTCAAATGAATTCGCCACGTTTCTATAAATCTCACACACCGGGAACACCAGACATCAGCACTGGGGAGGATGAGACAGGAGGATTGATTTTTAACATGAGCCTAGGACATTAAGAGTAAGGTTCTATATGAAAAAGATCATTAGTATCTTTCACACATGCTCACATACTTTTCTATGCTTTTTACTCTACTGTTTATGGTCCAAGAATAAGATTAAAAAACAAACAAACAAACAACCTTGTTCCAAGCTTTACAATAAAACAGAATTTTTCTTCATACCAACTTAGTCCAGTTTGCTAATGTCAGCTATGATTGTTCAGACCGTTGCTAACAAAATTCTGTTACCATCTAAGAGAAACCTAACTTTTGAGAGGAAATGGACCCCAGTAATTATCTGGGTTTTCCTGGGTTTGACTGGATGGATGGAAGCAAAGAAGAGTGGTCATAAAAAGCTAAGGGATTCTTCATAAAGGGCCCAGCACAGTGCAGACTTTCCACATATCTACCCAACCACACTGTTCAGTGGCTGCCCAGGAAATTAATCCCTCCAGCAGAAACCTCTATAGCTTTCAAAAAGATATTAACATAAAATCTAGGCAGTATGGATACATTTTTGCCGTAGAACAAAGAGCACATTGTGATCTTAACGTGCTCCGATAGGGTTGGATAACAGCGCATCTCTCAAGTGAAGCGGGACTCGTCTGGGTGAGGACACACAGACCGGATTCTTGTCCACACCATCGCTCCGTCCCCACCCAGGTGGGCTGGGTCACCACGTGAACAGTAGTGAGACGGAAATGCTCAGGATAACACTTAGGACCAGGGCGAGCGTTTCATCTCCAAGCCAGCTTAATGACCACGGTTAAAGCCAGTACCGGGACGAATGTAACCGGTTCTAGTACTGAGATTAAATGAGAAACCAATTTGGTCACACACACAGACACACAAAATATCATCATTGGCAACAAAAAAAAACTAAAATAACCTGAGCTTTCACAGTTTAGGGCATTTTTTTTAACAGAGTCATTTACTTGTAACATCCAGGAACCGACTGACAGGCAAGTTCTGCCTGCAGTGGGCGGAGTCAGAATCCACACTCCACTTCCCACCTGACCCCTGTTTCGTTCAGTTTGGTGGACACTGTTTCTAGTAACTTCCAAGCATGGTGCGAGGGGCAGAGTCTGTACAGCCAGGAACTTAGGAACCCCTTGAACCTCTTGAAGCCCTTGCATTCCCACCATAGCTCTCGGTTGCTGTGCAGAGATGGCTCCGTCCTTCTTGTGACGTTCTCTTAGGAGGGAAATGAGTGAAGGAAAGAAAATCAATAAGGGTTACAGCTCTGCATACAGCCATGACAGGACACAAGAACGGTGTGTCAATGCCTGGGGTGCATCCGTTAGTTTTGACTCAGAGTAGGCTGGATGACTCAAGAAGGGGGATTCAGTCCAAGTGAAGGAGGTCTTTTAAAATCCTTTATGTAAACAAAACAAACTAAAACAAAAAACAAAAAAAATCAGAGTTGTGGTGAGCAGTGTGGTAGGTCACTTCCCACTTCAGCAGTTTCTTCAGAAGCCTTGGACTACAGTCCTATTCTGCCCCCACCCCCACGTGCTCATGGCCACCTTTCCATGGGAACAGAGCATCTCTGTATTCATGAGGAAACCTCTTGAAAACCATAAGGAGGTGCAACTCACTTCTTGCTGCAGAACATCCTGAGTTGGTTTATGCCAGTCAGCAGCATCCCTGCTGGGGGCCAATGTTCCCTCTCTGAACCCTGCTGCAGGATATAAGCTCGGACCCTGCTCTCTAAGGAGCTCCCTGAGATGGCCCAGGCCAACAGGAAGCAGAGAAGGCCTATGTTTTTCTCCGGGCTTCCTACTCTACCCGATTATCCGTTGGGCTAGCCCTTGAATGTGAGGTAAGGTGAGAGAGCTATTCAGTGCCTCAGAGAGGCAGCCAGAGTATGCTGTGTCAGGAAGGTGAGTGTGAGTGCATCCCGCCACAATGCCGTCTGTGGTAGAGCCTGGTATGACCACTGACCTCCGACCACCCTGGTACATGGTCATGCTGGTATCAACCTTTGTAAACATGACTGCATGCCAAGTTCCTTCCGTTGAAATAGCTCAGAGTCCTTTCCCTTGCTCAGCTAATTCACAGGCCCTTCTGATGGTCAGGGAAGACATACCTAGACAGTAACTAATGCTACTAAGTGGATAATAGCGGGAGCTCCCTCTGAGGAAAACCTTTAACAGGGTCTAGTCCTTATCCCATTGTGTTTCTTCTGTGTCTTTCTCTTTAGAATTCCAGCAGGCTCCTGCAGCTGTGGGGAATTTAACAAGAAGAAGATTAAGGTTGACTCTCCTCTGATCTTAAATTTAAAAAAAAAAATGAGATAAAGTCTTCTGGAGCACAGGCTGGGCCTCAGACTTGATAGCACTATCACAAGGCTGACCCCAAACTCCTGCTTCTACCTCCCAAGTCCTGGGATCAAAGTGTTTACTACCACACCTTGTTAGAACCCCGACTTTCCTCTGCAGAAGAGAAAGTCTGTGTAGGAGACTGACCCTGGCCATATCTACATTGCATCAGCTCATGCAGAGATCTGCGTGTAGGACAGAGCTGGTTCCCAGAGTCACAAACAGAAAAGGCCTTTGATCTGCCAGAAGCCGCAGTGGAGTCCTTGAAGTAGCAAGGACCCCGTGAGGATTGAGCAGCCCCCTTAGCAGGAGATGGCACTAATATCTGAATGACATCTCTGAGTGTGGTGGCCTGGAGCTGTTGCTAGCAATGCTGATGTGCAGAACATGGCGTCCTGCTTCCTGACCTCTTCATGGGTTCTGTCTGAATTCTCCTCTCACAGTGATGACACCACATCTGCTTTCTATCACAAAATGAGCTCAGCTGATCTATCTTCAATTTACCAAATGTATCAACATAAATCTGCTTCTGAACTTATTTTAATTGAAGTCTCATTATAAGGGAAACTAGAAAACTACATATATCCTCCGGGAAATGCCTGCTTCTTTATTATTTAGCATACTGTATATTTAATAAAATATTAATTTATATTTTATAGCAGAGCATTAAGGACAGAAACCAATGCATTTTTAGCACCAATGATTATAGTTTTAAACCGTGAGACTTTCTTTTAGAAACTCTTCGTAATTTATTTACTCCAGTTTATCAGTGTGAAGATGATGATCTGAAAAATGAAAATACTTTAAATCATAATCGCAAATATGATTGCACTAGTGAGACCTAAAAGGATACTAATAAATACTTTTTCCTTCTAAAGCACCTATAAACATAACACACACACAGAGACACACACGCAGACACACATAATTTAAAGAGAAACAATCTCATGTTTGAAATTTTGGAGATAACAATGACTGATACATTGTCAAACAGGCCTAAAACTTTACCACAGCTTTGGTGCCTCCTTTGTGTCAAGTTGAGATGCACTTTTTAAAGCATCAGTTGTATTTAGCAGAAAGTTCACATTCCATGCAATACATTTCCATATTAATATTTCAAATCTAGAAATCAAATTGACAATCCCATGGAAACTCCACATTTCTCTTAGAAACAGAACACGTGAAAACCCTTGGATAAGGTCAGAACCACTTGACTGACCTTGGGGTGGCCACATCCTCTCTTCTGCTCTTTACCTAGTTGCCAGAGGCTGTTTGGTTCACTTTCCCTTTCCACTTTCATTTAAAGAGTAGAGATTGTGGTGCAGTTTGCGGTGTCTGTGTTAGAGTTGCACGGTTGACTTGTGAGCAGACTCATCTATCGGTAATCTCAGCAGTGTGCCCAGAAGTACTCTACGGAACTCAAAGGTTGTGGTCACTCTCAGAAACATTAACGTTCTTATTGCTTCTGGGTAGGTCATGGTTAGTGTCTTATCGTTGGCAAAGTTTGGCCAGATTCGATTCACAGCTATTTTGAAAGTGAGTACATTTAGCTGTCTGAAGCTGAGATTGTGCAGGTGACAAATCAGGTCCAAACTCAGAGTTCGCACCTTTGTAAGCAGCATCCAGGCTCATGGTATGTGAGATGAGACTATCAGGACACCCAAGAGAGAGAGAAACAAGTGACAGTTTCAAAGCCTTGCATCTAGAAGTGATAATTATCCGACTCTCTGGCTTTTCTCTCCGAGTCATAAATAAACCCTATTCCTGTACTTCCCACTACCCTGGGTACATTGACCTCACAGTCTTGCTCAGGGAGACTTTTCTGCCTGGGGTCACATTTTGTGCCTCCTTAAGTATCTGTATTGTTGGGTTTCTTTTGCTTCATGGTTTGAGAGGAAAATGAAGATCTTCACCAAGTACTCGAGTTTGCTGAACAACAAAATAAATAAATCAGTGATGTTCTTGGTGGCCATGTCTGAGTGTCCCAAATCTTCCCCACCAAGGAGTCATTCATTAGGTGCTACTGGATCGAAAGTAACAAGTTTGTGCCAAAGTCTTTAGCCTAACACCCCACCCCCACTAGCTCCTGTAGATTAACTCCACTGTGCCTGGATTAACCCTCTGGATCCTGTTATTGTTTCTTTTCGTTACACTTATCCCCATGTCCTCTGTTGTCTTTGCTCTCATGGGCAGGAACACAGCAAAGAGCTTAAGCCACACTAAGCTTCTACAGTTGGGAGCACCTATTTGGGATTCTTTGACACTTGTCCCTATTCAGTGTAAACATTCACTTTGAATCCAATAACCTTGTCAATAGAAATCATTAACACTAAGTCCCAAGTAAGGCCTTGTAAGCAAAAGCTAGGCATGTTACATTCACTGAACAAAAACTAAGGTCAGAAACAACCTAATGGTCTGTTGACCCCAGTAGGAAAGATGCTCGCATCCAAGAACCACATCCGCTTTTATATTATACATTTAAAGCCTGTGGCACATGTCCTTAGAGGTTATCAAACATTACTGGTGATGCATTCACTCTCCTTCACTTTATGCCAAATCTTTTAAACAGGCTGGGATGCTGCATGTGTTTAGCATAAATGTGTTGCCAGGGCAATGGATTGAAGGAGGCAAAGTAAACATCATTTTATGCTAGCTGTGGATAGAAGTAATTTCATCCTGATCTCCACTTACCATTTCACTTGATACATTTGATTCTGATTCTGACATGGTCTCCAAGGAGTCTTGACATTGATTAGAAAGGCCACAGGCAAAAGCCACTGAGCTAAATTCCAGGGAAGGACAAGAAGGATATTGTTTTTCTCAGAAGCGACAAGACAAAGAATCGATACTCTGAGCACTGTATGATGTCATAACTTGGCTTTCTTAGCTGCCCTGCCAGCAATCAACAGTTGGACAGGGTCCAAGGCGAGTCTCCTGGACTCGGTGCACAGACCTGGAGCTTCCATTTGCAATGGAAGTTGCATCCTGACATGTTAGGAATGCCTCAGAAAAATCGGTCATCTTGCCATGATTACTTGAAAACAAGTGCAGGGCTGAGGTGTTGAGGACTGGAGTTATTAGTGGCTTCCCAGTGCTCAGAAACTTCTTCCCACAAGGGCGTTGACCACCCAGAGCTTTCACCTCATCCCTAGAAATGATGCCCAGATGCCAGGTGTTGAGAGGCAGGGCCAGGGCCAGTGCCAGGTGGTTTTCAGGATAAGAAGATCTTTCCCATGCCTAGTCTCTGTTTTCACAGACAATCCAGAAGAAAAACCATGTCTTGGTGCTCTTTTCCACAGCACATGTACACACACACACATTTGTCACTTTTATCAGAGAGCGTTGAGTGTTTGATTGCAAGGAGAGGGCCTGCCCCATCTTTTCGAGAGTCCGTTCCCTTTTCTTAAAACATCCTGAAGAGTATCAGTCTAGGAAAGCAGAGAATGCATATGACAGCAGGAACTTGGGGGAGCCAGTTTCAGCTGGGGGACCTCACCTTTTTATTATGTAATGAATTAGTGTGGAGACACTGGAGAATGCCTGTTTCTTCAGATCTCAGTGATAGTGATAGAAGCATGATGAGGGAGATGGTAAGTTGGCCACCCCCGTTACTACTGCAGAGATGGAATACTGGATCTGCACATTGTTGCTAAACTTAAAGCCACACATCTCAACCCCGAGCCAATTTTGAGATGTCATCTCTCTCTTGCAGGGTGGGAGTAGAAGGGATGGCGGTTCTAGACCTCATAACAGGAAACAAGTTATGGACTGAATTGTAAATTGGGGCCTTAGTTTGGGATGAAAATATAACATCAGCTCTGGAAACTAATCTATACTCACTTAAGGTCAAAAGTAGGCATTGCGTTTACATTTAAGTAAAATGTGTCAGATGTAATTACAAGTAAACCAATTAGATGCCTTGAGTATCTGCCTCCAAGCTCCTGCTAAGAACGATAAACTTACTGTGAAGAACTACTAACAAATCCACAGATTAATGTGAATTTATTGTCAAATCATAATTTATGTGTGAGAAGACCCAAGGTCTATCATTCTTTGAGTCTAATTTAGGGTGCATCCCACACCTAGGAAAATGTCACCTTGTTCCTGACATCAATACTTGTTTCTGCTGCCAGCCTTCCTGCTTTAGCACATTCTACCGGTCGAACATTTACCATCTTCAATCTTCCCACCCCAGATGTATAGATTTGAACAACTTACTCCCCCCCCCCAAGTCTCAAATTACGTAGTGGTAAACTCGGTGGGAAATAGTGTGGACCCCTAAAATTATTATAAAATATTATGATTGCCTATAGAAAACCATTTAACAAGGTGTGTGTCTGGCAGATGCTAACCATGTTTAAATGTTGAACTTAAAAATATTTATGCATTTCTCTGTTGTTGAATTCAGTGCTAACCTCTTGCTCTGAATTCATTGATCTATGAAGTATTCATTATCAACCTAAATTACACTTGTAAATTATGTTTGGCCCCGAAAAAAGAGCTACTGTAGAGTATTTTAGATGCCTTTATTTCATATGAATCTGTGTTTTCTCCCTCATTGTATCTTTGTAGCATCTTGAAATGAAGCAAAAATTTCTCCAGAACAGGGCATTCTACTGAATTTTCACACTGCATCTTTAAATATCTGTGATATTTTAAAGTGAGAAACTGCCCCAGGTTAAGTACCATCACACACACACACACACACACACACACACACACACACACACACACTCACACACACACACGTACCAGCTCAGCTCAGATGAACACTTTGTTTTATTTACTGACTGAATTAGATAATTAGACCGTATATTTGAATGGGCCACACAGAATGGTTTACTGCCCCAGCTGTGCAAGGGTTATGTTAAATATGGGAGAAACATATATTCTCAGTGTTTAGTTAACTAAAGCCCAAGTAACGCATAACCACCCACACCAGGAAACCTCTAAACACATAGACAAATCTTGGGAGATATACAGCATCTTATAGATTGATTATCCCTGCCTTCTATATTTCTGTTGCTGTTGCATACAGATCATTAGGCAGAAATGGCTCTTATTTCAGACCCGTGTAAATCTTTCAATGGGATGCTGAATCAGTCTGCTTAGAAATGTTACACTACAATAGTTAATGGGATTACCTTCTAAGCTATGAAGTGAGGGATAAATTATTTGGGGAAATCTAATCAATGATGCTATAAAAATTAATTGCAAAAGCTTGGGCTCATTTAGCTTCTGTTTTATAAAAATGGTCAATGAAGAAAAACACTGTCAAAGCCAGTGTGGAGCAAATCTGTCAGGTGTCAAATGGCACCTCATGGGGCCCGGCCCTGGACTACTAGCAATGAAAAGCTACAAATGGGGATGATCTCACGTGACATGAGTCGGACAGTATTCTTGTTGGACTTTTATTATAGTTTTATTATAGTGACCAGGGCAGTTTATCTCCTGTGCTTCTCGGTGACGGCCATGGTGCAGTTTTTGAAGACGGCAAGACATTTAAGGAGGCAAAGCTTGGATGGTGACTGGGGACCATTAGGGTCAACCTTTGAAGGTGATATAGGGGTCAATGGGGTCAGCCAGTGTCCCCTACCATGGTGGGCTGAGAACTCTGATAGAATGTTCCAGAACACACCTCTCCTGCATTAGGTCACTTGTGTCCCTGAGAGGTGAAACATTACAAACATGTTTTTGTATTCTTCCTGTACACTGTGTTTATGACTGATTTCTCTTCCTTAAATCTTTCTTAACGTTTTATTTAAGTCATACTAGTGTTCCCCCTGATTGTATCCTGTGTGTGAGGGTGTCAGATCACCCGGAACTGGAGTTATAGACAGCTGCAAACCACTATGCAGGTGTTGGGGATTGAACCCAGGTCCTTTGGGAGAACAGCCAGTGCTCCTACCCACGGAGCCATCTCAAATGACTACTATTCTCGAATGTCAACTTGTCCACCTCAGGAATCAACTAAAGTACAGGTGGCTGGGTCTCCCCCCACCCCTGGAGGGATTTTTCCTTGAGCAATACTTTTGAGATGGGAAGACCCACCCTCAACCTGAATCTTTTGAGATGGAAAGATTCACCTTAAATCCAGGCCACACCTTCTGGTGGCAGCTTCGCAAGGACTTGGAAGAGGGAAATGCTTACTCTCAGCTTGTGTGCCTTCACTTTCACTGCTTCTGTTTAGGGAACCTGATCCTTTGCAGCAGGAGGGAACCCAGCTACCCAGCTGCTTGGAGATGGACAGGCAGATTAGAGGATTTCCATCCAGTTCTGGCTATAAACACTTCTCAAATAGGGACGGTCACCTGTTCAAAGAAGCAGCCCTTCCTGATGCCTGTTACGACCCTCTGAGTGTCTTAGGTACTTGTGTGGACTTCGGCAGTGTGCTTTGCCCCGGCAAAGCTTTTGTCATTTCACCCAGGCAGAGCTTTCGGCAGCGTGTCAACTCACCGACACCTGGTGAGGTCAGAATTCAGTACATTAGCTTCACAGTTCACTTAGCGCTGACCCAGCTCCCCTCCTGCAATCTGCCCTGAGGAATGCTTTCTATGGGTGGGCTGTCATCCCAAATACTGCTCACCCCAGAATAGCATCAGCATCATCCTCATCTTCCAGAAACCTCAGCCCATGTCACAGCAGATGTGTGCTGATTTTAAGTCACCTCTCTGTCCTCCCTTCCACGCAATCTTACCTCTTCTTTCAATTGCCACACCGTGTGAATGACTTTCATGTAATTTTAAATTAAATTGATATTAGTAATAGTATAAAGTAATTTATTATTAAGCTTTCTTTTATTTCTACATTTTTATTTTTAGGATTTCCACTCTGCATTTTGACCTCTCCCCTGTGATGCAAAGCAGTAAACATTGAGGAGAACATGCTCCATGTGCACTACATACTGAGTGAAAAGATGTAGTGAATACATACAAGGAATATTGAAAAAGAGAAACTAAAAGTTTAAAAAGTAATTAAAAATAGATAAGCTATTTCACATGTTATTTCAAAGTAGCATAGACTATTTGGACACATTCTTTTGAAAAAAACTACTCTGTTTGTGTGTGTGTGTGTGTGTGTGTGTGTGCACTTGTGTCTGTCTGTGTGAATGTATACATGTGCATGCATGTGTGAATGTGTGTGCATGCATGTGTGCATATAAGTATGTGTGCACTTGTGCTTGTGAGTGTGTGTGTGCACATTTCCATGTGAGTGTGTGTGTTTGTGCACATGTGCATGTGAGTGTGTGTGTTCACATGTGTGCATGTGACTGTGTGTGTTCATATGTGTGTGTGCCTTGTGCTTGTGAGTGTGTGTGTGCACATTTCCATGTGAGTGTGTGTGTCTGTGCAAATGTGCATGTGAGTATGTGTGTTCACAAGTGTGCATGTGAGTGTGTGTGTTCACATGTGTGTGTGTGCCTTGTGCTTGTGAGTGTGTGTATACACATTTCCATGTGAGTGTGTGTGTTCATATGTGTACATGTGAGTGTGTTTGTTCACATGTGTGTGTGTGTGTGTGTGCCTGTGTTGATTTTTCTTTTCTAGACTTGTAGCCTACTTTCTGAACTGCTGATCTCATTCATCCTGTTGCTTTAACGCTGTCATCATTCCTCAGCAGACAGACCTATTTGACCTTCCTACATATTGGCCATTAATCATTCAGCAACATAGCTCAGGAACACTGCTTGAAAAATAAGCTTATCCTGAAGTTTTCCTATATCACATTTTAATTGAGTTTAAGTCACATTGTTTAGACATCTCCTCTTTTAGTAATTCTATTTATTTTTAATTTATGCTGTTCTGAAAAACATTTTTTAAAAGCAACATTCAAGAAGAAAAGTTGTTTATTACATTTTCTGAGCTAAACTGCCCTTGTAGACTCCAGAAAGTATGGCTGCTTGTTATTTAGATGGTCCTGGACTCATGCTGTATGCATGTTGGATATAATGCCATCATGCAGAGGAAGCATGGAGAGCCTGCTCCCACCTGGGTCCTGGTTATGGAGGAAAATTATCCAAAGAGAAAAACAATAATGGGATTTCAGGGTTATTGACATACTTTCAATTTACTAATGCATATACTTTTTAAATGTCAGAAGTGAAGCAAACTGGAAGGTTCAAGTCCATGGGAGAATCTCTTTGTAAAAAAAATCCACCATTGTATTGGATCTAAAGACAGTGTTGTTATCCTGTTTACATGGTAGGTGTGTGCACATGTGTGTGTGTGTACATGTGTTTAAGAAAATGAGCCATGATTCTTCACTGTTTTAAACTGGTAAGCAGCTCTAAATGTTTTTCTCATTTCTTAACTGAAGCTATCTTAATAATGTCATGTGCTTTATTTTCACTGTGAGCTTTAAGGTGTTAATTCAATTCCAAGTCCACAGAGGTACATATAGAATACTACAATGGAGATGAAGGAAAAAAAGCAATAATATAGTTTAGAAAATATGAACCTGTAGAAACTATTCCCCTTAAAAATCTGCTGCAGTCTCCTCTTGCATGCACAAAAGGGCAGATCTGCTAGCAGTCCACAGATCCCGGATGGCCCATGCATCCTTACCAGTCTCCACATTTCCCTGACTCCACCCCAGCAGGAGCTGTCTGCTCTGTAGTGTGAGTCACTCCACCCTCTGAGCAGAGCCTTCTGCTCATAGTACTCCTGATATATTTGCTCAGTTTCCCTTTTTTTCTAGATAATCTCTTCTCTCATTAAAGGGAGATTCAAATTGTTATTGAAACTGAGATTCTGAGAGTCATCAGACATCAGCCCCACTTCAGGCTTTTGAAACAGTTACCTGGTTGTGAAACAATGAGACCCATGTTCTGCTGCCTCCCTTCTCCGTGGTGTATCAGATCCTTAGAATAGCTCATTAAGTGCACTGCACTGAAATGGCAATTAGTGATGTAATTGTTTATTAGATGGTATGCATATGTTGTGGTTTAAAGTGGTTTCTGAAGTTCATATCAACTGAATACTTCCTAATGTATCCATCAGCTTCACCCTCTTTCTTTCTGGCCCTTACATACAAACAGCCTGTCATGACCATCTCTAAAGAAATACTGCACATTAATGTAAGAATGTGCATGGAACTGCTTTGAAAGTTGAAAAGCACAACACTTCAACTAGTTAGCATTACACAAAGAGTTTTAAGAATAGTGTTGACTTTAGTATCCAGACCTACTTCTCTATTTTCTCCAGCCATGTCAGTAATTCTGTTTCTTGAGCTATGCACAAGCCATTTCCTCTTTTCCCTCAGGTGAGCTTTCTTGTCTCCCAGCCCTGAAGTCTTCTCGGGAAGAAGGCACTTATCCTAGTAAGCTGGTGCCAGTATTCCTGAAAGTATGAAATACACAGCATGAGCTAAAAGATGGAACTGAGATTTCCATGCTGCTGAGGGAGTGGAGCATGGCCACCAGTTGCATATAGCAAAATCAATACAAATGACCTGAAATAAAAAATTGGAACATAAGAATAAATTGGGATATTTTGTTTTGTAAATTACAGAAATACCAGAGGATATAGTATAGGATTACTCTTCTTATTAATATGACAAAATACTTGACACAAACAACTTAAAGAGGAAAAGTTTATTTGGTTCACAATGTTAAAGGGTGAGTCCATTATGGCAGAGGGTGCTGAGAATAGAGCAGTTCACCTCATGGCTGCTGGGAAGCAGAGAAAATGTTTGTTCTTGTTCCCCTTCTTCTGTTTTATCTGGCTCCTATTGTGTGAGATTGTGTGGAGCTTTCCCTCCTCCTTAGTAATTCTCTGGAAATACCCACACGGGAACACCCACAAGTGCATTTTAGGAATATCCTAGGTATTTTATAAAGCAATCAAATATATAATCAAGATCAACTGTGTTGAATACCAAAACTAAAAGTGATCTTTTCTGTAAAATGTAGAAAGAAGATGCAGTCAAAGCTGTGACTCTGACGTCCTCTGTTGAAACCTCAGAAATAGCTAGTGTGTATCTAAGAGGAGAGTTGAAAAGAATGCTTCTAAGAAGCCTGACAATCTCCAGGCATCTGTGGTTCAGCTTCTTTTTTTTTTTTTTTTTTCTAATGGAATTAATATCAACAGGAACCATGTGAGATATAGAAAGTTTTCAAAAAAGAATTTTGTTGACAAAGGCATTGCTCACTTGAGCAGAAATGGAGAGGAATAGGACAGGGAGAAAGAAGCCTTTGGAACCCAACACTTACTGTCTCAGTAGGGAGAGCTCGAGACTGTGAAACTAAAAATACAAAATACATTTCATGGAAAAGAAGCAGTAGTGGTTCATAGGGAATACTGAACACACAAAGGATAGACAAGAGCTAAGAGGATTGTATCAGACCTTGACTCCTAATCAAGGGACAGAAATGTGCACTCTGTTGGATTTTATGATCATTATACACAAGTGATTCTGAGTTTCTCCCCTGTCCCTATTTTTGAGGATGTTTACATTGCCTTCATACACTTGACTATTATATGTAGAGTATACAGGGAAAATGCTTAGTTTATGGACCTTCATGCAAGATGGTCTGTGTAAAAAGAACCATATTTAAGAAATTTCATTTGCAGTAGGATTTAAATTAGGACTTAGTGCCCTTTAGTTCAATTAATGATTAATACATGGTTTCAGAAAAAAATATTTGGCAATACACAGTGGGTATTTTGCCTGTGTGTGAAAGGCTAATAATTTATGCCCAGAGTATATGCTTTGGTGGTTTCAAACATGTCTAAAAATTCTTTGACATACTGAGATAAAGTTTAAATATTTATTATCCATCCATCCATCTATCTATCTATCTATCTATCTATCTATCTATCTATCTATCTATCTACCTTCTGTTACACATCTTTTCAGTACAGTTTCTAAATTCTGAGAGCCAGAAGTGCTGATGTCCCAAGGCAAGAGAACTGAATGTTCCACTTAAATAAGGAGCAAGAGTTCGCTCTTCCTGCTCCATCTGTGCCTCGTTCAATGAGCCCTCTCGTGTCAGTGGGGGGATCCTCTGAACTCAGTCTATTAGGTCTAGTGGAAACACTTCCACAAACCTGAAGCACAGAAATGATGCTAGATATCTGGACATTCTTCAGCTCAGTCAGGTAGGCACAGGAAATTAGCTGCCATAATCATAAAGAAATACCAAAAAGAACCACCGACTTAGCCAAATGTGCAGCCCAACCAAGTACTTCTTCCCCATTGCTGTGCAGCAGATGATCTCAAAGGCGGTAAATTAAAGAAGCAGACCTGCCTTTCAGCCTCAGTGTGGTAGGGGTTCCTGGTGGGCTGTGGAGGCACCAGTACGTTGGGGTTTCTCATGAGGATGCAGTAAACATGCTGTCTGGGGACATGGTCATCTGAACACCTGACCGACAGAGGATCTGCTGCCAGATGGCTATCTCGGCTGCTTGTCAAAGGTGGCATTTCTCTCTCACTGACTCTTGGAAGCAAAACTCAACCTCTTCTCCGTGGATCTCTCCCTGAGCAGTTTAAATGTCATTATAACATGGCTCCTGGAATGGTCCAAGACACAAAACAACCTGTAGCTGGTGTTTTCTATGACAGCTGGTGCCTTAATTGCATTTCTCATGACCGTTTCTCTTTGGATCATGCTTTGAGAAGACAAAGGCCGTCAGCTCAGGGAACACATGCAGGTGGAGAGGACTCAGCTGTGCTTTCAGCAGCTGCTGTGCAGGTGATCACATGGCATCTCTGGCCAGAGAGCAGCGGCGACATGGAAAGATGAATGCCGGCGCCTTACTGGTTTTCTCACTTCCCTGCAATGGGGGGGGTCTTTACCCCCAGCTTTATCTCTCTGGAAAGGCCCTCACAGACAAATCCAGCAAAGCTCACAATCAACACCTGCCACCTCATCCTGGTATTCATGTCTTTTCTACTGCACCCTACGCAGGCTCTGTGTGCACTATATGGGAATGTGTGCACCAAAGGTGATATCTCTGTGGGATTTTTTGCAAGCTGACTATGACAGAACTAGACAGCAGGTCCTGACAAAAACACCCTGCGACAGGTCTCACGTGGGAGGTTTACTGGATGGGAATACTGAGGCAGCCTCTTGGAGAGGGAAGGAAGAAGATTGGGGGCAGGGAGAATGTGACTTTCAATGGGGCCATGGGGCCTGCTCAAGGAGACATGCGTCTGAGGCCGTGGCACAGGCACAAAGGGACCTGCAAGAAGAGCAACATTCAAGAGATGGCAGAGATCACATGTCTTGTCAGTGGGTCCCTCAAGAGCTGGCTGTAAAGATGGCTCATTGTTGTGGAGGAGTCACCTTTAGCTGTGGATGTGCCCGACTGCCAACAACTACCACTGTGAAATTATAAGTAATTGTCATTGATTTATGTTACTTAAGTTTTGGGGTAGTTTATTATTTCCTGTTGAGTGACTAATATACAAGTAAAGCAATTTGCAATGCATGGGCTACCAGGAGCGGTTTGCAATGAAGACTAGAAGTTCTGCCCCACCCCACCCCGGTCCATGCAGTAGCAGGAGATGAGATCCTCTGGACCCAAATACAAGTTTGCATTGGCTTCGAGAAAGCCCGTGGTGCCTGGTAGGTGAACACAGATGCCGAGGGGCGGAGCTGGCTTGATAGCCGAGTGGCCAGTGCTAGGGTATAAATGTTTATAATTCCTTAGCTGATTTAATGCACCTATTTTCTTTCTTCAATAGCAAAAGTTTTACTCTTTTGCCAAAATTCCAACCGGAAGCATCGGACCTTAGAGTTTCTTCTGGTGCACAAATACCTTTCACCTTTGCCATGCTTTTTAAGAATACAAAACAAACCACATTTGTTTCTATTCTAGACTTTTTTTTTTAAGGTGGAGAATTTAAGTGTGTCTCCTCAGACAGAAGCATCAAATGAGGGATGATCTGGGAAGCACAGCGCACTGTTTCCAACAAGGTGGAGATTTCATCTGGAATGACAGGCATCCAGGGTAATGATGGGTCTCTGAGGACTCTGTGTCACAGCTGATTGCTGTGTGCAACTGAGCAGTAGTTTATTATCAATACTTGTTCTCCCCTTCGAACTGAGAGTGAAGCAGTTACTGAGTCTGAGTTTTTGAGTTGCTTCTGATCCCTTTGGGTTTCTCACAGGCCTGTTTCTGCCTCCCATGTTGGGATGGACCATCTTGCAAACCTAAAGTTCACAGGCTTTATTTTGAAATGGGCTGAATTCCAGAAATAGGTTTTAACTTTATTATTTTTCACTCTCTCTAGGGACACCTTGACAAAAATGGCAAACCAGAAGGCTTCCTGGAGGTTAATCTGTTTTCTGGGTCACGTGATTCTTTTCAGTTTTCATCTGCAGAAGGTTTTCTGGCAACAATGGGTTTGGCTGGTGGTGAACTGAAGAAAATCCTGTTGCTTTAGAGGGAACAATGGGCGGGATTTGAGAGCAGTCAGGGCATTTGCTTCATACAATAGAAGCTGGTGCAGACTGGACCTGTGAGTGTCAAACAGACTGTGTGGGAAAAATCTAAATGACCGCAACTGAGTCAGCAAACAGACTAGAGGGCAGAAATGCTGACCGGGCAGCAACAAGTGGTTTGATTAACTTCATTTCATTCTCAAAGATTATCTGGACAAAAAAAAAAAAAAGCCTATAAAGCAATAGTCGAGTATTTATGAAGCAAGAGGGATCTGAAAAATCAAGAGGGAGACAGTCAGTGAACTGAAACACTGGAGACACAAAGCCATTTGAAACTAAGAACACCTATCTCAGAAGCAGTTCTGTTCCAAGGTAGAAACCTGGGAAGACTGGATGATCAAAGAAGCTGCTGAAATCCTCCATCTCATTGCTGGAAACTCAAAACAAACAGAGGTCGAATTGCAGCGCTACCCCCAACCTCCAGCGGATTCAAGCCTTAAATCTGTTGAGTAAACAGTTTTCCAAGTAGCTTCTACTTCTCTGGAGCCTGGTACAGCTGAGCTCACTGTGGTCAGCACACATTTCCAGGTGTGACTGGACTGCTGAACAACACATTGTCTTCTGTCCACATGCGTCCAGCCCAGCAACACCTCAGGCTATCCATCAAGAGCGAGACATGGTCAAAGTCAGGACTCAGACTCAGGCTACCTGAACAATGGGGAGAATCAGATACCACAAGACCATATTTCCCTCCTGAGAAATGCATTTTCACTTTTTTTCCTTTTGGGGGACTTGAATCTAGAGCCTTGAGTGCTATAGAAGTTCTACCATTGAGATGCATCTGTGGCCATCTCTTATTTTATTTTTAAGCAGGTACTTGTTAAGTTGCCTAGGCTGGACATAGAAGCAGCCATGTGATCCTCCTGCCTCAGTCTCTCGAGTAACTGGAACTACAGGTCTGTACCCAGCTCAGTCTTTGTTCTTTATATACTTGCTTCACAATGCTGTTCTCTAGTATAAATTAAAATTACACACACACACACACACACACACACACACACACACACAGACACATGCGCACACACGCGCACACACACACAAGGGGGAATTTGAATATATAAAGAACAGGATAATTGAAGCCAACTAAAGTTTATCAAAACAATGCATAATGGTATAATGCTTGGCATATTATTATTACCATTATCATTCAAAGGATATGACTGCTGTATTGCTATAAAATGGTCCTGAGTCTCCTTAGATTCTGGCCCCACAGTAACCAACTGCTGGCTACTGCTCTAAGAAGGATGAAGAAGGAGAGGTATCGGGGTGGCAGATGAAGAATTCTATTCTATGCTCTTATTCAGTAGTTAATAGAGGACATCCATGGTCTCTGGTCTCTTAGACCTGTGCAGAGATTCTCTGTCATTAACAAGCTCCTAAATGCTCTGCAGAGAGATGCTAACTGGAGACATCAAACAGTAACTCAGTTCTGACACTGTCTACCCTGGAAAATGGAGACTCAGACCCATAAACTATCCCATCAGACACCAGTGACATTCTGAGTCATAACTGTAAACTGAACTTGCCAAGACAGGAGCCCTTCCATGGGCTCAACTGATTTGCTAGGGTGGCTCAGAGCCCGGGGCAGCACTGAGCTAACAGGTGAAAAGATGTACAGAGTAAGCCATGTAGGTGGCCAACTCTCTAGAAACCTCCATATATTTGGATCTCAGAAGCTCTCTAATAGAGCTCTTCTGGGTCTGTATGGAAACCTCACTGTGTTTGACAAAATCATTGCCACGAATGGCCAATCTAATGTTCAAGTCAATATTATTTTTCATAGTTGGTGGGTAGGCTGAAGGGTCAACCCACAAACCATGACTTGCTCATTCCTATGACAAGGCTACATCCTGAAGCAATCTAGCGGTAGCTGGCACTAGCCAGCTCATTAGCATACATTAGACATTCATTTGGGATAGTTCAAGGATTTCAGAGGCTCTGAACCTGGAAACTGGGATTAAAAATCAAATTCATATTTCATAACAACACACAGGAATTAAAGGTAAGTTTCATAAATAGGAAGCCTGACAACTTCCTTAACAAACCTATGCATGAATCTATTGTGGATTCCTGTAAGATGCTTGGTAATGATGGAGGCAAAATTCACCTACTCTGCTTGGCAGAGATGTTAGCGAATACCAACCAGCCCATGACCTACAAGTTTGGCTTGGGTCTTGAGTAACTATCAGTTCAGGTCCTACTCTTGGAAAAGTAGTTAGACTTTGGCCAGCCGTTAAATGTGATTTTTAAGTTGTTCCTCTATCCATGACAATGAAAGAAGACTTGCATCTGCTCGCCATTTGGTACAGCTTTGATAGGGATGCTGTCCCCGAGATCATAGGGCGTTCATGGTGCTGCTTACCTGGACATCGAGGAATGCTGAGCAGCAACTAAAGTCCATCCGAAAACTCTGTTCTTACCTGGGCTTTGGCAAGCAAAAAACTACTTGCATTAGAGTGTTTCCTTGAGCTGCAAAACTAAAAACCGTTGTTCTAAAATGTCTCTGAAGATCATGGGTGGTTGGTGACTTAGAGTAAATATGTACAGCATTGAGAAGAACTTGTATCTTGTATGCAAATTCCACATCAAGAAAAGGTCAGTAAGAAATTAAGCTATTTATAAAGCAATTTCAAATTTGTGTGTGCTTCAAAGAGCAGTAAGGGTGCTACCTTCTTATTAACACATTACTTTATGTTTTAATCAATGAGCAAGCCATTCACTTACCCTGCTAGCTTTTCTCTGAGATCTACTTAATTTCATCCAGAAATAGAATATCAAGAAAAAAGTAATGCTACAGAAACCAAACATAATAAAATGTAGTCGCTGATGTTTTCTTGTTCACATTTTATGCATCTGAGAGATCCCATATGCTGACAGGGGTGAAAGGCATACACCTTTAGTGTCAGCCCTTTGGAGGCAGGGGCAGGTAAATCTCTGAGTTTGAGGCTAGCCATGGTCTACAAAGTAAGTTCTAGGTCAGCCACAGCTACACATCGAGGCTCTGTCTCAAACAAAAAAAAAAAAAAAGCAAACAAAAAACTAAAACAAAAATTAAACAAAGAAAAAAACAATAGAAAATGAAGAAGAGGAGTAGGAGGAAGTATGAGGATACATAGATTTTCCTTCTTTATACATCTAACACAGCAGAAATGGGCCTTATTGAGGTGGATATATATATATATATATATATATATATATATATATATATATATATATATATATATACATATATATAATGTACACAGAGGGGGAACTGACCTCCTGACAAGGTTTGTGTCAACTTTGAACCTCAGAATGCAAAGTTACAAGAAACTAGAATTGTGATGGATGCCTCTGAGTTGGAAATCAGGAGATATCACTTCAAATTAGGTAAGGATGTCTTTCTGAGACAAGTGAGCCCAGAGACATGGGCGTGTGAAGACCAAGAAGGTTTAATGATAGCTCCAGAAGTGATGCCTAGAATGGCCTCTGGCCACTAACAACAGGGCAGTTTATGGAGTCAACTCCTTAGCGCTGGAGGAAGAAACCACCTTCCTGACTTTTAACTCTGCCTTGTAAAATGGAAACAAACGGAATGGGTTTCTGTTATTTAAGCTATCTAGTTTCCGGTGATTTGCTACAGTGCCCCAGGGAAGCTAATAAGCTGTGTTTCTGGATATTGGCATGCCTTCTATTACCAAGAATTCCTGCAAAATTAATAAAAACTGGATATCTTTGATTAGTGTACTTTTGTTTTGGCTAATCTATCTGTGACCAGAGTTAGTGAGGCATTCTGCACAGGAAAGAGATAGGATCAATTTCAAGCATTGAGAAGTAGGGAGGGGGTTCTATCAGTGACGTACTTTCCACATAAGCTTGAAGACCTGAGTTCAGATTCCTAGCATCCACATAAAAGCAACCATGCTGGCACGTACCTGTCTGTTTAGGGATGGGAGGCCTGGAGGGTTTGTTTCCATCCAGACTAACCAAGCAATGAACTTCAGATTCAACAGGAGATCATGTCTAGAAAATCAAAGTGGATAACAGTGGAGGAAGACACTCCTCTGGCCTCCAAATGTGCCCAGGAGATGGGATGTACCATCACCCTGCAACCTGTGCTTCTGCTAGTATCAATGTGCAGATGCCATTTTTGTAGCTCTTACCTGCAGGTTTAGTTTGAATTAAGGCATTGGGGAGGGCATTTAACTTAGTTACTGCTAGTTTGGAATGTCTTTGTAAGAGTAGAGTTGGCGCCAATGCAGTATGGAAGGCTAGGAGATGGGGGTCACACTTACTGTGTTCCTATGGAAGCTTCAAATATTTTATATGGATTTTTATTCGATT
Source organism: Micromys minutus (assembly GCF_963924665.1). Lineage (NCBI taxonomy): Eukaryota > Metazoa > Chordata > Mammalia > Rodentia > Muridae > Micromys > Micromys minutus. Next base: position 55,768,631 of record NC_137983.1, on the reverse strand, counting down.
TTCAGACATGATAGTAATGAGTGTCCATCAACTGCTGAGCAAGCATTTGTAGCCTGTACATTGGCAGAATGGAGCAAAAGCTTATGTTGTGACCCATTTCGAAAATAAAGTATCTTGAAATGATGATAATAATAATAATAAGAAGAAGGAGGAGGAGGAGAAGGAGGAGGAGGAGGAAGAGGAGGAGGATGAGGAGGAGGAGGAGGAAGAGGAGGAGGAGAAGAAGAACTGGACACTCCTGTGAGGAAGTGAGGAAAAAGCAAAAGGGAAATTTAGAAGCAGAATCAATATTCCTGATTATTTCAGGACAGTATGCCACAGCAACAAAAGCAAGCGGCTACCACACTAACTAGCAACAAACAAGTCAAAATAACAAAATTTTAATTCATGATCTGGAGTCTTAGTCCAATTCCCAGACACTGAAAAATAATTCTGAAAAGATAAATTAAGGTCTTTTGCTGTGCTGCTCTTCAGTAATATCAGAGGAAGCTGAGCTACAGCTCAGAGTCAACTCACAGTATTTGAGAAGATAGGATCATCTGTCTCTAATGATTATTATCTATCTATTATCATCATTATTATCTATCACCTATTGATCATCTATCATCTACTTATCTATTTATCATCTGTCAATTTATCTATCATAATTATTATCTATCACCTATATATTATCTATGATTATCATTTCTCACCTATCTATCTATCTATCATCTATCTATCTATCTATCTATCTATCACTTATCAATCGTCTACCAATATTAAAAACTTCCTGTGTCATTTTTATTTTACTATTTGGGCACACATGCCCTTGCATGTGGTGGAGGCCAGAGAACACGTAGGAGTCAGTTCCTACTGGGTCCCCAGTACTGAACTCAGGTTGTCAGGCTGGGTGTCAGGCACCTTTATTGTCAGAACCGCCCCGTCAGTCCCGAGGTCTGCAGAACGCCTTGCTGATGATTAAAACTTGGCAGCTGTACTGCAAATATGAAAGTGTGTTGTGCCAATAGGATGTACGCAGAAGCCTGGCCGCACTGGAGAAGCAGTGTGGTAATGAGGCGCTCCTACACTAGTCTGCGTGTCCTCCTGAAGAGACCTAGCTGATAAACTGCCTGTTTTTACTGCAAAGTGCATTTTTGATGGGGAGCCCTCTGGATTTAAAGGGAAATTCCTTTGCCAAAAAATAATAGGTATTGGACGTGTCACAGGGGAAAAGCTCAGTTTCCATTCATTTCCTCTTTCTCTGTATTAAAAAAAAATGTTAGCTTTTTTTTTTTTTTTTTTTTTTTTTGATGCACAGAGAACACTCTTGGTTTTTATTTATTTTCTTTTTCCTTTTTCCCCCTTTCTGTTAGTTAGTTGACAGGACCTCCAGGTAAAAGAAATGTTTTTAATAAAATATATTCCCTCACACAGTGTGGAGTAGAAGGTAGCTGAGCAAGAATAAAGATGTTATTGCAGGCTCCTTGGAGACGGCTACAATGTTCGCTTTAATCTATTTGATCGTCCCTGAATGGCTGATTGCAGCTCTTTTCTCTCCAAGGCACAAAAGAGAGGCTTAATATATTTATATATGTACATACCTAGACTGTACAGCCACTGTACGCATGTTCATTTGCTTTCTTCCTGACCTCGCTCTGTGTCTGCCTTTCCTCTTGCTGTGAGCTGAAAAATGGAAGCAATTTGCTGTAGTCATTCCTAAAATTCTCTCACCCGATATCTTGAGTTTTATAATTGCTGCGATCTGTCACTCACGCCAGCCGCAGTGAGTGAAAACCGTGAGTGGGCTGCAGTGGGGGTGCAGCAATGCCTAAGTGCCACAGGCAGCGGCCGATAAAATATGCGTGCCCCAGTTCTCCTCAGACACAGTATAACCACTCCAGCGCCGAGCCCAGACCTTAGGCTGGGTCACGTGACCCCCAATTTCCCCTGGGACCCGAGACGTTACTGCACACAGTTCAGACGGCTCTTCAGACAAAGTGAGACTCCAGGCTAATGATCTTTCAGTCCTTTGTCCAATCTGCACAGAAATCCACCACGGGAGAAGGATACTCTGGTTCTTATGAAAATAAACCATTCATTTCAGGATAACAAGTTTAATCACCCTGTGTAAAATGCTGTGATGGAAGTGGTAAACTTCTTGGCACAGTACCTGAAATTGATGGTTTGAACCTATTCGATAGCATTCTTCCTTAGTTCAAACTGCATTGTACTTTTCTTGGTTCCCAGATTCATAGCAACATAGCCATTCAATGGTCCCTCCGCTGAGCTGCTTCCTTCCTCCCAAGGCACATTTATTTTCTTCTAGTTTCCATCAGGTTGACGCTCATCACTATTTAATTAATGTGTCGACAACTCCCCCAACTACACTTTACTCCACAGACAGCCACCGGCTCATGTCTCTCTGTCATATGGAACTCTGCTTGATCAAGACAATCGCAGTTTTCTCTCTATCAATAATGTAGCGCTGTTCACATAGCATCAGCCTCCAACTTCGTTCAGCCAGCAAGTTCCCATAAATGCGCTAGCTAGATATCTGGCTGCAAACCGCGTTTCTATAACTTAAAGCCCTAGAAGGTTTTATACACCTTTTAAAAAAGAAGACATTTTTGTATGTATGTATGAGTGTTTTTGTCTGTCTGTCTCTCTGTATATATACTGTGTGTGTGTGTGTGTGTGTGTGTGTGTGTGTGTGTGTGTGTGTGTGTCTGAGGAGGCAGGGGAGGGGATTAGATTCCCTGAAACAGGGGTTACAAAGAACTGTAGACATCATACATCATACATGTCCTGAAACCAAACCTGGATTCTCTGAAAGAGCAGCAAATGCTCTAAAAGACGGAGCCCTCTCCAGCCCCTCATGAAGGTTTTTTTTCCCAGCTTGCTGAACTGCTTCCTGGTTGTTTCTATTAATGGAAGCCCTATCTAAAGTAGGGTATTTATTTTAAATGTATGAGAGGCCCAAAATAAGAGATTAAAGTCTGGCCATACATAGCATGAGTAAGAAAGCAAAACCCAATCTTACACATGCAAATGCCTGCAGGAAATTCTACAAAGCATCACCTGCAAAAAGACCTTATGTACAATGGGCTCATCATGGTAGGAACATAGTAGGGTCTTTAATGAGTATCTTTTCATTGTAATTTTTATTTTCTGGTTGAGATATGGATTACTCCATTTGGAAAAAGTAGCTTGTATTTCTCTTTGACATTACATAAGAGAGACAGTATCAAACGTGTGTAGGGTGCAGCACGTGCTTTGCATTGCTGCAGACACGTGTAGGGTGCATCGTGTACTGTTTGACTTACACAGGTCTGTGCTGTTGACCATCTTTCTGTTTCTCCGCTCATGGTTACGAAGGCAGAGATCAGACACGCGTGAAGCCTTAAGACAGCAGAGCTGAGCTGGTCACATGGTGGACATACTCATGCACATAGGTCAAATGGAGAGATTTTCGGGTTTGCCCTCAGATGCTACATGGTTCTGCTTTAAAAGTTGTATCATCTGCATCCTTGCTGTGTGGTCTAAGGCCATTGTGACTTTTCTGGGTCTAAGGACAATGATTACTTTGCAGATTTACTTCAGGGTTTACTATACAATCAGATCTAAAATGTTACCACTTGGGAGGCTGAGGCAGGAGGATTCCTATAAAATTGAAGTCAATATAGGTCACATAGTAAATTTCAGGACATCCTGGACTATGAGACAAAAATATGAACAAACAAAATGTTAAGTACTACACACAAAGTATATGAAGTATGAAGGAAACATGTTAGACACTGTGCTTGTGTTAAAGACATGGCTCATATTGTGTTTAAAACAGGTTGGAACAAGACAATGTTATTTTCTGGCTCCTGCCAGGAACGCCCTGAAAGGTCTCTCCTCCCTAGGACATGTTCCACAGGGTGGTAAGTCATATACTTCCACGGGAGATTGCTCCTGATCAAGCAACTTTCCTGACTCAGCTATCTTTCATTAAATGCTTTTTAGGAAAGTTATATACCTATCCAAATGTAAGCACAAAAGGAAAGGAAGATGAAAATGGAAGAACAAGGTAATAAATGAGATACTGTAGCATGAGTCACACGAAAACACGGGAGGTGAAAGCTGCACTGGTAGAAAAAGCGAACAGCTTTGCGGGGTCCTTAATGGGCTGCTGTGCACGGTGCTGATAGATTTGAAGCTTCTTACAGGTAAAGCGAAATGGGAATTCAGCCATGCAATTTACCTTGAGCTGGTGACTGCAGAATTCGGGGTGCTTGCATACCTACCCGATGACCTTGCTAGTTTGTTCAGCTGTCCCCCTGAACCTCACTGGCCAGTGGTGTCCATTCTCTTGAAGGCAGACCTGACTGCACTCCCCTCCAGGCCCCCCACAGTGTTGCCCAGAACCCCGTCCCTAGGGCTTACTTGTCTGTCTGCTGTGGACCCACTCACAGTGAGCCCCCACACCGAGCTCTCCTTTGCTCACTGCTGTTTTGCTGGGGCCTCCATCAGTTCATAATCTCTGACCATGCATCAGTGTAACTGCTATTCTCTGGCCTGCCAAAGACCCTCTGCGAGACCTTCACTTGAGTTCTCTTGACTCCTTTACTGATCTAGGCGTTGATCTAGGCATAGCAAGACTCTGTGGGGAGCAGTAAGCACCAACTGAGCATGAGTAACCCAGAGGCTGCCACACAGCATGTGTGACAAGGTTGTGAAGAATGAAAGGTGGGGCAGTTGCTGGAGCAGGACCCGACAGTTAGTAGCCATACTTACTGCTGATTCCAGGCGCTCTTCCCAGTGGTCTCGGCTGACTCAGACACCGCTCACGGGTCCAGAACTAAATCAGATAAGCTGTCAAGGGTGTGAGAAGATGGCCCACTAAGGAATAGGCTTGAGTCAGCTAGACTTAAACAGAGATGTTAACCACACTGCTTGTGCCCCTCCACCATGACACCTGCTGCAGAGCCATCTGACAGTGTGTGTGTGTGTGTGTGTGTGTGTGTGTGTGTGTGTGATGTGTACTTTTTTGAGACAGAGTGATTGTGTAACCTGTAACTCACTAATTTGGCAAGGCTGGCTGACCAGCGATCTCCTGGAATCCCTCTCTGTGCTAAGATCACAGGCTCAAACCGCCACATCCAGCTTTTTATGTGGAACTGGGGATCTCAACTCAAGTTCTCACGCTTGTATGGTAGGCACTTCACCAAGTGAACCGTTTTTCCCATTCTTAAGAGAATAGTAAGAGGCCCCGTCTTGTGAGTGTTTCATGGGAGTGATCACAGCTACTGATATTCAAGATGTCAGTGGTCCTTATCTCTGTCTACCTTTCTAAGGCCTCCTTCTATCATGGCTCTGCATCTCCGAGTCTCCTCTGGAAGGTAAACTGATCATGTTAGACCAAGAATTTGCCCTACTGCAGTGTGATTCAAATCACTCTATCTGAGAGACTCTGAGTCCCAGGCAGTTGACAAGGTTCTGAAACATTCCTGAATCTAACTGAGTTCACTCATTATGCATAAAACTCATTGAATAGATGGCAGGCAAACATCTGATTAGTTTGTGAAGGACGGGTTGGTAGGTTAAAGTGTACAATGTTTCCAAGGCTTGTGATGTGCCAAGATGAATGCCCAGGGAGAAGTGTGCCTGTCCTCTGCAAGCCTGTCCACAGCAGATGCTGTTATATCTGCTAAGTTGCTGCCAAGAACAATGCCACCCTTTGTTCTGAAGCCTCTGCCTATCTGTGGGATGAGCATCTACACAAAGTGATGGTCTTTTGTATTCTTAAAGTATTTATTTTGCTTTGTGAGTGCCTGCATGTATCTGTGTGCAGCCACATGCCTGGCTTGTGATCTCAGAGGACAGAATCTCTGGAACTGGAGTTACGGGTGGTTGTGAACCACCATGTGGGAGCTGGGAACTGTACTTGGTCCTCTGTAGCAGCAGCGAGTGCTCTGCAATGTCTCCAGCGCCCACATGCGTTCTTTACAACTTCACTCAGCCATTCTTTTAGAAACACATTATCGGCATTAAAACTGTATTACATAACACCTTGTATATCAAGGGTTACTATTTAAGTTAATGAGTGTGATATAGGTAGGTAGATAGATAGAATGATAGAGGTATAGATATAGATTTGGAATTAAACCAGGACCCTGGGTTCTCTGTCATCACTCTACTGAATGACAGACCTTTGGACTTATTTTAAGACTGAGTCTCACCAAGTTACACAAGATGTCCTTGAACTCACTCTGTTAGCCAACTAGTGCTTGAACTTGTGATCCTCCTGCCTCAGCATTTGAAGTTCCTGGGATTTCAGGCCTCTGTCACCAGGCCCAGCACATATGTTAAGATTTGATCTGCTTTGGGCAGATGGCTCAGTGGGTAAAGGGTTGTGCTGCGCAGGTCTGGTACAGAACTAAGATAAAAGTGGAGAAGAGAACTGCTCCAAAAGTTGTCCTGTGACTTCCGAGTGCAACAGAGCACATGTGCCACCTCTGCGTGTGTGTGTGTGTGTGTGTGTGTGTGTGTGTGTGTGCGCGCGCGTGCGCATGCACACTCAAGTACATGTCAATAATACATAAAGCTAAAGATTTATATTGTTATAGGAGGTTTTTCCCAAGTTTTTGTTAAGAAAATGAAATCCAACAACCTTTCTAGCTTCAGCTAACCTTGCCTTGTTTTCACTCCTGGGAGAAGTCAAACAATGCACAAGAAAACGTCTTGGATATTCTTCAAGGTTTGGGTCTGTTGAGGACATCTGTTCTTTCTGCGTCCTTTTTCCTCCTATTTTCTCTGATATGTCGCTGCCATGCATCTAAGGAAAGTGTCACCCTAGACTCGGTGCCATCTGGTAAACAGGGGCCAGGAATGTCAAACAATACACATTAGTAACGGCTTCTGGCCTGGGAAATGCGTTTGTGTGGGACTTGTAGACTTTATTTGCTCCAACGGAATTAAATAAATGCTTCTCTTTCCATTTATAGTTTTTGGAACGGCTTAATGGGACCTTACAAATCTGGACTCTTCTTTAAAAATAAAGCAAACTTAATAAGCAAACACAGAACTCTGGCTAGGGTGGTATTACAGGCTTTCAGTTGGGAAATATAAGCTTCCACTTAGTCCTTGAAATAATGGTTGGCTCTGCAGTAAGTATCTGGCCTCCACTAAATGCACCAAACTGCCTACCACACTGCTACTGTCATGCGCTTGCAGTGTGACCTGGTTTAACCACCCTGTGGCCCCCAGTCAGAGGGTTTACAGCCTAAGCCAAGCAATTCCTGCTTTCACTTTAATTGCAAATCGGATTATGTCATACCCTGCTTCACCTTTTAATGGCTTCCTACAGCTTTTAGGGTACAGGATGGATACCCACGCCTTGCCCTCCGGAGAGAGCCTTTCTGAGGTGATTCCTGCATCTTTCTCTGGCACTCCTAGCTCCTACCTGTCAGTCCCAAACTCCTGTGTAAACCGCCCTAGGCTTCTGGGCTCAGGAAAGTCCCAAACTCCTGTGTAAACCGCCCTAGACTTCTGGGCTCAGGAAAGTTTTTGCTGTAATGTTGTGCTTCCTGAGGACAGTTCACAGACACATGAATTCTCACTCTCAGGAACTTTTCCTGGGAAACCCTTGCTAGAAGTCCCAAGGTGAGGCACAGTTGCCCATTCTTTACATGCTCTGTCCCTCCTATTCAACATCAAGAAACAAGAAGGTTAACTGTCTGAATGCCCGTATTTTAGGTAAAGAGGAGAAGATATTATATCTTCTGTCCAGAGAAACTGCATAACAGAAAATGAAGGTTCATCAAACATTTCCGAAATAATATCTCAGGTATTAAAAGGTTGAACTAGGGTGGTTTGTGTTTGTATACCTCAGTACCGGCCTGTGTTTGTATGCGTGTGGATGGTGTATGCACTGAATGTGCGTGTGGCTGGTGTATGCACTGAATGTGCGTGTGGCTGAGGTGTGTTGTGTCAAATGAGGACCAGTTAAATCTTCCAACCAGGACTACCATCCAGATGAGTTGTTGTCAATACATCCCCCTTTCCCATTTTCAAATCACACCCCTTTGTTCTGCAAACATCAAGTCCTTCCTCACAAATATGGGAATAGCAGAAGTTGGCATTTTCCCCTCAAAGTTCTTTTGTGTTTTCTCCCTGGAAACATCTTCTCTTCACTATGAGTTACATGTTTATACAGTTAATTTCAAAAATTTCTAGTTTCTTTAAAATGCTTTCCAAGCATGTGGCAGGCATGCCTGGAGGATGCTTGTCTCTTCCTTCCTCTGCGCTCTGCACCATGGCCACATCACCATGCTTACCTATGAAGATGAAGAAAGAGGTCACAAAGCAAGTGAGAGTCACAGAAAAATCAAGTGTCTAAACTACGTGGCTTAGTCTTCTGTAAGGAGTTGACTCGGGGACAACTGAATGGCTCCTTAGGGTTACATTTGCAACATGGAAGTGACTGGAAATGCCTGGCATGTTCCCTCTGCTTTTATGCTTCCTTTTTGTCCAACATGGCTTTTCCAGCGAAAACTGATGCTGAGCTAGACTCTGCTCAAGAGTCATAGTTCAGTCAGGCATGGTGGAGCATGTCTGTAATCCTGGCAACTGGAAAGAGAGAGAGGGGAGAAAGAGAATGAGAGAGGGGGGGAGGGAGAGAGAGAGGGAGAGAGGGAGAGAGGGAGGGATCAGGTTCCTCTATGAGCCTGGTCTATGCCACAAGTTTGAGACCAACAAGTAGGTCCTAACAAATAAGCCACAGTTAGGTTTTTATCAGTTTTGAAAACATGGTGATAGTCTGTTGGCAACATGAACTTGGCTACAGTGAGAAACTTGATCAAAAGACAAAACCAAAACAAACACACAAACAAACAAAAACAGGTTGCCAGGTGTGTCAGGAAAAAGCAGATGGTTGGCTTGCCACTGAGGGAAGCAGGATTGCTTGCTGGAGGTGACATGAGATGCTCAACGTGCTTCCACCCTGGGTCTCAGAAGGTGACATCAGTCAGGTAGACTGTCGTGATTCAAGTTCATACTATTCTAGATACATTTTCATCTCAACATTAATTTTAAATTTTGGTCACAAAGATTGGTGACTGAAACTCTCTCTCTCTCTCTCTCTCTCTCTCTCTCTCTCTAAATGTATGAGTATATTGTAGCTGTCTTCAGACACACCAGAAGAGAGCATCAGATGCTGTTACAGATGGTTGTGAGCCACCATGTGGTTGCTGGGAATTGAACTCAGGACCTCTGGAAGAGCAGTCAGTGCTCTTAACCACTGAGCCATCTCTCCAGCCCCGTGAACTATTTTTTGAATGTGCATCTTTGATTCTGAATCTTAACAAACAGAAGGAAGAACCTGGGAGACGTTTGAGAAGCTCCTTGGGTGAAGATGCTGTGGACCCATATTTCTATCCCAGAGCTACTTACCAGCCTCCTGGGTTCTCAGTTTCTTCATCTCCAAATAAAGAGAATAACTTTATGTTTTCCGAATTTTCGAAGATTATTCTAAATTATTATGGATACACACGTGTATAAATTATATTCATGTTCAACATACAGTCATCTAAGTTAAGTACGATTATTCTAAGTTCTCAGAATGACTTTAGATCTACGTGAAAGGTGCAGGGTGAGGCCGATCGCTGACGTCAGCTCGTCAGTCCTGGTGTTGATACCTTCTGTAATTATCAGTCGTTCACCAAAACCAGGAATCTGCAATAGTTAGTGCCTTGCTATTGACAAACCCACAGAACCAACCCACATCCTAGCGGCTCCCCCGAAGCTTCATTAGTTTCCTATGTCTCCTTTACAGCTACTGACTAGACCTCCTTGCCCAACTGCATTTTGTGATGTTTCTAGAAGGTTCCACTGTCTTTATGAACCTGACACTTTTCAAAGTAAGTCCCTTAATTTGATTTTGTTTTCTCTTATGACAAGATGGAGGTCAGACTTTTAAGGAAGACAATCACAGCCTTTTTGATGCCTCCTATGGCAGGGGAGAAACTCAAAATGTTTCAGGATATACACAATTTTGCTCATGTTAACTCTTTTCCAAAACCTGCCCTTCCTGCTTCCCCGCCTCAAGTCTACTATTATTCTCTTGGAAATCAAGCAGCGTTCTACATGGCGGAACTTGCTTGAGAAAATTACATATCCCATAAATGATTTTGCCAAGTAAATCTACTACCATCTTTCTTGCTTTCACCCACTGGGATTCCGTTCCCTGGTGGCTCCGTGACCTTCATTGTCATCTCACCCTGCAGTTACAGAAGCGGGGAGCTCTCCAGTGACATGCTGGACAGATCCATGTGGACACCACAGTGACTAAGACACCAGCTGCCCGTGTTTAAATGCCATGCAGTTTATACACACAGAAACCCGTGGAATTATCTCTTTCAACAAAGAGAGTGGATGGGACATTCATGGCAAAACTGAATGCCAGTATCTAAAATGAGCAGATGATTTTGGTAAAATTCAAGCGATGCTGAATCTGAATCAGTTTGAGCTCACACCCATTGTGGGATTTGAGAATGAAGGAACAGGGGTCTGTCTAGTGCTAGAATGTGCTTTGTGACAAGGACAAGCCCACAAGGCCGGAACCAACAGGGCAGAGATGAAGGAGAGCCGCTCCAGTCCCTCAGCATTCTAGTCTGGGGTCTGGAGCCAAACCAGAAACGGTCATTTGAAATATTTGATAGGCACTATGTTTTCACGGGAAGGGCTTCTGTTTCTACTCTGTTTGCCAAGAACACAGACACGCATCCCCCTTGGACACACTTTGGGAACCAGAAGGGGTAGCCTGGGAACTTAAACGAGTTTCCTAGGTTCATCACACTCTCTGCAAGAGGTTCCTGACCCAAGCACGCAGCGCTGAAAGGGTCAAACCGAGGAGTTTTACTTTGTTTTCCGCCTCCCAGCTCCATCTGATCAGAACAAGAATTCCATTTTCCCCCAATCTCCTCAGTACAAGATAACCAATTAAAAGCGGGGGAATCATGCTTCGGTGAGGAAAAGGTCCCAGGCTGTGAAGAGATAAAGCAGAAGGAAAGGTTCCCTTGTTCACTTCTCTCTCCTCAGGGAAAGCTACCTTAAGGGCTGTGAGAATACACCGTGCAATTACTCTACAAAGATGTGCTCCGAGATTTTAAATTTATTTAATCGCTCTTGTATTATGAAAGCTATACTTTTTAAGTCTGTCAGACAATCACCTTAATTTTCATATCGATTCATTCGGGGACAAAACAAAACTTTGTATAAACTGAGTGGAAAACAACTCTTCTGTGGTGAAGGGGCTGCGTTTGCCTTTAATTACAATGCGTGGAAGTGTTCCTCCCTAATTAAACATTTAAATGGAGAGGGGGTATAAATAGAAATTTTAAAAAGAGAGTCAGGAGGACATAGCTCACGCATCCCAAGATGAAGGCCTTTGTCTGTTTTCACCACACCCAAAGCCAAAGCCAAGCGATGGTGTGGGCTTCCAAAAGCTTGCCTACCCATTTTAAAAGATAAACAAGGCACTGTATTGCCAATTAGTAAATTAGCAACATCCGTCATCTATGAAGACTTACCAGGGTGGGTTAAAGTGCTTTATTATCTAATTAAGTCTCACAACAGGATGTGATTTTATTAATACATATAGTGTGAGAGCCGTGCAGTTAAGTCTGTGGCTTTATTGCCTGTGATGGATAATGGGTGAGAGAGGAAGCTGGGGACTAGCAGCACTTTAGGAAGGACTGTGTGCTGCACCATCTCACCGTACGGCATGTCGCCTTCTTAGACAATGGTGGACGGTGTCTGGGGCCTCCCGCCAGAGTCCCACCATTCGAGCAGGCCAGAGACAAGAGAATTGCTGAGAGTTTGAGCCCATGCTGGAGTGTATAATTAGTTCCAAATTAGTAAGGCTGACACTCTTTCTAACAATATTCAAAGTTAAGGAAGACTTTGGCAAATTTTCTGGCTTCAGCTAAAGTAAGAGGACCATGAACTACTCCACTGTCAGCCTCAGATGCCTTCTCCCCTATTCAAAGATCAGGACCCCAGCCTTCCTCTCCCCTACTCAGAGACTGGGACCCCAGCCTTCCTCTCCCCTACTCAGAGACTGGGACCCCAGCCTTCCTCTCCCCTACTCAGAGACTGGGACCCCAGCCTTCCTCTCCCCTACTCAGAGACTGGGACCCCAGCCTTCCTCTCCCCTACTCAGAGACTGGGACCCCAGCCTTCCTCTTTCCTACTCAGAGACTGGGACCCCAGCCTTCCTCTCCCCTACTCAAAGCATATTTGGAGGAGCTGCTTAAATGCAGGGTAACTTTCCCCTCTCCATTGGGCTGCTGATCACAATCACCCCAGAAGACACACCCAAAAGTGAGTCTGCATGCTTCTAAATCCTGTCAAGATTGGTTCTAAATCCTGCCAAACTGACTATGAAGAGGAGAAACTTTGTTATTGTTGTCTTTCTCTTCTGGACCTAATTTTATTCTCAAACTTTTTGGGTAGTCTTGGTTATCAATGTGATTGGCTCTATGATATACTGAGACACCTCTGGATGGATCTCCAGGGAGCTGGGGTGGGAAGGCTGGCTCCCAGAGCAGACAATGGCTTTTGGCCGTGTCTGGGATATGAAGACATCTCAGGACAACGCAGTGTCACTTTACACCTTGCTGGTGAGCACCTTGTTCTGCCGCTTCCGTTCCTCACTGACACCATAACCCAGTCTTCCCTGGTGTCCTAAAGACAAGGTCATAGCTTCCCAGAACCCTCCAGCCCTCCAAGGTCTGGTGAGGACCTGCCAAGGGTCTCAGTGTGGACTGAGTACCAGTCCTCATCCTCTCTAGTGTGCAGACAGCCATTGGAGTGACTCAGTTCCTACTGCACGAGCAGTCGAACAGTCTCCTTTTACAGTGTCTGTTTATCCTATCAGTCCTGTGCCAGAGAACCCCGATGAACCCCAACTCCTCAGGGAGAGAGAGTGCTCATGGACCTCTGGCTAATAAGATGATGTTTGCTGTTTTTCAAGAGAGGCAGACGTAGGAATCCTCCTCCCCTTTAAGTTCAGAGGTATTGGGCTCCTGAAGCAACAGCTGCACCATGCTCTTTCTGTATGCTCTTCTTTCTCTGTCAGCAGAACTTAACATGTACTAGAGAAAGTGCCAAAGTGACACTTTAAAGTCTGTCTGTGTGTGTGCATGTGTGTGTATGTGTGTGTATGTGTGTATATGTATATGTGTGTGTATGTATGTGTGTATATGTATATGTGTGTGTATGTATGTGTGTATATGTGTGTATGCATATGTATGTGTGTATGTGTGTATAAGTGTGTGTATGTATGTGTGTGTGTATATGTGTGCCCACAGAGGCCAGAGGAAGATTCTAGATCCCCTACAGCAGGAGTTATCGGTGGTTAAAAGCCCTTGACATGGGTATTAAGAACTGAACTTAGGTCTTCTCTTAATTAATGAGTTCTCTCTCTCTCTCTCCAGCCCCTAAATGACTGGACTGAAAGTTATGCTCTCCCTTCAGAGAAGCTTTGAGCGGATCTGGGAGCATATGTGAGTCACCAATAGAGACATTTCCTTTAATAGTCCACTCCTACCATGCCTGAGCAGTTCACTGAAAAACAAAACAAAACAAAAACCAGCCAGTGGTTACTGCTGAATGTGCTGAGAAAAGAAACACAAGGCAAGACTGCAGACATGGCACGTGTGTGTGCAGAGCCAGTGTGTTTCCCCATCGGTACTACACCTGGGGACATGGCATGTGTGTGTGCAGATCCAGTGTTTCCCCATTGGTACTGCACCTGGGGCAATGCCAGCTTGGCTGGGGAAGGTGGGCTCTCCCCGCAGTGATCCCTCAGCCTTGAGCAGAGAGATTCAGCCTTGTTGAGGAAAAGCACAATGGTAGAAAGTTAACAGTATCAACCTTTGAGACAACCCGACTATCATTTGTCTGTGTTCTTCTGGACAAAACAATAAGAGAAGATTAGAGGCTTAGAAGCAGAATTCAGGTTCTGGTGAGAAGGAGAACACATGGATAAAGGCAGAATTCCTCTACTGCAGCCTGTGGTACACTAACCAGTGTTCTGAGTCCACGTGGAGAATGGCATCTCTAACAGAGGAAACAGGAAAGCATCAAAACCGGAAGTAGACCCTCAGAGATGGCTAAGCTCTTAGGCGCATGAGCTGGTCCTGCAGAGAACTTCAGTGCAGTTTCCAGTGTCAGGAGACATCCCAGTCCTGGGGGGACTTGACTCCTGCCCTTCAACCAGGACATCCGTGTTCATGTGCGCTTACCTCCAAAGGGGCACGTACACAAATGTCAATCTAAAGAATCAAACTATTATAAAACAAACCCAAGGATGTTTCCTTAAGAAAGATATGTCTTTACATTTATAAGGGAGGATATAAATGCTTTCTGTTAGACTTTTCATAGGGGTGACAAATTGCCTGCCGAGTGTAACTTAAGGGAAGAAGGGCTCGTTCTGACTTGGGATTTCGTAGGAGTTGCTTGTGGTCTGGTGTGGCACTGATTCTGCATTTGTGGTACTTACCTCGTGATGGAGAGAGAGAGAGAGAGAGAGACAGAGAGAGAGAGAGAGAGAGAGAGAGAGAGAGAGAGAGAGATAGAGAGAGAGAGAGAGAGAATGAAAATGGCAGCTGTAGCTGGCTTTCTTCTTTTATTTCCATCTGGGTTGTCAGCCAATGAAATGGAAGGATGCACACACACACATTCTTTGCTAATCTCCTCTGTAATTACCCTCAGAGACACCACAGGTGAGACTTACCAGTTTCTTAGGTGTTCTCAAACCAGTCAAGCTGGCAATCAAGATTGACCATCAAAGATGATTAAAGTGTCTATAAAAATGTGAGATCATGTCTTCTATGGATGTCAAAAACCACACCCATAAAGTCTCACCAAATGGCTGCCTAAGCATGACTTGAACAAAAACAATAGTCACACTGATACGGAGCAGGTGATACTTGAGCCTCAAAGAACTACAGGCAACTAAGGAGGGCTGAGAGTGGGGGAATATTTCCCCCAGAGAAGAGCACACCAGTTCCTTATTTAATACTAACTGGTCAGCCCTGGAAACATATACATGTAACATACAGCCTGGCAGTGCTGGTTCATGTCTTTATTCTCAGTACTTGGAAGGCAGGGGCAGGCAGATCTCTGAGTTTGAGACCAGCCTGATCTACAAAGTGAGTTCCAGGAAAATCACAGCTACAAAGAGGAAATCCTGTGTGAAAAAATTAAATCAACCCAACCCAACCAAACCAAATCCAACCCAACCCAACCCATCGCAACCCAACCCAAACCCAGCCCAAACCCAACCCAACCCAACCCAAACCAACCCAACCCAACCCAAACCAAACCAAACCAAACCAAACCTAACCTAACCTAACCTAACCTAACCAAACCAAACCAAACCAAACCAAACCAAACCAAACCAAACCAAACATTACACAGGATGGTGAAATGACAGACTTATAGTATAACCTCAAAAATAAAAGAAATATATAAAAGAGTTTAGAAAATGAAAAGACAAATTTAAAATGTGGTGAGAAAATGTGTGATACACATTTTTTCATGGCTAAATAAGTACAACAGGTCAATTAAAAATGCCACAGGGAAAAATTTCAGGGGACACTAGGGAGATATATAAAAAGAGGAATAAAAGTTTTCCTTTAAGACACAAACAAAGAATTAAAACACAGGGCACAAGAGACTTTCACTGCCACAAAGCTGAAGTTCCTATCCTGCCAAAAACCAGAAGGGGAGGTTTGGCTGCTCCCTGGTGTGGCTGTTCCCTGGGTTGGCTGTTCCCTGAGGTGGCTGTTTCTGGGAGGTGCTCTTTGAATTGATGTTTCATCTGCAAACTGCATGAGCACTGCTGTATTGTTGGGTGATAACTGGAGTTAAGTCTTATTCCAAGGTGTAATTACTCCATGCCGATAGCTATCACATGCTGATGTGTAGACAGTCATGGAAATGGTTCACTTTTCCAAGCTGGGGGACTTTGAGGTGTATCAGTGAGTCACGGGTGGGGAGGACTGTCTGTAAGTCAGGTTCTGCCAGGAGTGCCTGTAAAGTGTGGTTTGTAAGGTGCGTTTTGGAGTATTTGACACCTTATAGAAAAAAAAAAAAACTTTTTAACATGCTGTTTCCACCTATAGGATTAAAAATATAAAGCACACAATCCTGCCTCATTTTTCCTCTGAATAATGTAGGGGGAGTTAATTTGCTGGAATTAATAAAATACTAGTGTCTCCTGAACTTGGTTTGTTATCCTGGGAGATCCTCATGCTGACAGACCCAAAAGGAGACAGACAAAACTTAAGCGTTTGTTTTCCCAGTGTTTTTGGTCATTGAGAGCTCTGTTCACAACCTGTCCATTAGTAAGCAAGTGTTTGATCAACTGACTGTCTTGCTGACAAGTCACCCTGTGCTGAGAACCATGCCTGGGTCCCTCATTTATCTGCACAAAGGCACATGCTACGTGTGGCCCCCAGACCAATTTTTCAACCCAAAATGTAATCTACTTTTAATGAAATTAAGCAGAGTGCAGTCTTTTGTGCCATCCTCTGAAACTTCAGTGATAAATTGAATTTGTTTTGAAAGCCATGGTGAGTGAGTCTGAATAGCTCTTAGGAGCCTTATGTTCCATATTGTCAAACAGTAGACATTTCAGTATGAACGTCAATTCCCCTGTCTCTGGGCCAACCTGGAACAACAGATTAAAAGGGAAAGCAGAGAGTGATTTGCACAACCAGCATGTGTACTGAAGTGATTCCTCCTGGATGAGCAAGGAGACGTGGATTAGTTTGGTCCTTACAGGATAACCCTCTGCATCTGTAACTGGTCAGATCTGACGTCTGTGTTTCTGGTGTAGTGGAGAACAGTCCAGGCATTGTGCTGCTGTTTCCTTGGTTTTCCTCTGAGGGAAGATCTTCCAGAGAGTTCTCTCTACATTTCAAGTCAACAACAGGTAAATGTAAGCCTTCTCCCCTCCCTGAATTTTCCTCCCCCACCCCGTCTCCCTCCCTCTCCCCCCCCTTTTTAAACTTGTAAATGTTTTTAATAGGTAGAAATTGGATTTTTTCACTTTATTGTGTGTATGAGCGTTTTGCCTACATATTTGTATATGTGTGTGTGGTACCCATGGAGGTCAGATGAGGGCATCAGATCTCCCTGGAACTGGGATTGTAAATGGTGGTGTGTCACCTTGTGAATGCTGGGACAAAACTTGGGTCCTCTGAAAGAGCAAAGCATTTTCTAACACTGACCACCCTACCCCCTGTGTGTGTGTATGTGTGTGTGTCTGTGTGTATGTGTCTCTGTGTGTGTGTGTCTGTGTGTGTTTGTATGTGTGTGTCTGTGTGTGTATGTGTGTGTGTCTGTGTGTATGTGTGTGTATGTGTCTGTGTGTATGTGTGTGTATGTGTGTGTGTGTCTGTGTATGTTTGTATGTGTGTATGTCTGTGTGTATGTGTCTGTGTGTGTCTGTGTATGTGTGTGTCTGTGTATGTGTGTGTATGTGTGTGTATGTGTATGTTTGTGTGTGTGTGTGTGTCTGTGTATGTGTGTGTGTATGTGTGTGTGTATGTGTGTGTATGTGTGTGTGTGTATGTGTGTGTATGTGTGTGTATGTGTGTGTGTATGTGTGTGTGTATGTGTGTGTATGTGTGTGTATGTGTGTGTATGTGTGTATGTGTGTGTATGTGTGTGTATGTGTGTGTGTGTATGTGTGTCTGTGTGTATATTGGTGCTGAGTATATAACTTATGGTCCCATCCATGCTAAGCACCTGCTATACCATTGAACCACATCTCCAGCCGAAATAATTGTCTTCATGTGTGCATATGGATGATAGGCATTTGAGTACCTGTTTATGTGTGGGCACATGTGTATCTGCATATGCATGCATGTGTGTGTGTGTGTGTGTGTATGTGTGTGTATGTGTGTGTGTATGTGTGTATGTGTGTGTGTGTGTGTGTATGTGTGTGTGTATGTGTGTGTGTGTGTGTGTGTGTGTGTGGAGGACTAAGGTTGAAGCTCTGCAGCTCATTCATTGATGTAAGATCTGTCATTTGAGCCCAGGGCTCACTGACACACTAGTCTATCTATCTGAGCTTCACCTTCCTGCCAGTGCCATCAGGAAGGAGCCAGTTCAGCCAGTCAGCTTTTGTCCTGGTTCTGAACAAAAAGAATTTGCTTTCTCACACTGCACTTAATCCACTGAACGTCTTTCTAGCCCTGGTGTTTACTGCCAGACCCACCAAGTCAGGTAAACTTCATATAATGATTCTTTTTCTAAGCACGAGAGTCAACTTTGCTTTATTTCGTAGTAACACCACGTGATTATATCGAAGGCTCAGCCCGGCTGCAGTCACAAATAACCCAGTTACTCATTTCCAAAGCGTGGTGTAGTGGATATTGGGATTGTTTATAACCGCCAACCAGACACCCCCTGGCATCTGGAGAATATTCCCAGGCAGTGAAAGAGCCACACCTTTCGATAATCAGCAAAGCCGCTCAGGTGAGGAGGGAGGTTCTTCCGTCCCCAGCCTGTCACATGCCTGAGGGCTTAGGAAGCAGGCAGAGCCACTTCAAGTACCTTCTTACCTTTAAAAGACAATTATCTCCGCATTTCTGAGGGAGAGCTGGTGCCACGGAGCTTCTTGGCAACACTTCTCACATATTAACTGGCTGGGCCCTCGGTGTGAGATGCACTTGCAGACGGCTCTGAGAGATTGTGTATTAAGGATCTGTCTGTAGCACCCTCCTGGGTTCCATCATGGTGCATGCTTGTGTGGGAATGAGGTTGCCAGGAGAACATTTCCTGAGTTATTCCTGTGAAGCCAGTGATTACCAGAGGCTCACCTAATCAGAAAGCCTGCTCTGTAGCAGGGTGCATTTTGCAAATCACTAGCTCACAGATTTCAATTTGCTCGCACCATGAAAGGGGAAACTCCTGTAGATTTGAAAGGGAAGACGTCAGATCCAGCGTGGCAGTGTTGAGTGATAGGGAACATTAGCCCCAGAGGGCAGAAAATGAGAAGGCATTCCCTTTCAACGCTGTGTACACAGTTTGAGGTGTTTAGCAAACAGATGATTTGTGAAGGGTGAGACTGTGCAGCCATCAGGATGCTAGGATTTCAGCTCTGGGCACAGCCTCTGGGACTGCTCAGGTTTCAAGGGGTGGGGTTCTGGGCTTTTGCCTGGTTGCCTCAGGAGATTATTATAGAAAGGATCCTGGGACTAGTCAGTCAATGTCTGGTTGTGTGTGTGTGTGTGTGTGTGTGTGTGTGTGTGTGTGTATGTATGTGTGTATATGTGTGTATATGTATGTGTGTGTTTGTGTGAGTTGTGTATGCGTGTGTATATGTGTGTGTGAGTGCACAGTTTAGCAAAGGCACAACTTTCCCATCAGGTTCTACCCTGCCTCTCCTCCTATATTGTTCCTAGTGCTTTCATTCCTTCAGGACTGAGTTTCTGAGGCAGGTAACTCAACCAATTGTGTTCACCTTCCATTTCCTTCCCTTGCTCCTTATTTCACTCAAAGCAGAAGCACTGTGACACGAAGGAAAAAGGGAAACAAACATAGGCACACACATGCACTCACATACATTCATTCACGTGCACAACCACACATGCATACACATGCATGTAGGCACAGGTATACACATGTACACACAAGTGCATACATCTATATGCAACCCTACAGACATGCATGCACACATGTACACACATTCACACACATATACATATGCACCCACGTACACATGTGTATACATATTCACATGGACACATGCATCCAAATACATACAAATGCACACACATGTACACAAGTATACACACATACATATGCATATACAGATGCACATACACATGCATACATGCACACTCACTTGCCCACACACATATCTGTACACACACACACACAAATACACATCTTTTTTTCTGGAGGAAGCAGACCTCACTTCACTCAGTCCTCTGTTAAATGGAGTCTAACTGGGCCTGTAGCTCAGTGGTGGGGTGCACGGGCCTCTTTCCAAAACAGAAAAAAAAGAATAATAAAATTCCAGCAAAATGTTTGTATGGTGGCCTAAAACCGCACCAGGCATTTTTAAACTGGGAGGAACCACTCAGTTGTGCTTTGCAGCAGAATCCGATATTCCACTGCCCTGGCATTTGGACCTGCTGGTATCACTTCTGCATTGAGCTGTTCTGGCTGCAGTAACTCCAGAGGCAACGAGTCACACTGAAAAAGGCAGGGTGTATGTTAACCATGACGATAACCTCTTGGGCTCAACCTTTCATTTAATATCTACGCTGGAAAGCTATTGGAAATAGGAAATATTTAATGCAAACATGCCCAGTGTTTGAATCATACATAAAATGACAACAGATGTCATTCCTCGAGTCTTTAATAGACTTGTACCTTTTAAATAGCATATGCCATTAGATTCGTCAATAACTTTTATAGAGCAGGTGTTATTGTCTGTATTTCACAAGTGAAAACGAGACCTGAGGAGCTTCAAGTCTTTGCAAGGCTGCACAGCAACCTTGGGTCTGTGCGTGGTGGCCCCGTCCTGTTTGGGTTTGTATATCATGGGTGTGAAGTCACTGCAGTCAGCCCAGCAGTGTGAAGATACAGCGTCAGCGGCGGGTGCCGTGGCAGTGACAAAACAGCTGAAGGCAGGGTGTGCTTAGTTTTGGCTGATGGTCTGGTGTGCTAAAGTACTTGCTATCGGAAATGGGTGGTAGTGAGAACAGCCAGAGGACTGGTCCCTGCCAGCTGGAACTTGCATCTTGACCTAGTTCATCATGGCGGATCAGGATACTGACAGCTCTAGTAAGAAGCTTGCTTGAGTACAACGATCAAAATCTTTCTACAAAATAGGTCAACTCACCAGGTCCCACCTCCTAAAGGTGCCACAGCCTTCCACAGCCTTCCAAAACAACATCAGCACTGAGCAAACAACAGTCCCCAAGCACGAGCCCGTGAGGGACGTTTCATATTCAAGCCAGACACAGAATTGTGCATCTGGGAAATTGTCCAGTGCTGGGGACATCATCCTATATACATCATTGCACCCTGGTATTTAGAAAATAGGACAAAAGATCACATGCCTCTGATCTCAAGTGTCTGTGTCCAAGGCGCTGCACACTGCAAAATGTAGGACAAGTTGCTACACTTTAGATCTAATGCCACCTTGAAGTAATTCTACCATAAATGTAAGATGACTTTAAATGTTGCATTTTGGATCCTTTCGGTTTATGCCTGCGTCCTGAGCTGACCCTGCTGGGAGAGAACTGGTCTCACAGAAGTGCTGACACACCTGAGAGCACAGAAAAGACCACCACTGCTGCTCTGAGCCTTCAGGACACAGTGAGAAGCAGTTAGAGACAGGATTCTTCCAATTTCTGTCTGCACCCTGTGCTGACACTGTGCTAATCCTATGCCACAGCTCTCTGTACCCACACCCTGCTGGGAGAGAGGTCTTCCTCAGTAGTGCTGACACAAGGCTTACAGAAGGGTCAAGTCACTGTCAGAATCAGCAAGACCAGTTAACACCAGAGATAAGCAGATGGTGAGAGGCAAATCAAAGAACCTAAGCAACAGAAGTCAAACAACCCTAATCAAGGTCACTTGGCATCACCAAAACCCATTTAAACCACCATAGCAAGTCCTGGATACCACAACACACCGGAAAAGCAAGATGCTAATTTAAAATCATAACTCATGATGTTAGAAGACTTTAAGAAGGTCATAAATAACTCCCTTAAAGAAATACAGGACAACACAGGTAAACAGGTAGAAACCCTTAAAGAGGAAACACAAGAATGCACAAAATACCCTTAGAGAATTACAGGAAAACACAATGAAGCAGGAGAAGAAATTGAACAAAGCCATTTAGGATCTAAAAATGGAAATAAAAACAATGAAGAATCCACAAAGGGAAACAACCCTGAATAAAAAACCTAGTAGTGAGATCAGGAGTCATAGATGAAAGTATCACCAACAGAATACAAGAGATAGAAGAGACAATCTCAGGGGCAGAAGATACCATAGAAAACATTGACACAACAGTCAAAAAATGCAAAATGCAAAAAGCTCCTAACCCAAAACATCCAGAAAATCCAGAACACAATGAGAAGAGCAAACCTGAAGATAATCATTGTAGAAGAAAGCTAGGATTCCCAACTTAAAGAGTCAGTAAATATCTTCAACAAAATTATAGAGGAAAACTTCACTAATCAAAAGAAAGAGATGACCATGAACATATAAGAAGCCTACAGAACTCCAAATAGATTGGACCAGAAAAAAAATTTTCTCCTGTCACATAATAGTCAAATCAATAAATGCACAAAACAAACAAAAAAAAAAATACTAAAAGCAGTAAGGGGAAAAGGTCAAGTAACATACAAAGGCAGACCTATCAGAATCATACCAGACTTCTCAACAGAGACTATGAAAGCTAGAAGATTCTAGGAAGATGTCATACAAATCCTAAGAGAATACAAATGCCAGCCCAGGCTACTTACATCAAGCAAAACTTTCAATTAACATAGATGAAGAAACCAAGGTGTTCCATGACAAAATCAAATTTACAAAGTATTTTTCCACAAATCCAGCCCTACAAAAAGTAATAGATGGAAAACTCCAACACAAGGAGGAAAACTACACTCTAGAAAAAGCAAGAAAGTAATCTTCTTTCAATAAACCCAAAAGAAGACAGCCACATGAACACAATTCTACCTCTAACAACAAAAACACCAAGAAACAATAATCATTGGTCCCTAATATCTCTCAACATCAATAGACTCAATTTTCCCAATAAAAATACATAGACGAATAGAGTGGATACATAAAGAGCACCCAACTTTGCTGCATACAGAAAGCACACCTCAGTGACAAAGACAGACACTACCTCAGAGTAAAAGGCTGGAAAACAATTTTCCAAGCAAATGGTTTCAAGAAACAAGCTGGAGTAATTATTCTAATATCGGATAAAATCAACTTTCAACCAAAAATTATTTTAAAAATATAATGAAGTACATGTCATATTCATCAAAAAATAAACCCACCAAGATGAAATCTCAATTCTGAATAGTTATGCTCAAATGCAAGGGTACCTACATTCATAAAATGAGCCTTACTAAGGCTCAAAGCACACATTGCACCTCACACAAAATAGTGGGAGACTTTAACACCTGATTCTTACCAATGGACAGATCATGAAAACAGAAACTAAAGAAAGACACAGAGAAACTAACAGAAGTTATGAACCAAATGGATTTAACAGATATCTATAAAACATTTCATCCTAAAACTAAAGAATATACCTTCTTCTCAGCACCTTATGATATCTTTTTCAAAATTGACCATATAATTGGTGACATGACAGGACTCAATAGTTACTAGAAGATTAAAATAATCACATGTATCCTTTCAGATCACCATGGACTAAGACTGGTTTTCAATAACAACAAAAACAACAGAAAGCACACATAACACATGGAAGCTGAACAATGCTTTACTCAAAGATAACTTGGTCAGGAAGAAATAAGGAAAGAAAATTAAAACTTTTTAGACTTTAATAAAAATGAAGGTACAGCATACCCAAACTTATGGGACACAATGAAAGTAGTGCTAACAGGAAAGCTCATAATTCTGAGTGCCTCCAAAGAGAAACTGGAGACAGCATATACTAGCAGTTTGATAGTACACCTAGAAGCTCCAAAACAAAAAAAAGCAAATACACCCAAGAAGAGTAGAAGGTAGAAATTAATCCCCATCAAAATTCCAACTCAGTTCTTCATAGAGTTAGAAAGAGCAATTTGCAAATTCACTTGGAATAACAAAAAATCCAGGATAGTAAAAACTATTCTCAACAATAGAAGAACTTCTGGGGGAATCACCATCCTTGACCTCAAGCTGTATTATAGAACAATAGTGATTAAAACTGTATGGTATTGATACAGAGACAGGAAGGTAGATCAATGAAATAGAACTGAAGGCCCAGAAATGAACCCACACACCTACAGTCACTTAATCTTTGATAAAGGAGTTTAAACCAACCACTGGAAACAAAGACAACATCTTCAACAAATGGTGCTGGTCCAACTGGCAGTCAGCACGTAGATGAATTCAAATCAATCCATTCTTATTGCCCTATACAAAGCTCAAGTCCTAGTTGATCTAACACCTCCATATAAAATCAGATACACTCAAACTAATAGAAGAGAAAGTGTGGAGGAGCCTTGAACACACACACACTGGGGAAATTTTTCTGAACAGAACACAAATGGCGTATGCTCTAAGATCAAGAATTGACAAATGGAACCTCATAAAATTGCAAAGCTTCTGTAAGGCTAAAGACACCGTCATTAGGACAAAACAGGAACCAACAAAACTAATAAAGGGCTAATATCCATTATATACAAAAAAACTCTGAGATTCTACCTCTCACCAGTCAGAATGGCTAAGATCAAAAGCTCAGGTGACAGCAGATTCTGGAGAGGATGTGGAGAAAGAGGAACACTCCTCCATTGTTGGTGGCATTGCAAGCTGGTACAACCACTCTAAGAATCAACCTGGCGGTTCCTCAGAAAATTGAATATTTTACCACCTGAGGTCCCAGCTATACCACTCCTGAGCATATACCCAAAAGAAGCTCCAACATCTAACAAGAACACATACTCCACCATGTTCATAGCAGCCTTATTTATAATAGCCAGAAGTTGGAAAGAACCGAGATGTCCTTCAACAGAAGAATGGATACAGAAAATGTGGTACATTTACACAATGGAGAACTACTCATCTATTAAAAGCAATGACTTTATGAAATTATTGTGCAAGTAAATGGAAATAGAATATATCACCCTGAGTGAGGTAACCTAATCCCTCACACACACACACACACACACACACACACACAACACCCATGGTATGTACTCAGATAAGTGAATATTAGCCCCAAAGCTCGGATTACAATTCACAGACCACATGAAGCTCAAATAGAAGGAAGACCAAAGTGCAGATACTTCAGTTTTTCTTAGAAGAGGGAAAAATTGTCACAGAAGGAAATTCAGAGACAAAGTTTGAAGCAGAGACTGAAGCAAATGACATCCAGAGATTACTTCACCTGGAGATTCATCCCATATGCAGCCACCAAACCCAGACAATATTGCTGATTTCAAAAAGTACATGCCGACAAGAGCCCAATATAACTGTCTCCTGAGAGGCTTTGCCAGATCATGACAAATACAGAGGCAAATGCTCACAGCCAACCATTGAAATGAGAACGAGTTCTCCAGTGGAAAAGTTAGAGAATGGATTGAAGGAGCTGAAGGGGTTTGCAACCCCATAAGAACAACAAACCACTATCCAAAGAGTACAAATGGATGAACCCATGACTCCAGCTGCATAAGTAGCAGAGGATGGCCTTGTTGGGCCTTAGTGGGAAGAGAGGCCCTTGGTCTCGCTAAGGCACAATGCCCCAGTGTAGAGGAATGTCAGGGTGGGGAGGTGGGAGTGGGTGGGTGGGAACACCCTCATAGAAGCAGGGGGAGAGAGGATGGTTTATGGAGGAGAAACCAGGAAAGTGGATAACATTTGAAATGAAAATAAAACATATTCAATAAAAAATAAAATAAATGAAAATAAATGGAAAAAATAAATGCTGTATTTTATGTATGTATTGGATATGAATTGATTTTCTGTCCATTTGTAAATTGATTTCAGCATTATTGATTGCCTCTGTGTATGCATTTATACTCTTTAAATTTGTTCTTTTAACTTAACACTTGAGTGACTCCATCTTTTATTAATGAGTTAAATACATTCTTTAATGGCTTGTTTTATGTGCACATGAAAGTGGTGGTTTTACATAGAAAAGGCAAGTGGCCCCATCCTAACAAGGAAACTCAAGTCCTAATAAAATCTGCGCTTCTCAGTACTCAAGTGGGATCTGGGAGCATTCTCCAAGTTACCTGGGCTGCTTATATCACTGAATCTTTTCTCATGAGGTCTATGGACTTGCAGAATGGAGTGAAGCAAAGTTGGAGATTAGTACTGGAAAATAAATATAAGTTTTTTGTTTCATACAGGAGTGGGCCATTTCCACCCTGTCTTCCTGGATAAGAGATTGCTGAGGTCTAACTACACAGTCAGTGCTCATGTGCTAGGCTTATGTTTTGTTGCTGTAAGAATGGGGCATCTTATGTCTTAGGTTTGCCCATCATGTCTGCTGAAACTCGAAACTCAGATGGTGTGGCTTGGCTCTAGGAGGCACAGGAACCATGCTCGATGAAAGAGATACATGTTCAGTGAGGTCTGAGCTTCTGTCTCCAGAAAGGTTGTTTGTATAAGTATAAAGACAGTTTTGTTTAGCTAAGAAAATGACTTATGAATTAGAAACAGAAGCGTGTCCACTAGTCAAGAAAAAAAACAAAGTTGAGTTATGTTTTCAAAGAGATGGTGTAGCAAACGCCGTCCATGTCTCGCACATCTGAACCATAACTTATCAGGCTCTGTGTAGAATGGTTTGCAAGGACCAGAAAACTGGAACCATTGGTGGTTCTCAGTTCCCGCTCACAGTAGAGATCGGGCACACACAGGACTGATAGTCCCCGGATTGCCCAGAACCTCTGTGACTGGAACTAGGGGCAGTTCATGGAGAGTTAGCCAAAGACCACTTCAAGCCGGAGATACCTCAGTTTAAAGGGAATTTCTCACTCCCTTACTGTGGTCACTGTGACACTGGCTGAATCACACACAGCGAATGCAGATCTTTGTAAGCATGGTAAATAGAAACAAGAAGAAGAAAGTGACACTGACAATAATTATTAAAGCGATTATTATAACAATTGGAAATTAGGAAAAAACGTTCAGCAGAGGGTGTGGCATGAAAAAGATATGCCTAATTTGTTAAGATTAGGGAGGTACTCAGACAAGTGATTCGAAACCAAGAGACTCTTGGGGTTGAAGACCATTAGGAAAGGGAAAGGAATCATTTCTTTTAACTTAATTGTTTTCTTTCTGTTCTTTAGGCTCATTTTAACAGCACATTATTTATGTTTGAAAACAAAGAGAGCGGGGGGGGGGGGGGAGAAAAAGAGATGAAAAGAAGACAGCAAAAGAGAAAAGGAGCTTCCCCTGAAGGAAAAAAAAGGGAAGCTTTAACTAGACAAAAAAAGCCCAGGACACAGACAGAAAGAGGGGCCTCTATCCTCTGGCCTTTGAAGCCAGAAGCTGCTTGAAGGAGCCTTTGCTGAGAGCAGGTGTGTGCCCGTTTGCGTGGCCTTTCTGCACTTGGAATCCTGCATAGCAGGGAAGGGTCTGTTTTGTTTTTCCTCTCCTGGCAGCAGTAACAACAGTTCCACTCCTCCCCTGTGAAAGGGGAGAGTCAGCCTTCCCTGGGTCACCTTTGTTTCAGTTGACTGGCCTGTCTGAGGAGACACAGGCAGAAACCCACCCTGCAGAGTCATCAAAAGTGAAGCAGAGATGAGGAGGAGCCACGGGGTAGGCAGGGCTGGAGTTCCTTCCCACTGAAGAAGCTGCAGTGACAAAGTAACTCCTTCTGTGGTGGACTGACAAAGGTCTCCCCTGTGAAGTCTCTACACACTAGAGAGTACAGCTGGGTAACCACAAGTCAAAGTAATGGCTGCATTTAGGAGACAGCAGCCAGTTTATGTCTCAACAGGAAGCTACAGCTAGAGAATCCAAGCAAAATATAAATTCCACATGTGCAGGTAATAGCATTTTAGCTCCTATCTCCCCAACCCTCACCAAGAACAGCAACCGCCCGATATGGTACTTACAGTACTTACTGACTACGCTTACAGTGCCATGGCTGACTTTTAAATTTCTTGTTTGCGTCAGTGAGTAGTGAAAATTTTGTCTACAATCCTTGAGGTTTTTATGGAAGGTGGCATGGGTTGTAGTCTCTGATGTAGGAAGCTACTCTAGGGTGTGATGTCTTTAGGGTCACAAAGAGTTCAGCACCTCAGCAGCGCCTGATTGTAGAGGACTTAGCCCCGTCGTGTATGGGGCTTACAGTGATCCAATAGAAGACTTAGTCCCAAGGCTGTGAGGTGTGCATCCAACAAATAGCTAGAATTTGCCGTTAGGGGTTATTTTCACAAAGGATTTCAACAGCAGCGTGAGTGAGGCTTTTCTGTATTATTCTATAACACAGATTTTTCTTTTTCACTTTTCTAATGAAAAGAAGCTTATTTAAATAAATATATTTAATCAGAAAACTTTAGACATTGTGTTGAACTTACATCATTCTCTGTAAGCACTATATATTGATGGCTTTTCTTATTAATTGACAAAATACCAATACCAGCAAGATATCTCAGTGGTTCCTGGTGTCTGGCACCAAGTTGGATGCCCAGAGGTGGATGATGGAAGGGAACAACTCCATGTTTTCTCTGATTCCATATGAACTTGCACAGATACAGAGGGATGCATAACAGGTAAATGCACATTGTTGACATTTTGAAAAAGATTCTAATAGCTTTAGTAAGAAATACAGTTTGCCCATCATGGTACCCAAGGCATGACTTGTCACATTGTATTTATATGTAACACAGAATTTAATAGTCTTCCTTACACAGGACACACGTTTCTATAATCTTGCATTGAATAATACAATGAAATATGAATAGGCACTATTAGAAATAAAATTAAAAAATTATTTTGTTTTTGTTTTATTATTTATTTATTTATTTATTTATTTATTTTTGGTTTATAGAAAACATAACTATCCCACCCCAAAGCTCAGGGAACATTGTAGAAGATGGCGGAACATCTGGACATGAAACAGCCACAGTGCTCATGAACAAAAACACACCACAGAAAGGCTCTTTGTACAAGCCTGGACATGGCTGGCTTGACCCCTCAGCATCTCATCATGAATGGCAGGGCATGAGGTCCCCTCAGCACAAGGGACTCTTGGTAGTTAAGAGTTGTTGGGGGAGGAATGTCATTATCTAGAGTGGTGTAGCCACTGATAAGTAGCCATCACTCCTCTAAATAATCCACTCATGCTCAGGCAACAAATGTTGTTGAGGAGTCTGCCATGCTTAAAAAGAAGACATGAGGGTTAGGGGGACTGCTCTTCCAGAGGCTCTGATTGCCTTCCTAGCATCCACACTGTGATTCACAATTATCTATAAACTCCAATCCCAGGAAATCCATCTTCCTCTTCTGACCGCCACTAACACCAGGCAAGTAAGTGGGGCACATAGGTGCATGCAGGCAAGACACTCATACACATGAGATAATAAAATCAACATATCTAAAGACACATCTAAGAAAAGATTTTAAACATTGAAGAAAACAGGAAAGTAGAGAGAGACAAACAATCCATTATATAAATGCATGAAGCTGTCTACCAATAAAATCAAAACAAAGAGAAACAGACCAAAAAACAATATTAACAGGAAAATATGTATTTCACAAGAATGATGAGCAGTTCCTCTTAAAAGGGAGCAAAACTCTTTAAAGAAAACATTACTAGAGGTTATACTGAAAATGTAATCTTATATATCTTAGGAATTATTAGCACACCATTTGTGAAAGAGGAAAACGAGTCAGATTGATTATCTAAGCTGGAACGCCAGAGTGTAGCTGGAACACTTCACAGGCAGGCTGCTTGAGACCTGTGGAAGGAGGTATGACACGTATACAGTGATAGGGTATAGCCCCAAACACATAACCAGAAAAATAATTCTATAAGAACT
The DNA here is from genome assembly GCF_963924665.1 of Micromys minutus. Lineage (NCBI taxonomy): Eukaryota > Metazoa > Chordata > Mammalia > Rodentia > Muridae > Micromys > Micromys minutus. The sequence goes on along the minus strand of NC_137983.1, from coordinate 55,738,896 downwards.
CACTTATTTGGAATGCATCCGCCGACTTAGAACATGTGAAAAGCATTCAGTCCAGATGAGTTATCTGAGTTTGGCAGAAAGATGGGACGAGGGTCCCGGGTGTATCATGGTTCCCTCGCTGCCATAGCCAGATACCTGACATGAAGCAATTTAGAGAACAAGGTTTTATTTAGGCTCACAGTTTGAGGACACAGTCCATTTTGAGTCCGTGATAGAAACAGCTCCTGTGGGGCAGCAGGGACGCAGGACGTTTGCCTACATCTGTGCAGATCAGTAAGTCAAGAGTGCTGTGGCCTACGCCTCTCAGAGCTTACCCCCTTCACCCAACAATCCCCCTCCCCCACATAGTACCACCAACTTTGGGGAGGGGTCAAGATTCCAACTACACAAATCCATGAAGGATATTTTACACCCAAACTGTAGCAACTAAAAACATAAAAAGGGCATGAGGACCACTTTGGGAATGAGGCTTCAGCACTGAGTGGGGCAGCAGCTGACACAGCATGTCACAGCACAGAGACAGTGTGCGGAGTCATCAGTGAGAACTAGGATGGCACTGCTGCCTCTAAGGACGAAGGCCATCCATGCTTTGGGCAGAGTGCTGTGTGGGTGAAGCAACTGCACTCACTACACAGTGGCCTTCAGCTGAGGGGACAGCAGGACCATAGTGACCAGCAGGAAAGGGTCTAGGGAAGACATGCTTTGTCCTCCCTCCACAGGAAACAGGAAGTCTGGTGAAACAAAACACATGGTTAAGTATGTTTTCAGACAGCCCAGAGAAAAGCTATCCAGAGCCAGGTCATGCTGAGCTACACACGGAGTTAGGGCAGCATTTTACACAAGACTGGAAGACCTGGAAGTCTCAGAGAATCACTTGGCCACAGTGCCTTGGGACTGCACCCAGAGCCCTGGGGACAGAGCATGGATCTTGAGATGGAGGCTCAGTAGGGAGAGCTGTTAGAGTGTGAGGAGGATGGGGACAGTGGCCTTGAGGGAATTGTCAGGAGGGGGAGGGAACCTCCAGAAGCAGCATGGAAGCCCACTAGAGGAAGCGTGGGGATCTATGCTTGGCGTTGGTACATAGCTGTAGCCAAAAATGAGACAGAGAGTACAGGTTGAGGAGGAGTTAAGTCAATTTCATAATTTGAATATGTCAATGTGATTACAAGCCATGGAAAATACGTTTTGTGTAGGTCTTTTCTTTCTCCTTCTCTCTCTCCTTCCTTCTCTCTCTCCCTCTCTCCCTCCCTCCCTCTCTCCCTCTCTCCCTCCCTCCCTCTCTCCTTCCCTCACTCCTTCCCTTCCTTCCTATTTCTTCTTTCTTCTCTTCTCTTTCTTCTTTATCCTTCACTTTTCTCCTTCCTCCCCTCCCCCTCTTGCTCCTCCTCCTCTTCTTCTTCATTTTCTTCTCCTTCTTCCTCTTTCTTTTTCTTTCTTGTCAAGGCCTCATGTAGCCCAGGCTGGCCTCTAACCTGCTATACTCAAGAATGACCTTGAGCCTCCACATCTTAAATGCTCCTATCACAGGACACTATGCTATCTTTTTTTTTTTTTTTTTTTTTTTTTTTTTTTTTTTTTTTTTTTAATGAAGAGATGCCTCTGGGGAACTAATTCAGAATCTTGTGCAAGCTAGGTGAGCACTGTATGAACTGAGTAACATCCCCAGCCCTCTTAAGCAAATTTGAATTCATCTTGACTTAGAACCACTGTCCTTGGTTCCTAGATGAAGGCCGTTCATGACCTGCTCCTCGTCTTTCTCACTTCAGTGGCGTGCAGAACTCTAGGAGTCAAAGCTTGGGCAGACATCGCAAGTGTAGATTGTTCAGTCGCTGTTCTAATTATTCCACGCTCTCTCTGCACCACATTTGTCTATAAGTAATCTGATAATAGATCACACAAAGTGCATATTGAAAAGTGTCATGTTATCCAAATAAACTAAAAACATTAAGAGTTTTTTACACTTCTGGATTTTCCCTCTCTAGACTGTTATTATCAATGGCCTCAGGCAAGTCGTTTCTGACTCAGTTTTCAGTCAAACATAGCCTCTTGTAGCGCAATAAATGACTTTTTCACAAAACACTCCCTATAGAAAAACTAGAAATAATAATAACATTTCACAAAATTGAGGTCATAGGTATTAATTATTTCAAGTTCTAAGCAGGGACAGGCAGTGGTCTGTTTCTGGGACAGGGCGCTCTCCTGTCACAATGCTTTGTTCTCCTTGGTAATTACACATCACTTAAACAGTATATTTTAAACAGACTTCATGCTTAAATCTTCTAAATACCACGTTCAAAGGGTAACAATTTCATTATGGAAACATGGCTTTCTTTATTATCACGTTCTTTCCTATAAACACTGGCTTCTGAGAGCTTTGAATTCACTCATGACCGGCACTGTTCAGCATTCATTTCATTCTGCCTGCTTACTGTTCGAGATTTTGTCAGTTAATAGAGTAAGATTGATTCTGAAAAGCGTACCCTCTTGTAGGTGTTGTTTATTTCTTTTTGTTACTGTGTTGATGATTTCAATAGCTGCCACATTTCCCATATCTATTAGGATAACCCAATCCTTTCAGCTAACATACGCTGCCAGCCATGGATAATTTAGAGCATTTATTAGCTAATTCATCTAATGCTACTTTAAAAACATTTTAAAACTCTTGACTATTAGTATCTTCTGCATAGAACCTTTTTTTTTTTTAAGAGTGATGTTTTACTACATTTTAAAAAACAGCAAAACAAAACAGAACAAACCCCTAGAGAAGTGGGAAGTCCTGTGGCATTAATCCCAACCACCCTGGGACATGACCCCATGTTTGCTTAACCTTTGCTGTCCCACAGCCCACCTTTTCCTGGGATTGTCTCTTTGATACTTGTCTTGCTTTGATGGCTCATTGGGACTAAGAAAAATACTCCCTTACTTATGACCAGGAATCCTTTAATTAGATGTTTATCTAATTACTCCAGAGAACTTAACACATTCTTGTTAGTTTTGGGGATCTTACGCCCTTTTAGGAACTGGCCAAATCCTTAAGAGTGTCTTCCTGTTTTGTTTTATTTTACTGCTCAGTAAAACCACATATGTAGGAGATGCTAATCCCGAGACACTGGGACCTACCAGGAGCCCTGTCTTGACAGTGATACAATTACATACAACTGGTCTTCCTTGCCCCATCCTCCACTTCTTGCTACGGGAGAGATTACTATAGTTGTCACAGGATTCAGAGTCCTCCAGACTGATTGAGAGGATCTTTGTAGCCAGCTTATTTTCCTGAACGAGAGATGGGGGATAGGGTGGGGTGGGGGGGACACAAACTCTCTCTTATGAGGCTCTATCAAGGACTGAGCTGCAAAAGAATAATTAAATACATTTTTTTAAAAAAAAGCCTGATTACTAAAAATTTTAAAAGCCCAAACTCATATTGAAATGTAGTCACACATTTTGAACATATTGTCTCTGAGATTTGTAGAGTGTTGGGAGGCTCAGTTACCAAAATTCTTCTCCAGGTCTTACCTTCATGGAGACAGATGGATGGTATTCCTATTTAATTATTGCATTTAAAAGGAATTTCAGCAACCATTTGTGACTTCGACTCTGACAGACTAGAGGTGTAAGAAATTCAACACGATTACCAACCCTACCTGGTGCATTCTGTCGGAGAGGGATGAGTCTCTATTTCCAGTTCGTGTTTTGAAATGACCAGGGTTGGTCTCTAGCAACTTCCATAATTGAAAATAAAACATGTCTTTGTATAAAAGTTAGAGCTTCAAGGTACAAGAAGGCAAGTTTTCCCCATGGTGCTCAACCATCTTTTGCTCCAACTTCGTCTTTATGGTGTTAAGGAGTCAGAAAAGTGAGTGACTGTAAGTTAGGACAAATGTATTTTCTGTGCTGCCTGATCAAAGGATATACACTGAAATAGTTCTTTCTTGGTGTTTTGATTGTATTATCAAATAATTGACCCAAGAAAGGAAGGGAATATCAAAGGAGGAAAACAGTTCCAGGGATTAGGAAACCCTGGATGGCTATTTCAGGCTACATCCAACTCTTCACCTAGAAGCCCTGGGGAGGCAGCTATGTGGCTTGGAGTACCCTTCTTGTAACAGCTCCATACAGAGACAAACCAGTCCCCAAGGCTTCCGTTCAAGAAAGCATGAATACCATATTAAAATCTCCCCTGAGTAGTTTTGTTTCAAATGTCTGACTTCACGACTGACTATCTTAAAAGACCTGAGAAGAGAAAACTGGAGCAGAAAGGAGGGCCCAGGACCCTGTGAGCTGTGTTTAGGAATACTGCAGCTCCTCCAGGTAAGGCTGGTTAGGAGAGGTAATGCTCTGATCTGCCCTGTCTACCTTCCCTGCTGACTCAAAACGGGCTGAGGACCTTCCAGCCACACTGCCTGGCCGCAGCTTGTTTTAAATTTCAGTAGAGTGAGCATTTCTGTCTGGTAATTTCCTTTCTCGCTCTGGGTTTGTCCTTCCACTGGGCTTTGCTTTCTTATCAGCTTGTCAACCATTGCTGCTATTGTAGCCCACACGTTACAATAAGCGGTGGGGTTAGGATTCAAAACAAAACCACAGGGACAATTGGAAAGTTTTGTTGTGTTTTGATTTTGAGTTTTGGCTGTTGCCTTCAAGAGTGCAGTTGTGGGTAACAAAGAAGGAAGCAAGTCCCAGACACACACAGGGAGGCTGGACAGGAGGCTCTGACCTTTCATCTCTTAGGAAAATAAATAACTCGAAGGTGACTTAGAAGCTGGAAGTTACTGACAGACTTGGGGCTGTGTCCTGGAGGAGGGAGATGACTGCTCAGTGTGGTTGGCAGCCCTATTTCTCTACCGTTTTGAATGGATTTCCTGCCATCTACCAACATATCACGAAGGACATCATCAAGCACAGGGTTCCAGCCACATGGTGGATGGAAATGTGTCAGGCAGTGAGGTCCTCTGGAGATGAGTCACTTCTGGACACACCTTTTCCTGTAGTAATATGATCTTCAGCCACCTGTCAGGGATTATGCTGGACTCTGGCCACATGTAGATAATGAAGGCTTCATCCCATCCTCCTCGAGTTGGTGAGGCCAAGAGACAAACAAGGGATTCTCAGGAAGTCCCTGCTGAAAGACATGGGTCCCAGAGTGAGTGCTCTTTGCAGACAGGAAGAAGAGTTCTCAAACAGACTTGGAGAGTGCATGGCTTGGCCCCATTTGTCCAGCTGCCCAGGGAGGATGACATGAAACATCTGATTTGGAAGAATTCTTCTCCCAGAATCCCTTACCCAAGACAGAATGAGGTTTACGGTGGACTTTACTTTCATGTTCAACATTGTTCATGATTATACAGATCTTTGAACCTATTAAAAAAAAACACATTCTAAAATAAATTTGGCTCCAAGTATTTTGGGTGATGGTATTCGAGGTGGAATTGGCCGAGAGATTATGAGGGGGGAGCAGACAGCTTCACTTTGCAGCCCTGGCTTGTTTTTGTTGTGTGCTCAGCCTGTGCTAGGTATGTCCTGGGATTGTTTCACCAAATCTGTGTTCCAAATCTGAATAGACCAATTTCCCAAGGAAGCTGATACTCAGAGAACCAGGATCCCAGAGCTTGTGAGCAATAGAGCAGAATTGCCTCCCAGGTCTGTGCTCAAGTGACCAAGGGACCGACTGTCATTCATTCAGGGAAGGGTGACAGCCACAACACAAGGACCCCGGCCAAGTGCCTACAGTGACTGGTACGGTACTCCAGGTTCTTTGCAGAAGCTTACTGACGTAAAATTTCTGCCTCAAGAGCATTCTACCATCTCTTCCTCTTTGGAGCTGAGTCAATAAAGGCACAGACAGGTTAGGTCATTTGACCAAAGTTATACATCCAATGATGAAGAAGGTTAAGGACTTCAACCCAAGTGCTAAATCAGAACCCATGCATTTAAAGATCATGTTCAAAGTATGGACATGTAATTTAAGGTGTTGTGATAGTTTATATTTGCTCGATCCGGGAAGTATCACTATTAGAGGGTGTGACCCTGTTGGAGTAGGTATGTCACTTCGTGTGGGTCACACCCTCTAATAGTGAACATCTGTCTGCATTACCGAAGGTGCTGCACCCCCTTCTCAGAGACAAACAGTCCCTGCCCTCCCCCACACCAGTCTCATGTGTGTGCTGGCTCAGAGGGGCACACTGAGAGACCCTGCAGTGTGACTGTCACAGTAGGCTTTGATTTGTCTCTTGCCATTGGGTATCTCTGATCTTCTGTCCTCTGAAGTGGCAGGGTTTATAATGGGCATGGAGTAGAGGGCCGGCCAGCTGCACAGTTAAGCCATCGTTGGCCAGACTGTGATGGGGGAGACTGGCCTTTGTCCCTTTTCTTGAGTATCATTTATTCCTTTACTATTTTGTACATGTACGTGACATATCTTCACTATATCCACCCCAACTCCCTCCTACTACTACCAGGCCTCCCTCCATATTCTGTTCCCACTCCCTGGCCCATCAAATGTTCCCCCCTTGCAGTCTCTGGACCATTCATGTATTCCCTTTCTATCCCCATGTGCTGTCCAGTGTCTTCCCAAGACCCCCACCTCCTCATAACCTCCATATGTCTCCCACCTTCCAGGTTCCAGCATGACGCCCAACCTTCGGTTGTATTTAGTACTAACTATCAACTAATACTAATTATCAGGTAATACTAATTGTCAGTTTTCTCTTCTCTGGCCAGTATGGAGACACCTATGCTCATCATTCTGAACAAAGCCACCCATTGGCTGACACACACACACACACACACACACACACACACACACACACCCCACAGAAGAAATGAAACAAATTGGAACTTTTATCTACTAACACTGTCAGAAAAAAAATGCTTCTGAGGTACAAAGGCAGGTATTTATTGTGTGTCCTCCCTGAGTGACCTAAACCCCAAAATGGCCTATAAAGACACCAGCCACCAAGAAAATGGTGATTTCATTTGTGGGAAATTGAATTTGCTCCATCTGAGGCTATTCTCTCTTCCCTTTGTGTTTGGAACACACATACGAAACACAAACCGTGGGAGCCAAAATGCTGCCCCTGGGTCTTTATCTCACTGGCTCAAGGCACCTCAAACCCATGACTGGAAGTGCCAGGTTACTCAGTGTTAGGTGGCTTTCTGTAAGCAACGGCCATCTCGGGGACAGAGGATTTTAAGGAAAAGTCGCATTGAGGGGCATTCACTGCACGTGGCACTTATGTGACTCTTCTGTCACAGCCTTGAACTGATGATGATGTGTCTCTACTTTTAGCTGTTGGGAGTGAACACTATAAGGGACAGGTTGCCGCCATCATGGGGATTGCTAGCTAGCAGACCGGAAGCATAGGTTTACATTAAAAGAACACCAACTCCTTCTTACTTTTGCTTCTTAAAACAGTATCTGCTCTGGGAAGAGTGTGCAGTGTTGTATATTTGGTCTCCTTTAAGCTGAAGGACCTACTGGTCCCCTCAGTGGTAGGTGTAACTACGAGGTGTCTTTCTGAAACCCTGAGAGTTGGCCCCAGTGACAGTTGTGGCTGCCTTCTCCTGCTAGGTCTTTAGCTAGAGCTCGCAGCATCCCCTGAAAGATCATTTCCTTGTGGATGAAGTCCCAGGAAGGCCTGTCCTCTAAGCCTCATTAGCTCAGCCCATGTGACAGTTTATAAACCCTTTACACTCAGAGATGGTGGCTCAGGCTATCAGCGGGGTAAAATGGAGAAGAATGTTCCCGGAAGTGAATCATGTTGCAGCATTCAGACTGTGGATGAAGAAATTTAAGAGGAGAAGAGGTGTTTAAGAAAGCAATCCAGAGATCTCACTGTGTTACTTCAGCCTGAGGCCAGATAGGCCAAGATTCCAGCAGCAGCAGCAGCAGCAGCAGGGCTGGCTGGGTGGCTGGGTGGGGGGGGAGCTGGGTGGCTGGGTGGGGGGGCTGGCTGAGTGGCTGGGTGGGGGGGCTGGGTGGCTGGGTGGCAGGGTGGGGGGGCTGGCTGAGTGGCTGGGTGGGGGGACTGGGTGGCTGGGTGGGGGGCTGGTTGGGGGGCTGAGTGGCTGGGTGGGGGGACTGGGTGGGTGGGTGAGGGGGTGGGGGGGCTGGGTGGGGTGGGACTGGGTGGGTGGGTGAGGGGGTGGGGGGGCTGGGTGGGGGGAACTGGGTGGATGGGGGGTGAGGGGGGACTGGGTGGGGGGGCTGGGTGGCTGGGTGGGGGGCTGTTTGGGTGGGGGGACTGGGTGGGTGGGTGAGGGGGTGGGAGGGCTGGGTGGGTGGGGGACTGGGTGGGTAGGCGAGGGGGTGGGGGGGCTGGGTGGGGGGAACTGGGTGGATGGGGGTGAGGGGGGACTGGGTGAGGGGACTGGGTGGGTGGGGACTGGGTGGGTGGGTGAAGGGGTGGGGGGGACTGGGTGGGTGGGTGAAGGGGTGGGGGGACTGGGTGGGGGGAACTGGGTGGATGGGGGGTGAGGGGGGACTGGGTGGGGGGGCTGGGTGGCTGGGTGGGGGGCTGGTTGGGTGGGGGGACTGGGTGGGTGGGTGAGGGGGTGGGAGGGCTGGGTGGGTGGGGGACTGGGTGGGTAGGCGAGGGGGTGGGGGGGCTGGGTGGGGGGAACTGGGTGGATGGGGGTGAGGGGGGACTGGGTGGGGGGACTGGGTGGGTGGGGACTGGGTGGGTGGGTGAAGGGGTGGGGGGGACTGGGTGGGTGGGTGAAGGGGTGGGGGAGGACTGGGTGGGTGGGCGAGGGGGTGGGGGAGGACTGGGTGGGTGGTCGAGGGGGTGGGGGGGCTGGGTGGGGGGACTGGGTGGGTGGGGGGACTGGGTGGGTGGGTGAGGGGGTGGGGGGACTGGGTGGGGGGACTGGGTGGGGGGAAGAGGGTGGGGGTTGCAGCACAGCACTTGGCACTGGCTGTGCACCTTGCAGCACAAGTCAGACAGAAGAAGAAACCAGAACAGCACACTGCTCCACACATGCCAACAGTGCTTTGCTTTCTCTTGCTAGACCCCTAACTAGAGCTTGCAGCATCTCCCAAAGACTGCCTCCAGCTGGGGACATGGCTTGAATCTGGGGACACTGCCTGCGGGGAACACAGCTCCCACTAGATATGAAGAGGACTATGCTTTGGAAAGAGCCACAGAAAGAAAGAGATAAACATGCCTGCCACCAACTTCCGTGCTGTCGACGAGGCCGTAGGTTGTCATGGAAGTGAGATGAACTTTCTGTTTTCCACTCAGTCAATTGGAATGTATTGTGGGCTATAATTAAGAGACCCCTTGGTACAGACGGACCTCTTCCTATTATTTGTGTGTTTGTGTGTGTTCATGTATGTGTGCACATGTGTGAAGAATACACAGACTGTGCATGCAGAGGCCAGCGGCCGATGTTAGGTGTGTTCCTCAGTCTTTCTTTCTCTAGCATACTTTCTGAGACTGGCCCGCTCACTGAACTTGGAGCTTTCTGATTGGCTAGGTTGATAAGCCCAAGGGACCTGCCTGTCTCTTCTTCCCCAGGGCTGGGGACTAAGCACAGATGTTCCTACAGCTGAGATTTGGGCACAGATTCTGGAGACAGACCTCAGGTCCTCATGATTATAAAACAAGCCCCTTTACAAGCTCAGAGACAAAAGTTCGTGATCATATTTCTTTTAGAAGTCTGGGTGGTTATGAGTTATTACATATATTTGTATTCTCATATATAAACATGCTGAGATTTAGTACAAATAAAGTGTTATGCAGCTATATATTCTGCACACACACACACACACACACACACACACACACACACTTGTGCCACTCAGTCCATGCCTGCTTGAATATCTGTACTGAGACACTCCTTGGTGTTTTTTCCTACTTCAAGGTTAAAAAAAAAAAAAAGCACCTTTTGTTATGTTGATTCTGAGATCCAAACTATGTAGGTTTTGTCATTACGACTGTTGAGGGTATTTTAAAATCATATAAATCCCAAGGTTCCCAAGAACAAGACTTAGGAATAACACACAGACAGCTTCTTTCAGGTCTCATCCAGACACAGGTTTCTAGTTCTACCTCTAAAGCCATGAGTCTTTGCTCAACCAACCTCCCCACCCCCTAAAAAGATAGCTTGCATTTTTCTTTAGGCCTCAGCTTTGTTCAAAACCAGTTTGAGGGGCACAGTGGCCCATTTGTTCCTGTCTGAAGTCACCAACAGCGGCCCCACCCCAGCTTTCCCCAGGAAAGAAGCTTACTTTTTTATAAAGAAGCTTATAAAGATTATAACACTACACTTTTTAAAGTTTATCACATTTTCAATGAAAGATATAACGTGGCTGTTGTGAGCAAATTTTGGCTAAATTTAGGTTTCAGCTAAAACCTTGGCCGGAATCCTGAAGACCATTAGCAAACAGAAACACGTGATGGCTTATGTGTATTTGCTTTAAATCCAAAGCTGCTTGTCTGTTGACAAAATACACTGGGTCCCTTAAGATGACTTCCTGGAGCCTGAGTTCAGTGTTGGGTTTCTTAGCCGGCACACACAATGCCCTGGAATGTAGAAAGTCCGGGATTACCCAGCCAGCCAAGCAGAAGAGGACCCGTTAAAACAAAGAAGAGCTAGCGAGGGCTCAGATCAAGAGCCTTAGGCTTTCTCTGTGGAGCCTCTCTTCTCTTCATTACAGGAGAGGGCAGAGGTCACATTCTTACCGTTTAGAGAAATACAAATAGCTGTTGGTTACTTCAGACATTTCCTTTTCTCAGATTCCAAAACTCACTTTTGTTCGAAACCATTTTGAGGGGCACAGTGGTCCGTGTGTGGTGAGGCCCATTTGTTGCCGACAGCTCCTCACCCCAGATTTCCCTGAACAGCAAAGAACCTTACTTTACTTTCTTCATGGATGGAGCCTCATCACCTTCAGGTATTAAAAACACGAAAAAACAAAAACAAAACAAAAAGAAGATAATGTTTATAACCGATGAAGGAAGACAGCAATAATGTCAAAATGTTCGTGATGTGATAGTTGCCAATGGAAACACTGAAAAGATAAGATGTTTAAAAAGTGTTGTTTCAGGAGCAGGCCCACTGAGGGTGTGTGTGTGGGGGGTGGGGTGGGGTGGGTGCTGAGGGTGTGTGGGGTGGATGCTGAGGGTGTGGGGGTGGATGCTGAGGGTGTGTGGGGGTGGATGCTGAGGGTGTGGGGGTGGGTGCTGAGGGTGTGGGGTGGGTACTGAGGGTGTGGGGTGGGTGCTGAGGGTGTGGGAGTGGATGCTGAGGCTGTGTGGGGGTGGATGCTGAGGGTGTGTGGGGGTGGATGCTGAGAATGTGGGGGGTGGGTGCTGAGGGTGTGGGGTTGGTACTGAGGGTGTGGGGTGGGTGCTGAGGGTGTGGGGTGGGTGCTGAGGGTGTGTGGGGTGGGTGCTGAGGGGGTGGGGGTGGGTGCTGAGGGTGTGGGGGTGCGTGCTGAGGGTGTGGGGGTGGGGTGGGTGCTGAGGGTGTGTGGGGGTGGGGTGAGGTGGGTGCTGAGGGTGTGTGGGGGTGGGGTGGGGTGGGGTGGGGTGGGTGCTGAGGGTGTGTGGGGGTGGGGTGGGGTGTGGTTGGTGTGGGTGCTGAGGGTGTGTGAGGGAGGACTGGAGAGACTGTGTCCAGTCACAAGTCTCACCTGCTCTTCACAGTCTATCTGCTGCTCCCCCTCCCCCACCTCCTCTTTTTAAAAAGTTGGACATATTGTGTTTCTTCCACTCAAAACACACTCACTTGAAATTAAATTTCTTTATTGCTTGACAATTTTTTTGCATAAAAAATGTCTCTATAGACATTTAACCCACATTTAATGATTGGAAGGCATTTTTCTCACCAAGTGTTTCCGATTCAGGCCCGTGGAATATGAGCGTGGGAACCTGTCTAAAACACTTTTGTGTTAATAGGTTTTACAGAAGAGCAGTATTTAAATGAAAAAGAAAACATTGTATATCAAGAAAAAGTAAAAACCCTGAGCATTTTATTTAACTTCCTTCTGTTATTTGTCCTTTTTTCTCTTTCCTCCTTTCTCTTTCTTTCTTTCTTTCTTTCTTTCTTTCTTTCTTTTTTCTTTTTTTCTTTCTTCTTCCTTTCTTTCTGTCTTGTAGAAAGATTCAGAGTACTGTATGGTTTAATTACAATATGCAGTTATTTTTTTCCACATACTTGGGTCTGTATGTCCGTGCTCCCATTTTTATAAAATGCCCTCGAACACAGCATCTACCTGCAAGTTTGTCATAAACATAGAGTGAGTTCGTTAAAGGGTTAGCCCATAGAAAGCATATGGTGTACTAAAATGATTGATAAGCTAATAATTCAGTGTACACATTTGCTATGACGGGCAGGTAGAGGACAGCACACATCACACAGCATCGCTGGGAGGCAAAGCGAATGCCTGCAATTGTTATGTGTGTTTGCATATGTCCCACGCCACCGAGGACGACATTTCCCCTGAGGGTCTTAGGTGATCCTCTCCAGTCAGGTGTCCTGTGAATACCAGGAGCTCACTAAGCAGAACGGTTTCATAAAGGATATCAGGTTCCACGAACGCAACACCAGTGTCCAATCCAAAAGTTTTCTCTTGCTTCATAGTTTTACAGGGAGAAAAGTCTGCTTTGGATGTTGGTAGCTGCCCTTTAACATTCAGCAAATCATTTAGAAATTGGATCTCTGAGGACAAAACTTTCCAAACTTAGTACTCAAGGGAAGGTAACTGTTTGTTACCTTTTTCTTTCTAGTCGAGAGGCAAAGGTTGCAGGTCCCCTGCAGACAGGCGGTCAGCCTGGGAAAGAGAAGTTTGATGCTTCCTGACTGTTCTGTCTCCCTTCCACTTCAAGTGAATCCACGTTGTGATACTCTCAAGGGCAATGTCTAATAGTTCTGAGAATTAGGCAGGGACACACACACAGATACACAGACAGACAAACACAGAGACAGACAGACACAGACACAGACACACACACACACACACACACACACACACACACACACACACACACACACACGCTGCCCTTTGGATATGCATGCCCTTCTAACAATAAAAGGCACGCACATCCCTGACTCAGCTCTGAAGCAAGCTCAGTTTGAGCATCTTCTGACTTTGCTGTAGGTTCCTAATGTCACAAATGTATTAAAGTATTTATTCAGTGGAAGGAAACAGACACATGGAGGTTAGGACAGTGGGGTACTGTGAGCCTCTTGCAGTCCTTGTGTTCCTCAGATCACAGTATGTGGTGGGTGGTGATAGCTCTGGCTTGACATCAGAATCATCTGCAAAAGCAATTGCTCCAGTCTGTGCCTCTAGTAAGATTCTGTTCTCTACAGTTCCTTAAATACCTAGAGCACCCAGTGGGAAACAGCAGCGCATTTTGACGTCTAACCTGGTGCTTTCACTGTGACTCCCCCAATGTGTTAAAGAGGACCTCTGCACGTCCATCCTGTCTCCTTTCAGGCGTCCCTGGCCCTCCACTGTTCCTTGCATGGCTTTCCACTCACTGGTTTCAGCCATCACACCGAAGCTTCCCAGTCCCTACGCTCTCTTCCGCCAGCCGCTTTCCAGGGCTCAGGTGCAGAAACCTAGGACTGGATTTTAAATAACTTCAATAGACTGGTGGAACCAATTTCAGACTGCATTCCTTCAAACCAAGGGCTGAAATAACCCCGTTTCCCTTACATAACGAGAACCGTAACTGCCACACCTCCCGTGTGCCCTCGGCAGTCAGAGGAGAGGAAAGTCCCTTTTCTACCAGAGATGCTGCTACAGGCCCGGCCTCTGAACGTGGGGCAGGGAACCCTCACTTACCTCACCTCTGCTTCCAACCTCCAGTCTCTCATTTCTTCCCACTAAAGTAATCCTCAAGCCAAGATGGCTCTCATTATCCCCTTCAAATTATAGTGAATTTTAAGTGAATAAAACAGGCCTGACTCCACTCCAAAGTAGGTCAGTTACATCATTTGCGGCGCCCTTTGAGGTAGCAAAGCGGATCTTCCTAACCCCAAATGTTCCCACCACATGCCCCACAACTGACATCACTACCACACAGCCCTCAGTGCCTGGGTCATCGGTAGACAGGGACCCTCTCAGCTACGCAGTGAGCCTGCCATGGTGCTGCCGACCCTGCCAGGGAAGAGCCAGCACTTTGTCCCCTGGGAGCCTGACTCAGTTGCGATATGTTGGTGAAGGAGAGACTGGGCTGTGTGTAGAACAGGAAGGTGAGAAGCAGGTGAACGCCACTCATCCAGGAGGTGGTGCCAAGCCTTGGGCATGCGCTCTACAGGATCCCGGATTCCATTAACCAAACCTAATGTCAATTATAAGACAAGAATTTGAGACAGCAAGTGTGGAGCTCGAGGGTAAGAAAAGGCTCATTCCGCCAGCCTGTCTGGGAGGGATGACTATAATCCTATTTGCCCCCCGATCTAATTCTGACTCCTTGATTCCAATGTCTCCATTGATAGCCTCTCTCAGGAGGCATTCCTGTTTGAGAGTGTGTTTCGCTTTGCCACCTACCAAGGGCTTTCCATCCTTAGCATGTGTCGGCATCCTAGACCCTAAGAGAATTGAGGTCAGATTGCTGACCATGCTATTGACTATATACTTGGTGGATTTATTCCAAGTTTTCATCTGTGTATAATCTTGCATTCTAAATTGGGGGCCACAAAAATGTTTTAGAAATTATTTTGCTAAGTCTTTCTCACGCGAAGAATACTGAGGGATCTCGTGTTCAATAAATATTTGCCAGACTCTGTAGTGATCCATATTTCAAATGCCAAAGCAGCTAACAAAGTTAGGTAGAAGAAGTAAGACTGACTTTTACCCAGAGAACCCATGTAAGTAAAATTCCAGGCATGGTAGTCTGCATATAATCCCACTGGTGTGGAGGCAGACCAGAGGATTCTTGGAGCTTGCTGGCTACCTAGCCTACCCTATGATGTAAGCTCCAAGCTAATAAAAAAGCAAGGCTAACTGTGCAAGAGTAACAAAATCAGAGGTTGATACCCTGCTGCCAAACACACACACACACACACACACACACACACACTCATATGCACACACATAAACACTCACACACACATGCACACACACTCATATGCACACACACACTCACATGCACACACACACAAGTACACACACATGAACATACATAATTCATAATTATATTCTTTATCCCCATCTCTTGGTTTGGAAACAGTCTCATGCTGTAGCTCAGGTTGAAGTGACAGGAGACCTTGGGAATGCTTTTTCCTCCCTTGTGAACCAGAATGCCCATGCCCATAGTATTTATTAAGTTTCTCCGTATTTGTTAAAGTGATCTTCAGATTTGCCATAAATGCACTGGGACTTCCCCCTTCAGCCGCAGAGTACACAGGTTACCTGTGATCTGAGAAATCGGTAGGAGTCTCTTCCTGGTGCTACATTTCCCCAGCATGCTCCAGTACAATCTGAAATTACAACCCTGGAGAGAGAGAGAAAATACATTATCAACCTGCTAGTGCCTCAAAATCAAACTGAGGCCTGACACACAAGGTGTGTGTAGGTATCACTGTTCAATCCTGGAAACAGATTGTAGGCAGCCATGTTTTGGAGCTGCCAGGTAGAGCCCCTACCAAAATCTGTTGTGAGGGAGTCTGTCTCCTTTTCCAGTCTTACTGTTAAGCTTCTCTTTGGGTTCAAACATTTAAATTTGAGTTAGATTGAAAGAGAATTATGACTTCTGACAAATATTATTTGGAAAGAATGTCTGCTGCTATTTTTTGTTCAAGTGCATGTAGAGAGTAAATTTATGTTTAAAAAACAGGGCAAAGACAACCTTTGCAAACAAGACAATTTAAATATTTTTAAACACCTATACTTAATTTGCTATAGCTTCATCCTTCCTTCTTCCTACTAGCCTGGATAGATAAAGAATGTTTGGCAAGAATGCATATACATGTGCAAGTGTATGTGTATTTGTACATATGTGTGCATACTTACATATATATGTATATATTCATGTATGTGCATATATAAAATCACATCTGGGTTTTAATGTGTTTTTCACAGAGTGATATAGAAGTTTTGCTTCAGAGGTGACTGGAAGCTTATTAAATACACTTATCTAATAATCAGAACCTTTTGATAGAATCAGGGAATGTGTATTTTGAAATTAATTGCCCTTCCCGACTCGAAAACATATACCAGTGGAAGGCCTGACAGTCATTTTGTGTACGGGGTGGGTGCTGAATGTGGTTTGACCCCATTTTCTTTCGGCAGCAACTGTAGTCTCCTAGCATAGTGCTGGCTAATGCAGCTGTGGGTACTGCAGAGAGGGTTTGCATGGCTTCGCTCCCCCGACTCTTTGGTCACGTATAGTAGAGCTGGAATCTAAACAAACACATCAAAAATTCTTGTTCTGTTTTACTTGAAATGTTTGAGTGTCAAATGATTATGCTCTGGCTGTAGGCCTGATGTCTGGGGACTTAACCGTGACTATCATAAGAGATAGCCACTTGCCAATATTTGTCCAGAGAGATAATGACAGGTTCCTGTTACTACAGTGAGGTGGTTGTTTGGTTCTTTCATGTAGTCATGGCACATGTCAGTCAAAAGTTAACAGCTCTAACAGTTCGTGTGTCTTATTCCTGCTAATGTGAGGAAAAGCCAAAGAGCTTTCAGTCAGTTTATTAAGCACATTTAGTCTCATGTTTCTCAATATGGTTTTTGGGTTGTTTATTTGTTTGTTTTGGTACAGAGCGAAAGATCGTGTTGTAAGATGTGGCCGAGCTGGGCTACCCACTCAGTCTCAGTGCAGTTGAACAGGGAGTAGGGAAGGAGCTTCCCTGCCTAGCAACGACTTCCTCTCAGCTCCTTTCCAAACTCGCCCTGCTTTCTTACCGTCAGAGGTTACAACATTCCATCCATTTCTCCTGGACTCAGTGCAGCAGCCTTGTTTAATAAGACATTAACAAGTGTTCCTTCCCCATGTTTCTCTCAGCTGGGTCAGAGAAAGTGGCACTGGTTTCTCTGCGGAAGAGCATGGAGCAGATAGATACACCAAGGCCACATCCCAGCTCCCCACATGTGGTGACAGGATGATATTGGGCTGTTCAAGGTAGGGCAGAAAAGGGGGGAGTGCGCTTTGTCTGGAAGAAGAAGGGGATGAGAGATTCAGGTCCACTTGACTCCTGAGAGAACTGAACTCAGAAAGGTAGCCAGCCATGAAGCTATGACCCAATGCCTGAATTCACTTGTACTGGCTGGTTGTGGGTCAGCTTGACACAACTGGAGTTATCACAAAAAAAGGAGCCTCAGTTGAGGAAATGCCTCCATGAGATCCAGCTGTAAGGCATTTTCTCAACTAGTGATCAAGGGGGGGAGGGCCCAGCCCATTGTGGTTGGTGCCATCCCTGGGCTGGTAGACCTGGATTCTATAATAAAGCAGGCTGAGCAAGCCAGGGGAAGCAAGCCAGTAAGTGACATCCCTCCATGGCCTCTGCATCAGCTCCTGCTTGGGTTCCAGTCCTGACTTCCTCTGGTGATGAACAGCAGTGTGTAAGTGTAAGCTGAGTAAATCCTTTCCTCCTCAGCTTGTTCTTGGTCATGATGCTTGTGCAGGAATAGACACCCTGACTGAGACACCATTCTTGCTCACAGCTAGTGACCTCAGCTTTCCAGTTGAGACAAGGACAGATAGGACCTCCCCAGAAGGCTTGGATGGTACAAGCTTTGGACCTTCACACAAAGTGAGGTCAGGGGCTGGGACAGTGACAGAGTATCATCTACACAGAGAATGAGAAAGCGCTGAATAAAAATTCAGACCTGCTGCACCAATGACCGCTTTTTCCAGCAATCATAGCTTAAACTGTTCTTACCTGCACTTGGATGCGATTGTGTCCCCATTAGACACACCAATGTCATCAACTGCGCATCATCAGTCACAAGTGTGTGACAATTAATAACCAGTTGTGAGGGATGCGCTCTAATTTCTGCAGTAAAAAGTTACAGTTACAGAACAAGGCTTGATAATACAAGCATCCTAGAGTGAGTGGGACATTCTTGTTTGAATCTTAATTTTAATCACAGTGAGCATGATCACGAGGCACTGCAGCAGACAGAAGAAAAGATTAATTGGTGACAGTTGTGAGGGGATTGTGACCATCCCACAAAGATTTCTGTAGCCTGGGTTAGTGACACATACCTGTAAGTAAGTTTCAGGCCAGGGAGATACATAGCGAGGGAGGCTGGGCAGGCAGCTCAGTGGTTAGGAGCACTTCCAAGGGACAGAGCTCAGTTTCCAGAACCCACACCTGTAACTCTTTCTCCAAGGGAACCGACTCCCAACTTCCTTTTTTGGCCTCTGTGGGCACACATTCACACTTGCCTTCACTTACATAATGCACACACTAAAAATAGAAAAAAATTTAAATCCTACAAAAAGCAAGCAAATGAAAAGAGATGGGGGGGGGGCAGACGCCCAGTTTCCCACTGTTCTTGTTCCTCTTCAGCATCTTTGAAAGGAGCTAAAGATCATCAGCAAACAGAACCCTTCGAAGCGTCTCTGGACGCTTTAAGTCTAACACTCTCTCTGTTTCCAGGTTAGATCTGTGTGTGTCTCATGCAGCTCTCCGACACGCTTGGTGTGTGCTCAGGGCTGGAGTGTGACGAAGAGCCACTCCTCTGCCCCGACATCAGATGTCCTCAGTCACCGAATGACTGTGTGGCTTTCTGATCCGATGGACCAGGCTCCAACACACGGTGGAGTCCTTGGAATCTATTTTGTCTGCACGTCTTGTCTCTGTGCCAGGATTCTCAGCAATACTCCTGGTAGTTCCTAATACATCATACAGAGAAACTTTCCACTTCGTTCTAGGTTTTTTTGTTTTCAATTAAAATTTAAAATAAGCTTATAGTATTTTTGCTCAAAACTCCGTTGTAATTTAGATTAGGTTGGCAACGTGGATTGTGTTATTTGATTTCTGCTTGGATTTTCCTCTGTTGAAAACGGCATCGAAATGCTAATGACACTCTTCCTTTCCTTCCTGTCCATATGCTCTTCTGGCTTGGGTTACTTACTGATGATGTCTTCTCTCTAATTATTAGGAAAACTGCCGGTACCAACAAGACAAATTCCTTTCCTTTCATAAAGGGAGGGTTGGCTTAGCAAGTCTCTTTTGACTATTCATTTGAAAATATAACTTTTATCAAGTTATAGTATTTCTGTCCTTCCCGGCGTCCCTGAGATTTGGTTTCTGTTACTATTTTATTTGGAATTTCTACCGCTTCAACAACCATTAGTATCATATACTCCCAAAGCATTTCTTCCATGATTTTTAGTGTCTTGGCGTGCGTTCAGTGTTAGATCAGTAAGGTGGGTTAAGGAATAGTACTTTTGTTTAATTTCCAGGAACAGATCCTGGTCGTAGGAACTCTGTGCCTAATGCTTGCCAGGATCGTCTTCTGTGACAAGACCCTGGTGTGAGGTTCTGCTTCCACTCATTGACTCTATATCCTCAGCAGAAACACCGACATTCTTTATTTTACCAAAAATATCGAGATTTAAAAATTCACTGGCGTAGAATTTGGTAACGTGGCCGGTTCTAAATTAGCCTCAGGTTGGGCTCAATGGCAGAACGGCCTGGACAGCCTTAATTGGTGTGGAAGACGCACCTGAGATGTGGGTGGCACCTTTTTGTAGTGTCCCCCGTTCTGCTCCCATGGAGAACCCTGACTTAAATAGTAAATGTCCTAATATATTTTTTGCCAAACTGCCAATTGTTGTTTGTGATTTATTGGTTTATCTTTTTACATCCCCTGTTTTTCCTGTTTATACCTTTTCCATTCTTCTCTTTTGTGGCCAGAAATTGACCTTGTTGAGCCTTTTAGTGAACTGGACATTAATTTAAGTTTTTAATTTTGCCCTCTCTCTCTCTCTCTCTCTCTCTCTCTCTCTCTCTGTGTGTGTGTGTGTGTGTGAGAGAGAGAGAGAGAGAGAGAGAGAGAGAGAGAGAGAGAGAGAGATCTTTAGATATTGTATTATTACTTTTTTCTTCCTGTTTCTTTCTGTTTGTTCTCTTGCTTTTGTTTCAGTTCTTAAATTGAAAACTGAGTTAATCTATTTTCTAACTTATTTTTATGTTAGATACATGCTGTTAGCTGGGCTATACATGTTTACATATTTATTATGCTTAATCAGTCAGGTTAAATATTCAGTATTTCCTATAAACTTTGTCCTTAATTCAGTCATCCACAAATAACCTATTAGATCATCTACATAGGTTCCAGCTTCCTGGATTTTTACTTTTTTTTTCTTCTGTCCTTGATTTTCAGTTTTACTAAACCCAGAGTATGAGTCATTGGTGTCTAAGTATATTATTCAAAATGAAGTTGTAAAATAAGGAATTTATAACTCAGTGATCCTCTCTGCATTTATCAGGTGCAATTTTTCCTCAAACAAGAAACATCTCTCATTTCAGGACGATGTTTGTTGTTTGTTTGTTTGTTTTTTCTCTTATCTTCTTTATACAGTTTTCAAAACCCTGGTGGCCAATGTGCTAGATTTCAATCACTAGCTCTCTTTTATTATTGATCATAAATCATTTCCTAGGCCACTAGTTGCTTGATTACATATCATTAATGGCTGTATGATGTTTTATGATGTTAATATTTTATAAACTTACTAATCATGATATTTTTATATTTCTAGACATTATTAGTCCGGAGTTGTAAAGAGCACAGGCTTCCAGAGGTACCATGTTTAATCTAGCAGCTTTTGACATAACACATAAGGGGTTTTGTTTCCTTGATTCTCAAGTAGAGATTGACAGCAGACAGAAAGCAATTCACGTCAGTGAAGATGCTCATTGGAGGCTGAGGTAGTTATTACGTCTGTGCTGTAGGTTTCATTTTGTTTTGTGGCAGCTTGGCTGGAGCTAGTGTCATCTGGACAGAGGGAACCTCTATTGATAAAATACCTCTATCAGATTGGCCCATGGAGTGTTCCATTTATTTTTTAATGTGAGATGGCCCAGCCCACTGCAGAGTGTATAACTCATGGGCAGGTGGTTCCTCAGAGACATGAGAAAGGCAGCTGAGTAGAGTCCCAAGAGCAAGCCAGTAAGCCGTGTTCCTTCGTGGCTTCTGCTTCAGTTCCTGCCTCTAGGTTCCTGTCTTGAATTCCCTCAGGGATGGAGTGTGACCCTAGAGTTGTAAGCTCACATAAACCCTTACGTTCCAAGTAAGTTTGGGGTCGTGTTTTGTTGTAGTGACAGAGAAACAAACTAATGCATCATCTAAATAGAATTATTGCAGCTTTTGTTTTTAAAAAAATTGAGTTAGTCTATAGCTTTTCAATATGTTTTTACTACCCATAAGACTTACTAAAGGCTGACCATGTTTTTGTGTTCTGTTTGACTTGGATAGCAAACGTTTTTATGTGGTCCTGTGATTTTCATGAAACGGGTAGAGAAAGTGAAGCACCAAGAATACAAAAAAAAATCAATTTTTTAATTTTCCAAATGTCTCAACTTATTTTTTAAAACTTTAAGCCTAAGTGTTGATGTCTTCATTTTTATGCCCCAACAACTGTGGTTGGAATTTTTAACTGAAATCAAATTAAAAATATTTGAAGCCTCATTGGTCTTGAGTAATGATATACCTCGATACATACTGGTTTGTGTTGTCTGTCTCAGAAACAAAATTAATCAATAATTGCTTTCTTAATGTGTAATTAATGCGAAATAATTTTTTTAAAATACTGGCTCTTCTATCCATGAAAATATCCAATACTTGGAAAACATGTTTCCTAGAAAAATATGTTGTATATATTGGATTCCAAGCAGAAAGGTAGAACCACTGTAAGATGAATAAATATATTAATAGTCGGATGGATAGTGTGCTGGCAAGTTCTATGTCAATCTTGACACAGGGTGTAGTCATCTGAGAGGCAGGAACCTTGACTGAGAAAAATGCCTTCCTGAGAGTGGGCTGCAGGCAAGCCTGAAAAGCATTTTCATAATTAGTGATTGATGAAAAATAACCCATCCCACCTGGTGGGGCCATCCCTGGACTGGTGGTCTTGAGTTTCACAAGAAGCAGAGTAAGCTATAAGGAGCAAGCCAGGAAACAGCACTTCTCCCTGCCATCGGCCTCAGCTCTTGCCGCCAGGTTCCTGCCCTGTTTGAGTTCCTGTCCTGACTTTCTTTAGTGATAAACAGTGTTATGGAAGTGTAAGTCAAGTCAACCATTTCATCCCCAAGTTGCTTTGGTCCCTGGTGTTTTATGACAGAAGCAGTCACCCTAACTAGGATAGAACTTGGCATCCAGAGTGTTGCTGTGACAGACCTGATCATGTTGTTTTGGGGAGCGTTGTGGAAGAACTTTGGAACTTTGGTCTAGAAAAGCCATTCAGAGCTCAAGGTTTGATGAACTGTTCTGTTGGAGCTTGGAAGGTATGACGTGTAAGGAAAATGTAGAGGAAGGAGGCCTGGCTTATAAAGTCCCAGAGGGAAGTTGGAGAGTTATTCAAAGACTTTATGGGGCCACTGCATATTTTAAGTTAAGAATCTTTAGTTCTCGTTAGCCAGGGATGAAAAATCAGCCGTGGTTAACAAGAGACCAGAACGACCAAATTGAAACATCTATTTTACTGGGACAATTGATGTTGTTCAGCTGGAGCCAAGAAATATTCGGTGATTAAGAATAGATTACTACAGGTTCAAGGGGCATCCTTAGCGACATAGCAAATTAGGGACCAGCCTAAGCTGCATAAGACCCTGTCTCAAAATGATCTTCTACGTGAATTTCTTTTGAGAGTTGCTCATTGTACAGGATGTGCTTCAGCTACTGAGTACATGACCTTGTACAGCAAGTACTTGGAGAGCTGGGTGGGACTGATGGGGAGCAGCCTGCAAAGGCCTGTACAGGAGCTTTTTACTCAATATCACTTTCTTCATAAATGGCTGGAGAAAGCTTTGCTGACTAATTCTGCGGTTCCTTTGTGGGTTTCATATTCATAGAATGTGATTTAAGTTTGGAAGCACATTGCTAATGCTGTAATACATAAAACACAATAAAACCTTTAAATTAACCCCTCCCCCCAAATAATAGATGATTGGGGCTGGAGAGATGGCTCAGTGGTTAAGAGCACTGACTGTTCTTCCAGAGGTCCTGAGTTCAATTCCCAGCAACCCCACGGTGGCTCACAACTGTCTGTCATGGGATCTGATTCCCTCATTCTGGTGTGTCTGAAGACAGAGGACTCTTATTATATTAGCTAAATAAACAAATAAAAGGGAAAGAATAGATTAGCTTCTATTGAGATGAAATATTATGGGAAGTTTTTCCTAGAAGAGCCAGCATAGATAGATAGATAGATAGATAGATAGATAGATAGATAGATGATTGATAGATTGATAGATGATAGATAGATAGATAGTACATGACTGATGTATTGGCATTTAATACACAGATGTTAAATAGATGACATACATCTACAGATGCATGTGTATGCACACTTGCATGTGTAGGTAGGTAGAGAGAAAAGTGCACAGGTGAACAAGCAGGTAGATAAGCTCAGATCTATTATAATGACCCGGTTTACATGATTGTGAGATCTGTTTTAGAGACTCTGAAATCCACAGCTCAGGCATGAAAGGAATGCCACATGCAGGTTGCAACCCTAGAATCTGGAGCACACAGCCTTCAGCCTCCACAAGGTTGAGCTGTGTTTCAACAGGCTGTCCTGATAAAGTCAGATGCAACCAAGAATCTCCCTTGTACCTCCTCCTGCGTCAACTGGACTCTGATCACATCACCTAGGTCCCAGCACTGAAGGACCTGGGTTACTGTAATGAGACAAGTGGACACTAAGTTTCGTCAGGCCAGCACATGAGGAGTTCACCATACATGGAAACAAAAGATACCGAATTAAAGCCTGACTTTTAGTGCTGCTTGAGAGACGTCTGACAGTCTTGTCTGCTGTCTTCTCGTCTGATAGACTGGCAGAGATGGACAGCCCAGCTTCCTCATTCATCATCGTTCTTTCACTCGTTGGGTTTGCAGGGGGTGCATAGTGGGAAATATACAGATTTTATATACCCTTATTGCCTTTGGTATTGACGTTTATGGTTCTGTAAGCTCTTAGCCACTATTTGCATTAATATTAATATTTAATCCAGTTGTGCCTAATATTATCCCCGGAATGCTTTTATATAATAATAGCTTTGCATTTGCACAATACCTCTTATTCCCAGAGCTGTGAGTGCTTTGTCGACAGTGAGTCAGATTTCTCTCTCAGAAAAGCTGTTCTCCCTGCGCCCCTAGAGAAATATTAACACTTTAAAACAGGACTCCATCTGTGCTTGTAGCAGAAACAAAGTAATCAGTGTCCTTGCTGTGGAAAATATACCTCAAGACAGTCCCAGGGGGTTATTTTGTATCTTAAGCCTTTCTTGGAGTCGTACATGGAATAAGTTATTCTTTACAGTTATGAAACTCAACACTGGACACTGGAAAGTTTGGGGCTGCTGTTCACTAAATAAACTGTGGCTGGAACTTTCTAGTGCACAGATGTGTGGCTTTTGGAAAGCCATGGCTGAGGTTAGAGTAAGATAGCTGTCTTCCTATTACACACACAGGAGAATATTTCAAACCCTGCAAGAGGAATGCTTTCTGTTGTAAAGATGGCCATAACCTAAATACTTTCTCGTTGGCTGGAAACACCAGAACCAATGTGTAGCCTCTCATACACAGAGAACACCACCACATGCCCCAAGGCAAATAGCATCACTACGTTGTCAGCCAGTTTGGTAACACAGCTCCAACACAACCCCGCATCATGAAGCCTCTTGTTGGTACTATCCCAAACAGCCCTGCCGCTTACACAAGCTATTCATTTCTGACTCTCCGTTTCCTCCCCTATGGCCAGAGAACAGATATTTCATTTCTCAAAGCTTTTGTGTCTAAACGTTTTAAAACAGCAGAGATTAAACATGCTGAGAATAGCTGAAAAAAAAAAACTATCTAGAACAAAGATAAGGGTGTGACTTTTCCCATTCCACAATTGCTATGTTATAGAGCAAAGACAGAGAAGATAACTTCACACAGACTCACAAAGTCAGCATTTGTTCTAGAAGGTATTTGGTTCTAAATGTTTTAATATGACTCACAGATTTAACATGACCGGCCTATGGGCTGGGGTGCTGGCTTGGTGGGTAAGGCACGTTCCTGGGAAAGTCGGTTTGATTCCACAAAACCCAGGTTTTTGTTTTTTAAGTCAGGTGTGGCAGGCAAGTAGGAGGGTCAGAGCTATCCCCACAAACGATGTCAGAATAGCTGTGGTAACACACGTCTGTAATCTCAGACCCATGGCAAGATGGAAGGCTGAGACAGGCTGGAAGCTTGATGGGTAGCCTGGTTTGTGTGGCTGCAAAAACAGAGATACTGTCTCAAACACAATAGAAAGCAAAGTGCTCTCTCGCTCTCCCTCTCTCTCTCTCTCTCTCTCTCTCTCTCTCTCTCTCTCTCTCTCTCTCTCTCCCTCTCCCTCTCCCTCTCCCTCTCCCTCTCCCTCTCCCTCTGTCTCAGTCTCTCTGAATGGGGTAGCAGCACATACTTGTAATTTCAGTGCTGGGGAGACAGAGAAGGGTGGAACCCTGGGCCTCACTGCCTTGATTACTCAACTTGGAAAGTTCAAGGCCAGTGAGACTCTGTCTCAAAAGCAAGGCAGACTGCACCTGTGGAAGGACCGAGCTTCCACCTGCACATAAGGTTTCAAGTCTAAGTCAGTAAATTGATTACAATCCCAGGGCTTGTCTTCCTAGGTCAGTAAATGGGTTACAATCCCAGGACATCTCTTAGTTATTTGCTGAGCTGATTTCTCTTACATTTTTAGATACCAAACATATACATATTATTATTATTGAATGTAACACAAATAAATCCTTTACACACTGAGTTTGATTGAGATCACAATATATTTAACTCCAAACCCCTCTGGGGTATCTCCATCTTGTGTTGACTGGACCATTCACTACCTAGTGGTCTATGATCAACATTCAGAGACTGGGCTGGGGTCTGAGATGAGGGTGATTTTCTTCCAAAGCTGTGAATGGAAGTCACTGCAGTAATGCCCTGGTCACGCTGCACTGTACATCCACACTCTGCGAGGCGGACTGCATTGGGATATGAGTCTGTAACATCCCGGTCCAGGACTCAGACTGGGCCTGCCGACTCTACCTAGACCACTTCCCCTGAGTTTACAAACAACTACTTTGGCTGCTGAGTTTTGTCCCTAGCTGTTTCGAATCCATGCAATCAGACTTTGTTCCGCTCTCCTGGCAGCTCACAGTTTGGTCGTGGATGAGCCACTGCCTTTTGTATTTGGCTTTGACAACTGCATGGGTCCCATGTTCAAATGTTCAAGCCTCTTTGTGTCCTGCTTCTCCCTCTTATGAAAGGAATAAAAAGACAAGAACATTCATCTTGTCTATTCCTTACCTATTTACTAAATCAACTAGCTAATGGGTGACGTGCTACCCAGCAAGTTTTGCTAAATCTTGCTCAATGAGTTAAGTACTAGTTCTGGTGTTAAAACCTTGCAATATTCGAGCTGTTGAATACAATTCCTGTAACACAGTCAGAAATGCTCATTCCTAGTTTCCCCTAACTCTACCCCTAATGAATAAACAGTTGAGTTAAAAAAAAATCACTGCTCAGTAGAACATGACCTTTGATGCTCTAACATCTAACAAGGACACACGCTCCACTATATTCATAGCAGCCTTATTTACAACAGCCAGAAGCTGGAAAGAACCCAGATGTCCTTTGGTGGAGGATGGAAACAGAACATGTGGCACATTTATACAATAAAGTACTACTCAGCTATTAGAAACAGTAACTTCGTGAAATTCTTAGGCAAATAAATGGAACTAGAGACTATCATCTTGAGTGAGGTAACCCAGTCACAAAAGAACACACATGGTATGCACTCACTTATAAGCAGATACTAGTCCCAAAAGCTCAGAATACCCAAGAAACCATCCACAGAACTTATGAAGCTCAAAAAGAATGAAGGCCAGAATGTGGATGCCTCAGTCCTTCTTAGAAGGGAGAACAAAACACTCATGGGAGGAAATACAGGGACAAACAGAGGAGCAGGGATTGAAGAAAAGTCCATCCAGAGACTGCCTCACCTAGGGATCTATCCTATATGCGGCCACCAAACCCAGTCAGTACTGCTGGGACCAAGAAGTGTTTACTGGCAGGAGCCTGATATGGATGCCTCCTCAGAGCTCTGCCGGAGTCATACTGATACAGAGTAGGATGCTTGCAGCTAACCATCAGACTGAGCACAGGGACACCAATGAAGGAGCTGAAAGGGTCTGCAACCCCATGGGAAAACAACAATATCACCCACCCCCCAGTACCCAGCGGTTAAAACACCAACCAATGAGCACACATGGAGGGACCCATGGCTCCAGTTGCATATGTAGCAGAGAATGGCATTGTCTGGCATCAATTTGGTCCAGTGAAAGCTCATTTTCCCAGTGTAGGGGAACGCCAAGGCTCTGAGGTGGGAGTATGTGGTTGGGAGTGGGAGCATCTTCCTGGAAAAAAGGGAAGGAGAGGGGGATGGGAGTAAGGGGAAAGGGGATAACATTTGAAATGTAAGTACAGAGAATATCCAATAAAAATGATAAAAAATAAAAATTATGAAAACATAGAACATGACCTTCGAGCTGTACATCTGGCTAGTGGACCGCCTCCTGGGCCAGCACCTGAGACTCTGTCAGGGTTTAGTTCCTACAGTCTGTTCTGTACTTGGCTTGTTCCTTGTAGGGCAACTAGGCGTATGCTACAGTCATTGCCCCTGGACAATCAGAGTCAAGCTGGAGAACTGTTTATTTATATTGACTTTTCCCTAAACTCAACTCACTCCTTAAACCCAGACAGGACTCCAAGGCTTCCAAAGGTGGAATTCAGGACCTAACCTCCCTGGAGCTGAGCTTTCTTCAAGCGGCCTGAGTAAATTAGGTTTCAGAATTCCTGGAAATTGTCATTCTCCCTGCTTCCCTTCACCCCCCCCCCCACCCTCAGACACACACCAAGTGATAAGACACCAGTTCTTACTAATGTAGGGGCATACACAGGAACACAGCAATAAAAACTTAGGTAGGTCCCAGCAAGCCAACAAATTATTTTGTAGCATTTTGAGTTAGTAATTACTATTTCAAAGCGCTTTTAATCTACATAGTGCTATATATTTTATAAAAGTGATTTCACTTATGCTAATTATATTCAGCCTCCCTAAATATCTGGTCAGGTGAGAAATTATAAGCCCTATTTTGCAGATGAAAATATCAAAACTCAACAAATTATGTGCTTACCTTTCGGACATGTACCTGTGTGTTCATGTATGTGCATGTATGTATGTGCTCCTGTGGGTGTCTGTGTGTGCGTGCCTGCATATGCCAGATGATGTTTATATGTTAAAGTGGACAGGGTACTTATTGAAATAGTGTCCGTGCTTGGGTTTCACACAGATGAGCCAAATCAAAGTCTCTGGAGGTGTTACAACTTTGTTTTATTTTTATAGTTTGCTAGGTAACTCTAATATGCAAACAGGCATGAGTTATATGACTATGACGGGTAAGGAGGATGCTCATTTTACTTGTCCTAGGAGGCAGAGTGAGATGCTCTGGAGACTCCGACATGTAGCAGAGGACCCCAGGACACGGCTGCAGCTGGACCCTCAGGGGCTCCTAGGAGGCCTGCGCCCAGAGGCCGATTTGGAGAGGTGCATATTGCTCCTCATGGTAGGATGTCAGTTACTGTGGGTGAGTTTTCTTCTCTGCCACCAGTGAAATGAAGCCAACTCAAGCCAGATTAGATTAAATGCAGGTTTATTGGGACACTGCTCTTGGGTGACTTCACTGGTCCCAAGGACTGAGGCCAGGGGAGTCATCATGGGGAGATGGTAATAGGGACAGGGAGGAGAGAGGGAGAAAGGGAGAAAGGGAGCGTGCGGGGGGGGGGAGGGGGGGTAAAAGTGCCTGGATTATATAGGGAAGAGCCTCTGGGGGAGAGGCAGCCCAGTTTGTGGGCTGGAAAGTTCCGGATTGAGGCCAGGGTATGCTAGGTAAGGACTGAAGAATTCTGGGAGCTCCTGGAGGTCTGCTTTGATATATGAAATATGCACCTCAGTCCCTGGTCTCAGGGTCCAAAATCAAACAGTAGGGAACTTAGAATCTTGGAGCACAGGCTCTGCTCACCCAGGTCTGTTGGGCTGAGACAGACCACGAGGTTCCGGGATGGATCTATGAAAAGC
Source organism: Micromys minutus (assembly GCF_963924665.1). NCBI lineage: Eukaryota > Metazoa > Chordata > Mammalia > Rodentia > Muridae > Micromys > Micromys minutus. The sequence goes on along the minus strand of NC_137983.1, from coordinate 55,709,599 downwards.
GGGAGCTGTTAGACGGAGCTGCAGCATGTGCTTCGCGTGTCATGGGTAGCATTCTGAGTGTTTCTCTCTCTGTCCTTCTCTTCATGCATTTAGACGGCTGAAGAAGGCAGAGGGCTGAAGAGAAAATTCTGTGCTGGTCTCTTGCTGTTGTGTCACAGTACAGATGCTGTGAAGAAGATCCATCCACCTGGCTGAGTGACAGTCACGCTGTTGGGACAGCCTTATTTTCTACTCCAAGCTTTTCACTGGGGTGATACTGACTTGTGTAAGTAGAAAAACACACGTAGAAATGCAGCCGAATGCATTTTAAATGTACCTGTCTTATAGCACAGAGGACGGGAAAGTTATTTACACACGAGCTAAGCTGGGTGGTTAGAGGGCAAAAGTACTTACAAGAAACCTATGTTTTGAGCACTTTTGTGGTTTGCTTCTAGGAAAATGAGTCACTTTCACTGACTGGGTTAAGGTCCAGTGATAAGGTAGTTAATAAGAAAAGCCATTGTCTGTCAATGAAAGATCTGATCAGGCAGCAGAGTGAAACCTGAGGGGAGGTGTCAGAAAGAAAGAAAGAAAGAAAGAAAGAAAGAAAGAAAGAAAGAAAAGAAGGAAGGAAGAAAGAAGACAGTCCTTATGGGGTGGGGTAGGCTCTGGGTGAGGGGAGTCTTGGAGAGATGAAAGACACCTTATTTTCCTGTGATGATAATTGCTTCCTGCCCTCGGGTCACTTGCAGAGGGTAGAAACCAAGAAATCAGAGGGAAGAGAAAAAATGTGTTAGAATGGGAAGACACACCTAGACACCAACCTCTTAAATAATGCAGGGGGCCTTGTAGCCAGAGGACCAAGGGTGGGTGATTAGGGAAAAAAAATCTTTGGCAGGTGTGAGCTCCCGGGGTGGCCAAAGATGAAGAGATGCCTCCTGTCTGAGGCTTATGAACAGGGCACTAAAACCTGAGCTCACAATAGGAGGAAAAAACACTCTCTAGGAAGGGGTCGTGTGACAGCTGGTGGCATTTAGCTCTGCAATGGAAGTTCTGAACGCTGCAAAAACATTTTTCTTTTACTTAAGCATTTAGCAAGTGTTTGAGCTTCTCAGCACACTTGCTTACGGTGTTCTTCTTACCTGCGCCCGACTCATTACTCACGAGCACAGATATGAGCTACTTTGATTTTTGAACCAGAATTAAGATCTTGATGGTTCTGACCTTTGTGTGAAGCTCCCATATTTGGTTTCCTCCAGGGAGAGCCTGCTGTGTGACAAAGCAGACGCTGACTTCTATTCAGTGCATCACACATGTGTTTCTTAGAGCCACCAAGTTGTTTCAGGGGGATTCCTTGATCCTCCGAGTGACAATTTAGCCCTCCTTGTGCCTGGTGCCCACTGAGACTGGAATGAGGAAGCAAGGTCAGCTCGCTGCATTTTCCCAGAATGCCATGTGTACTGTGGTCTGGCCTGCACCACAAGGCAGAAGCTAAGGGAGGAGGCAGGAACTGTTCCTTATCAGAGTAAATCTGGGTAGAGCCATAGTTTCCTGGGGGTTGGGGACTGAGGCAGAGGTTCAACCGCTCAAGAGCACATGTGTGCATGGGGTATGTTTAGATACACGGATATTGAGGATTCAGATGGCTTTGCTGGGACATCGTGGATTCAAAGCTGGCTTCAGAAAGAAGCCCACATCCGTGGTGTCGATGTGATTGGCTCCCCATCACGTGAATGTTGAATGGAATTAAGCCAGGTCACACTGGTAAAAGGAAGAGAACAGGATAGAACAAAACTGAGGCTGGTCCACCCTGTTCAGCAGTACAGCCAGAATTCTTGTCATCATCTTATCGGGTGACAGTGATGTCTCCAGGTGTGTCTGTCTAGCATCTGTGGTTTAATAACAGCTCCTCAAACATGCGACCCCAGGATGCTGCCTGCAAACTCCATGTTGAGTCCTCTGCCTATAGACAGCGCCACTATCTCCAGCTTAAAGTGCTGTCCACCACAATGGGCAGGACCTCCCACCTCACCCCCACTTCTCTGAGCTCCCCCCTCCCTCCGATTGGAAACAACATGGGAACTCTGACACATGTTTTTCCATAGCCCTCCAACCTGCACCTTCTGTCCACACACCTCTCAAGCTCAAATATGCAAACATTCTATATATAAGCCATCTGTGGGGAAAGTCCCTGGCCACGCCCCTTCCTAGGCACACCAGCATATCCCCTGTTTAATGTTTGGAAAGTGTGTAATAACTAGATGACAGGTCTCTCTCCCATCAACATGAATGCTTCTTAGGGGTCTACACTTGCCATGAGGCTCCAGCAGACTCAGGATGCTCCTTATCTCTTCCTGGCCTCCGTGTGTGCTGGTGAAGTCTTGTTTCCCTTCAGTGAAAACCGTGGCATTTGCTCCTATTTGGTGCTGCTGATAATTAGAAACCTCCTTTCCAGTATTCGCCTCTATTACGGAGGAACTCGGAATTGATATGCTGTGCATCATAATTCCAGCCCCTTGCTGCCCTGTGTCCTTGTGCTGTCTGCACTGACCTGTGTGGATCTCTGGAGCGACATGGCACTGTCATCCCATCTTCCTGGCCTGCTGATTCCTGCACTGCCCTGTGACACTGGTGGCCATTAGCAGTAATTGCTCTCAGTCTTGTGATTTGCTCGACACTGCTGCTTCGAGGTCCCAAGTCTCCAGTGTCATCGGGTGTCCTTTGAGGACAGACGCTGGAGCTACTCTTTCTGCATCTGGCACCTGCACCTTTTCATCAGGATTAGCCATGTTATCATCTGTGACGACCCACCAGGAGCACTTGGGGATAGTCACAGGTCTTTGGAAATACTTCAGGTGCCTCTCCTGGTCATTCCTCTGCTTGGGTGAAAACCAGTCAATTTTCCCAAGCAGAATGCTGGTAACACGGTTCTGCTTGGAAACAGCTTCTCAACAGAGGAGCCCGGGGGACACTATTTTCCAAAGCTTCTTGTGACTTCCATTTCCCTGTTAAGACTTCCTAAGGTTTAAACCATCTCTGACTGTGAGTTTTATTGCCAGATGTACTGAAAACAAACCATTCCCATGAGTTATCGGTGCTGTCTTTGTCTTAGGTATGAATTGTGATCCCACTTGGTAAGACTTCCCATAGAGAAAAGCACTGGGAACCATCATGTCCACAGAGTACCACGGCCATGCAACATCACAGCTGTGTACCACTGTGGTCACATGCCACTACAGTCACACAGCATCATGGCCACCACACAGCACCACAACTATATACCATCAGTGACACATACTTACACAGCATGATGGTTATATCACATGTTGGTCACATGTGATCAGTCACAGCTCACATCTCTAGGTCAAAGGTACCTTGTTCTTGCCTTTGGCTTGTGTCTTAGTCGGGGTTTGTATTCCTGCACAAATCATCATGACCAAGAAGCAAGTTGGGGAGGAAAGGGTTTATTCAGCTTACACTTCCACATTGCTGTTCATCACCAAAGGAAATCAGGACTGGAACTCAAGCAGGCCAGGAAGCAGGAGCTGATGCAGAGGCCATGGAGGGATGTCACTTACTGGCTTGCTTCCCCTGGCTTGCTCAGCCTGCTTTCTTATAGAACCCAGTACCACCAGCCCAGGGATGGCACCACCTATGATGGTTTGCATATGCTTGGCCAAGGGAATGGCACTATTAGGAGATGTGGTCTTGTTAGAGGAAGTGTGTCACTCTGGGGCTAGGCTTGGAGACCTTCCTAGCTGTAAGAGGATGCTCAGTTTGTTCCTGGCTTCCTTTGGATAAAGATGTAGAATTTCCAGCTCCTCCTGCACCATGCCTGCCTGGATGCTGCCTTGATGATAATGAACTGAACCTCTGAACCTGTAAGCCAACCCCAATGAAATGTTGTCCTTATAAGACTTGTCTTGGTCATGGTCTCTGTTCACAGCAATAAAACCCTTAGACACCACCCACAATGAACCTGACTACCCTGGATCACTAATTGAGAAAATGCCTTACAGCTGGATCTCATGGAGGCATTTCCTCAAGGGAGGCTCCTTTCTCTCTGATAACTCCAGCTTGTGTGTCAAGTTGACACAAAACCAGCCAGTATGGTTATTGTCTCTTGTTATTTAAAATATAAATATCGTTTTTGCTGATAGGCCAATATGGGATCCTCACCTCTCAATTCTGATACTTTCAAGCTATTTCTTACATGACTTAAAATCACTGATTTCCCAATTCCCCCTCTCTAATTTTTCACAAACAAGGCTTCTGAGATCCTCTTCCCATGGTGTCCTTCTTTTATCTGCCTTAGATTAAAACACACTCTTGCTAGCCAGCACCCTACAGATTTGGTATTTATGTTAATTCAGAGTATTAAAGTTTGAAGTATTCCCTTTTTCTTCAGCTAAAACACATGGCTAACTCCTACCTGAGTGTGTGGAGACCAAGCCTCACTGTACATCTCTTGTCTTTAGCCAGTGCCTGGGGTGAAGTGTGACAATCTGTTGAGTAGTGAGCACAGCTATCTATATCCCCACCATGCCATCCATTACTCAAAGCAAAGTTGTTCCTCAGTGAAGATGTCCCCCATGTCATTGACTTAGTGTTTCATTGCTGTGAAGAGACACCATGTCTAAGGCAACTCACAGAAGGAAGCATTTAACTGGGTGCTTGCTAACGATTCTGAAGGGTTAGTCCATTTTCTTCATGGCAGGGAGTATAGGAGCATGCCAGTAAGCTTGGTGCTAGAGAAGTAGCAGAGAGAGAGAGAGACAGAGAGAGAGAGACACACACAGAGAGAGACAGAAAGAGATACAGAGAGAGACAAAGAGACAGAGACAGAAAGAGACAGAGAGACACATACAGAGAGACAGAGAAACAGAGAAACAGAGACAGAGAGAGGAGAAAGAGGAGAGAGAGGTGGGGGAGAAAGAGACAGGGACAGAGGGAGCCCAAAGTCCACTTCCAAGGCACATACCTCCTCCAACAAGGTTTCACCTTCTAATCCTTTTGAAATAGTTCCAGAAACTGGGAGCCAAGTGTTGAACTATGTAAGCCCACGGGGCCATTCTTATTCAAGCACCATGGTCCTGAGTCTCTTCTCAGACTGTCCAGCTCTCTGCTTCATCGCCTCATTCTTATCAGGAACCAGAACAGTTTTGGAACCCAGATCCTCATCGCTGTGCAGCAAGCCCTCTTAACCACAGAGACTCGCCCCAGCCATCACCACAGATTGTCAGAATTTTTTGCTAACTTGTTCCTTTTCAGTTTCTCTGTTAGCTCATGTCTTTCCACCTTGGTGCCTGTTGGGTCAGATCGCGCCACAGTCCTTCAGCTGTGGGTAAGAGAAGCAGAGCTGTGAGACCGGCAACCACAGCTGGGTATTATCAACACTGTCATACCTGTCCTGACAACCGAACCAGCACTTCCATTTTGGCTTGTTCTGAAGTTTGTATTTGAATATCCACCTTTACTGTCAGGGCCCACTCCTGGCAGCACATCCTCTAGGTCGGCTTCTCACTGATCTTCTTGCAGCACTGGGATACTCCTCTTCCTTATCTGGGTTTGTGCTATTTATTTCCTAAATTCTGTGATTTGGGATCTTATCCTTCCCTGGATACGCTGAATGTGTGTTTGCAAGGACTTTCAAAGAAGACTGTAGGGAAATGAAAGCTTCCAGGCCACTCAAGAGCTCTGAAGGGGCATGTTCCCAAAGGGCTGGCGATCTTGAGTGCCAGACATCTTGAAAGATTAGTTTGGTCCCCTTAATCCCACATGCCGAAGGTAAGGAACCAATTTCCACAAGTTATTCACATGCACCCCATGGTGAACCCACACACAAGTAAGTCAATTAAGATATAATGATTTGTCTTTGTGGTTGTGACCATGGTCTCTGGCATGCCCTCACCCGTTGCTCTCCCCTGTTTTATGATGGCTTTCCATCTGTACCTCTACCTGCCCCCATCCCGCTTGCTCTCTGCGGCTTTGCTCCACAGTCAGGGTGATTTCGATGCTTTATTTTCTGTCTCCTACTGTCTTAGGAAGAAAAACACCATGACCAAAAAAATAAGTTGGTGAGGAAAGGGTTTATTTGGCTTCCATTTCCATATCACTGTTCATTCCGGAAGGAAGGAAGTCAGGACAGGAACTCAACCACGGCAGGAACCTGGAGGTAGCAGATGATGCAGAGGCCATGGAGAAGTGCTGCTTCCTGGCTTGCTCCTCCTCGTTTCCTCAGCCTGCTTTCTTATAGGACCTAGGAGCCCAAGAGCGGCCCCACCCACAATGGGCTGGGCTTCCTCCATTAATCACTAAGAAAATGCCTGCAGGCTTGCCTAGAGTGAAATCTCATGAAGGCCTCTAGGGTTGGCTGTGAGCATCTGCCTCTGTATGTTATATTCTGGCAGAGCCTCTCTGGAGATGAAGGCATTTTCTTAATTGAGGTTCCCTCCTCTCAGGTGACTTTAGTTTGTGTCAGGTTGACATAGAGCTATCCAGCACACCCACTCCATCAGTCACATGACCCATCTCACTACTCACAGTCACATGTGGTTCCTCAGCTGTTCTCTGATTATAATTTTTATAATTATAATTATAATTACATCAGCCATTGTAGATAACACAGTTGCTCAGGCTTCGAAAATGTTCATTTTCAAGTCCTTGTTTTCTAAATGGCTAACCTCTTGGACTCTGCGTTCCTTTCTTCTGGGTTCTGCCTTCCTCCATAATGTTGACTTTCCCTCTTGGCAATCCACTCATTGATAAAACTGAAAGCTGAGACCTTCCCAATCTCTCTCCTCCAGCTCTCAGACTTCCTTTATGTGACTGATACACAAGAAACCATTTTGATATATTTCCACATGGGCTACGTTTAGTGCAGAGGACAGGTACTGGCTCTCTCTAGCTTCCTACCTCACCTGAGAGGCAGGACCAGGAGCTATGGCGTTTTACACTGAATCCCCAGAGCCACTGCTGTTTTTCCTATGTCCTTTACTGGAATCAAATCCCTAATTAACTGCGCTAAAGATTCCCGGTGAAGAGGATCTTTGGCGTGGTTGGTGGTCATACTGCTTTATCCCTCAAGCTCTACAAACCGCCACCGTCCTGTTACCCCACAGCTTTTTCATGGGACACACCTTTCCTGAAGCCCCACCATAACACAGTGCTGCGGGTGGTTCTTAGGCTCCTTACACCCATGGACTTTGCTTGCTGTCTTCCAGTAACGTATGTCTCTGATGACTTCCTTTGGTTATTGCTATGGATTTATTTCCTTTTATGCTTGTGATGGACTTAAAGAGAAATGAGAAGCAATCTAGTCCCCGTTTTTTCCAATTTGAATTTGAAGCTCTTTTAAGGAGTTAAAAATTCATGAATGAAGACTTTTTAAAGGAATTATTAATTATTAAATGCAGCTCTTAGGAGTTATATTTTTTATTTCATTAGCCTCCTGTAATGTCCCCAAGTCTCTCCATTTTACAAATGAGAAAGCCGAGGCTCGGGGTATCTCTTTATTTGTCTGAAGTTGTATGTCTGGTAAATGGTAAATCCAGTATCAGCCCTGGTCTTTCCGGTCTGTACTTATGTTTCCTGTGACAACAGGGGAAGGTTATGCATAATGAAGATCACGTATAGAATCACCTCAGTGACACAGTCTCCAGGGTTGCTGCTGTTGTTTTAATTACAAATAAACAACCTCAACTGTGTCCTTGGGAATTTACTTAAGCAGGAGAGTAGCTTACTTGACAGTCAGGAACAGAAGCAGTAAGTGTGAGAGACAGGAATATTTGAGGACAGACCCCGAATGCAAACTGGCCATAGAAAGGCTGACTTGACAAACCAGATCAGATTCAGACATTCCCATGGGGCAGGATTGTTGAGTTTTGTAAATATGGGCAAACAGTTGAATTTGAGTTTTGGAGAGGCATCGAATAATTTTTTTTTACATAAATAAGTCTAAATGTGTGTGTGCATATATATATGTATATGTATGTGTGTGTGTTTGTGTGTATGTCTCTGTGTGTGCTAGCTTTCAGATTTAATGAGCTGCCTATATTTCATCTGTCAGTACTTCACAAGAGTAAATGTAATGTTTTTCAATTTAGCCCTAAACTTACATATCTGTAGTTAGGGGTACTCGCAGGGTCTGTGTTAGCTGTTCAGGTTGGTTGCCAGCCGTATAAATATTAAAGCACAGCAGAGCCAAAGAAATAGATTGAAGGCCACATGAGAACAAGCCAGGTCTCTGAAGAAGCACTTCTCAGAATACACAGAGTTTGCTCCTGATATTTTGTTTATTTAAAGAGCAGCTTTTCTGGGCTTTAGAGATGCGAGTGTCTAAGAAGAGGGCTTAGGTATGTCTATTTTTGACCAGTTGACCACAGTCATTCAGGCGTACATAAGTGTTTTAGAATTGCTGACTCAGGTAAGCCATGTTAGCCAGCCCACACTGAACACACTGCTCAGCTCCCAGAGCTGTGGGCTACGAAGACCTCAGTGAGCGATGTACACGGTATTAGAGGGGTCAGTGGGTGGGCTATCACACCATAACACAGGGAGCCATGGTTGTTTAGCCTGGAGAAGTTTCAAGATGAGTTGGCTGCATTCTCTGCATACTCCTGCAAAGGAGTGCCTGGGTACTTTTCTATCCGGTGCCCAGATGTTAAAACCTTGACCAATGAAAATGAAGATGAACAAATTTGGGCTTAGGACAAGGTGCACGGGCCAGGCGCCCTCCAATCTGACAAGAGTCTGCCTCTGGGAGACGTCTCCAGCTCCGGGCTGATTTAGGATGTGGAAGATGAGGGCTTGCTCAGGACTCTGTGGCTGCACTTCTCTCAGAGTCTGGCCTGAAGGTCACATCTTTGAGTCACTGCCTGCACTTCCTAAGGCCCTGGTCCATAAATCCCCATCAGGATTGAGAACCAGTATGCTTTCTCTGAGATCAATGGGAATAATCATGGCTTTGGAGCATCCGACGCAGAAAGAGCCCACAAAGACACCCTCTGCATTTGGACTAGCAGAGAAAATGTTCACAGTGACCTTCAAAATCGCTCCAGATGCAGCTGAGAGCCGACAAAGAAAGCCACCAAGAAGGTGATTTTCATCCAAGGTCCTTTGTTCATGGGCAAACAGGAAGCCCTGATCTGGGGCGAGATCCTGCCGAAAGAGCCAAGTCTTTTTGGAGCAGCAGAAATTGTTTGTTAGGCAATGTGAGTCTGTGTAGCTATTAGAGACTATCTGACCCCTGTTTGGTTTGAATTTTCCCCCTTAAAAGTAAAGACGCATAGCCAGAGTTGCAACTTCCTTTAAAGAATATGAATATTCTGTTTGGATTTGGAATATTTGAAAATGCATTCTTCAATTTAAACTAACATGTAACCCCAAAGACACATTTAAAGCCAAAAGTACCATCTTAAAAAAAAAAAAAAAAAGAAGAAGAAGAAGAAGAAGAAGAAGAAGAAGAAGAAGAAGAAGGAATCAACTTTTAAATCCTTACAGTTCATGTCGACTTCAGCAGGAGAGGTAGCTACTCAGAAACTTGGTCTTTTTTTTCCCCTTCCTTTTCATAATACAATGAATTTTAAAATACAAGCCCACTCATTACTGAAATTACCCCAGTCCTACTCACCGAAGTCAAACTGATTGACTGCAGTTACGTAAGGCACAGCTGCCTGTGTCTCATGCCGCCCTCCCTGAGCTCATGGCAGTCCTTGGCCTTTAGCCTTTGATTTGCTCTCCTTGGAAGAGACCGAACGTAGGAAAAGTCCCTAGCAGTAAGAAGAGAGATGCTTGAACAAGAAGAGAAGCAGAAGCAAGCCTCAGAACAATGGACCGAAAGTCAGGGGGCCCCTACTTACAGCTGTTGATTTTTGAAGGGGAAGGTCATGGGAGAGCTGAATACAGAACAAGGCGGGTGGCGCCCGTGGGAGGGAGACCCTTAGAAATGTCACTTGTCCATTGAAAGACACAGGAAACAAGGGCTGAGCCCCAAGAAAGGATTTTTTTTTTCCTAACCCAATGTCTTCTTTAAAGTTCATAGGAGAACCTGAGGCCCAAGGGTGAACCTGAAGCCTTGCTAGGGATTCTGCTTCCTTCAACCTTCGGGTGAGCAGACAGAAGGTTCTCATGACATTAGGAGTACAGTGAAAACCCGGACAGGGAAGACAGTAGAGAAGGATGCTGTTGTGGGATGCGGAACAGGATCACCTTCCCGTGGGGATGCGGACCCAGAACCCACAGTGCTATTCCTGTTGGGTGCTGACTGCGGGCCTGGCTGACATCAGCCCCTGATGATGCCTGTTAACACTGAGCAAAGATGCCCCGTGCTTTTTCCCAAGACAGCCCCCGCTCTTTCTGCTGCTCCGTAGGTTGATGCTAAATTAAACCAAAAGCAAGGAGGGGAAGTCAGTTTCTATTTCTGGCTGCTTTAGACAATATGGAGTCCTGGGTGGGAAGGTTCACCAACAGAGTGGATTTTCCAGGAAGTGCTGAGGTCTTCCTGCGTTTTGACGCCAGAATGTTGGCAACAGCTTCACATTAGGATTTTTTTTTCCTACTAGAGTAAGATTTACCTTTTAAGTAAGCAGAAATTTCCCTGGGATATACTGCCCTCTGCTGGCAATAGCAGATACTGCCCTTCTCTTTCATCAGCTGCAAAGGATAGAATGAAAAATGAGTTAATTTAATAATCCTCACGGGCAAAGAGGAAGTCACATGTAAAATTCCTTAACTAAAAACTTACTGAGTTATAATAAATGAATAATAAATACATTAATTAATTTGGCTTTTTTACCCCCTCCTTGGCAACTCCTCAAAACATAAACAACAGTAACCCCAGATTCTCACTCCCCCCAAAAAGTTTAGGGATTTATTATAATAAATTGATCAAAGGACTTTATTCATCTATTTATAAAACTTCCCACAACATCTTGAAACATGTCGGGTGGGGTATTTTAGATAAACTCTGGCTGTCTTGTATTTATGCTTTAATGAGCTCCCAGGTGGACAGTTTCATAAATTCACCGTTGTGTGTCCAGCACCTCCTTGGCTAGTTAATATTTACTGACGAATAAACCATTCAACCTCCCCAAACAGTAGATTCCATCAGCACTGTAGTCAAACAAAACAGGAGAAACCAGTAATGCCCCCAGAGTGTCTTCAAAGCCCAGCAAAACTTCCCCCTCGGTTTTTTTGAGACAGCACTCAAACAGGGTAGTCCACAGAATAGTTCACCTGCGGCCAGGGACTGGTTCAGTACACTCTGATAATGATCAAACAAAAGCTCAGAAACTGGGGTAGATCAACACTTAAAGGAACAAAGCTGCGTGAACTCAGCAGCAAAACCCGGATGAGAATTGTCTCAAAATCCTCAGCCGTGGCTCCATCAGCCAAGCAAGGCTGTTGTGTGTCTTTATTAGTAACTAGAAGGAATTTGGTACGTGGAACACTTTTATCACCAGCCATGCTCATGGGCGAATTCTAATTAAAGCAATTTTATGGCTTAAGAGACAGCCCAAACTTATAAACGTTTTTAAGAAGGGGATGCTGCTGCAAAACCAGAAGACCTGAGCTGATGTGTTTGTTTAACCCAGGTGGGCTCTAGAGTCAGTTACATTCTCTTGTTTATAATTATTTGGGGGTTTGGAGGAGCCTGGAGTGGCTTTCTCCTCTCGTCTTTAAATTAAGGAGCAGCATGCAGGCTGCTTCCTTTGGTTCTGCTTGGGTAAGCTTCTACAGTGAATTGGGGTGTCCCATCACTTCCTGGAGGAACAGTTGGCTGCTGAGAGCAGGTTTATTTAAAGCAAGAAATTGCTTTAAATAAGTCTTTGGTCACGCTGTGGAGGGGGTTGCAAACGCAGCCTGACGGAGGCTACCCATGCATGGGGAAGCCTGTAAAGGGGTCTGCTTGTCTGACCATGTACGTCCTAAGGAAGGCTTTATTTTAAATGCGAGACTTTATATCCATTTTATTATACACAGTCTTAATTTGCGCCTCAAAAGAGGGGCTCCAGGGCAGACATAAAATTAACTTCTCTTTCAGTGTGCTAACCTTTTGGTTTTAATTTATTCACTTGCCAATCTTATGAATGCCTGGTGAACTCAGGCTATTGATTTCCGTGGCCAATGCTATTTTTCCTGTTTATTATAATATATTGTCCCATTGTTACTGGCGTTTGCACTCAGCTAGATTTCCCACACAGCGGACAGGAAACCGTTCCATGGCATCAGACTTCCTTAGATTGATTTTCCAGAGGCTGGGAGGGACCTGCCCACTCCTAGCTCTTTGTGCTGAGACTGCCCAAGGGCCCCAGCAGGCCTCCTTGGACACTTCCTCTCAGGCCCCAGAGTGGGGATGGCCTGTCGCCCCTCCCGAGACAGGCCCCGCAGCCCTGGGAAACGTTCCTTATCAGTGCCAAGGTTATGTCATTTCTTTTTACATACGATGTTTATTGTTTTTAGAGCCAGGACTGTGGGAATGTTCTTTTCAAGCGCGACAATAGAGGAGCCACAGAGACACACTGGTGAAACCCCAGCCCAGAGTCCTGGGCCTTCCGTGTAGGGTGGCTCTGAGCAGGCTCCTGAATTGATTCAAAGATTTAGCACTAGTCTTTAACCGGGGATCTTGCCTGTGGGTTGCTTGAAACACCAAGAACGCTTTTAAGGTGGTCCAGGAAATGAATCCGTTCCAAACTCCTCCTCCCTTCCCCCTACTCTTAACTCCTTCCGCTCTTCCTCCAGCTTCTCTCCTGCTTGTCCTCCATTCCTGGCTCCCCCCCTCTCCCGCCTCCCGCCCTCTCATCCTCTCTCCATCCCTCCTCTTTCTCAAGACTGCTGTTGCTATTTTTTTTTTTTTCCTAAATACCCCCAAGCTTTGAAGGCAAGCGTCAGCACGCAAACCATGATTTGGGATTTAAGAGACACCTGCCCTACATATAGGCTCCCAGTTTGAAAGAATTTGAAACTCAACAAATTGCCTGAGACAACACATATGGGGGTTTCATATTTTAGAAAAGTAGGTCGGCACAATTATCGACTTGCTCGAGTATGCGCCATCAAACTAAAAAATCATAATTTTTCTTATCATGAATTTGCCTTCTTAGGAATAGTTTACTGTGAAAATTTACTCGTACCATGTAGTAGATAATATTATTAAAAGAGTGGGAGCTAGCCTTTGGAAGGAGTTACTAATTTACAGCCCAAAATCACATATCCCCCAAGGAATTCATTATCAATTAGAGAATCTCCCCTGGGAGGCGGGCAGATGAAAGCGTTCCAACCACAGGCTCAGTCCACCAAGAGCTGCTGGTGTGTGAAAGGCACTTTGCAGTCTCCTGGTTCCTCTATTTTGATGCAGGGGTTTGCATTGGTTCTAAGGACTCCATCAAGGGGGACCCAGCTTGGGCTTCTGTGAATACATCCTGAGGCCAGGGACCTAGCTTCTGCTCTAAGACTGCAGTTGTCCAAGAGAGAGTCCTTGCTACTTAAGAGAGACCCAGGGAGCTCATTCAGATGCAGATAGAAAAAAAAAAATCCCACTGGTTACCTCAGCAGGGGGCTGCACTCACAGTGTTCCCTGAGTTTCTGTGAATCTTCTTGGAGGTTTAAACTGACTAGGACCAGTGGAATCTCAGGCTTTCGGATGTGTATGCATTGGAGATACTTGAGTTGTTCTTTGACTCATTTGGAAACAGGAAGTGTTTGAGACCCACTTTTGTGTTGGGAAGAAACCACCAAATACATGGCTTCCCTCTTATGGGAGTAGGCATTTTTTTCCTTAGTGAATAATACAATAAGTCATACTGGGGGACTGTAGGTAAGTTCTGCTTCACTGCAAAGTGGGACTATCCATACATAAGACGCCATCCTCACCTCCAAGAAGGGGCTGACATTTTCCTCACAGAGTTGGTCTGAGTCATAGTAGAAGCAAGCAGGCCACAGGAAAGGCCAGAGATCAGGTCACTTGTGACATTCAGTACTTCCGTCTGAGGGGCATTTCTGGAGTTGTCTTTACCCGTTCTTTTCTTTTAAAAGACATAGTGGTAAAGATTTACATTTGCATTTCTTCCTGTCTGTCGCTGTCTCTCTGTCTCTCTGTCTCTCTGTCTCTCTGTCTGTCTCTCTCTCTCTCTCTCTCTCTCTCTCTCTCTCTCTCTCTCTGTGTGTGTGTGTGTGTATATGTGAATGGTGTGAATGTACCCTATGTATGGGCAGGTGCCCACAGAGGTAAGAAGAAGGTATTAGATCTCCTTGGAGTTGCAGTTAGAGGTGGTTGCAACCTGGATGCTGACAAAGGATGCTGGGAACAGGAAACTAGTTCTCTTAGAGAGAAGTTGAAAAACCAGCTGGTCTCTATCTTACGTTTAAAAGCCATCTCACAGCAGCAACAAACTACGTTCACCCCTGTTCGTGATTAAGCCTGTGTTTTTCACGGATTGGGCTGTGCCCCCTGTGACCTTACCTACAAATGGTTCTGTGTTGCCTGTCTTAGGAATGGAACTCATGTTGTTGTTGCTTTGTCTCAGAAAGTTGCTTATGATCGTCTTGCACCCCTACCTTGGGTTCAGAGGTTGTGTGACCACCTCTGACCACCTTGCTCTGACTCCTTGTTGCTATGACTGACGTGTTATGCCTACCTTGCAACTGTGTTGTCTCAGGAGATACTAACTTGTTATGTCTATGCTCCCCCCTGTAACCCCAATAACAGCCCCTTTGGAAACTCCCTACCCCTGAGCTATGGAAACCTTCCTCACATTCAGTGCTGACCTCTTGAGCCCCGTCTTAGGGAGAAACAGCCCATGGACATGATTTTTAACAAAGCTTGCTTTAATTAATTGCTTATTTTAATGATTTGGATCAGTGGTCTTTCTCCTCCCATCTTTGGGATTAACACAGGGCGTGTGCTTAACAGCTAAGCCACCTCTGCAGCCTGTTTGCTTTTCCTTACCCAGGTAGTTTCACTCTTGTATAAGCCTTCAGCAGCAGCTAGGCTGACACACATCTAAAATCATAGCACTTGGGAAGGGGAGGCAAGGTCATCCCGGGCTACATAATCAGTTTGGGGATAGCCTGAGCTACCTGAGACTCTCAAAAAGGGGGCTATGGTGGAGAAAGACTTGGACTAATACTAGCAGACCCACAGATTAAAAGAACTGGATTCAGAGATTTTCCTTTACAGTTTTCATTGAATACCCCCCAAGAGTATCCCCCCAAAGGTTACAAAGTTGCCATCTAGAAGGACTTTATGGAATGACCATTGTTCTGACAGAGTATGCTGCTGTTTCTTTTATCTGTTACTTTGAAACTAAAGATGGATCCGGGAAGTTCGGAAGTTGGAGGACTTTAAATGTGTGGGGAAGGAGGCCTTGTAGCATGATGGGGTTGGGGTGCGTTGGAGACGTATCGTACCTGGGGACACGCTAACAATTTGCCATGTTGCTTTCCCTTACCCACATGCTGTCATCTAGACATTCTTTTCCTTTGCTATTCCGTCTTGCTTCACATCCCAAGTCCCGTGAACAGAGATGCAGAGGTACTGGGTAGTCACGGGGAGGCGCAGGCTTGGGCTGGGGCCTGAGGGAGTTCACAGGCACAGCAGAAGGGACCCCGAATCCTCACTGACAGACTGATGTTCCGGGTGTAGGAATGAAAGGTAATAATAGAAAGACAGGGAATTTTCCAAACTGTGATATCAAAACCTTCCCACTCTGTGAAATCCCCTGGGTGGGGACAGGTCAGGACAAAGAATCCAGGACCATAGGAACCCAAGCCGACCAACTGGGGGCCTCAAGTCTTAGTTAAAGGTACAGTAAAAGACCCTGAGGATGTCCCAAAGATGTCCACAGCAAATCCTGCAGAACTCAGACTGAGGAGGCCCATTTGTCATGAAGCCAGCATCTTTCATCTGGAGCTTTGGTTAAGGCCTGATGTGGGAGTCTACATTGTCACACTTGATCCATTCTGCTTTCCGTGGAGATTTATAGGAATTATCCAATGGAGGGAGGGTGTCTTCAAACAAGGGGATTTACCTGCTGCTCTGGGGACAGTTTCCATGCTCTGCTCTCTGTATAGTGTTTTGCTAAGGAACAGAGGAAGCCACATCTCAGAGCCCCCAGACATGCACAAAAGGCTGTCATGCCACATCCTCAGTGAGAATCATGTCAAAGTCAAAACAGGAGGTAGGTCACCTCACAGGGCAGAGCACCCACTAGGCCACGCCCACCAGGTCTGGCAGGGGGCAAACTGCTTTCCTTAAATAGCCCTTTCCCTGCCTC
The DNA here is from genome assembly GCF_963924665.1 of Micromys minutus. Taxonomy (NCBI): domain Eukaryota; kingdom Metazoa; phylum Chordata; class Mammalia; order Rodentia; family Muridae; genus Micromys; species Micromys minutus. The sequence goes on along the minus strand of NC_137983.1, from coordinate 55,693,346 downwards.
AGTTATGAAACAGTCCAAGGAAAAGGATGTCACCAACAAAGGGAAGAGGAGTCTGCTCAGGCTGGAACAGGAAGTAAATAGGACCTGGTAAAGACAAGTCTGATGGACCGCCTTCTTTGTATCTTCGGTGTCTGTCACCAACTTCCGAAAACAGAGCAGGCTAATTACTACCTGGACATTGGAGAGGAGGGGGAGGGAAGGGAGAGACAGAGACAGAGAGAGACAGAGAGACCGTCTCTTGAGAGTTGTCCAAGGGCCGTTTTAAAACAGGATTGTAATTTCTGGGAAGGTAGAAGCTGGAAAGTGTTTGTGGGCTCAGATGATAAACATGTCTCAGCAGCACCTTCCAGAGTCATTTCTGTGAAGTTTTCCAGGCAGAACAAGGTGGAGGAAGGAGGGAGGGAGGCCTGAGAATGGCACTTTCTTCACCTCGAAGCAGCAAGTCTGGGGAGAGAAGGGGCTGAAGATCTGCGAGTTGGAAGGCTCTGTTTATTTTATTTTAGGGAATAATTAAAGATGCTCAGAAGCTGGAAGGAAAGTTAGGGAAGACAGGAGGGGGAGGGGGAAGGGAGAGAGGCTGCACCCTTAGTGGTTACAGTTATTGCAAGAACCCATATAAACAGATACATTTTAAAGACCATGACAAATTTTAAAGAATTACTTTTACTAATTACATACAATTACTTTTCTAAATTCTTAAGCCCCCAAGACTCAAGATCAAGGGAAGCTCTTTGATAAGAAAGCCCTTTTGTTCATGGACAAAATATTTGGCCACTACTTTGACATGGAAGACAGGCATGTTCCTCATGGTCTCTGTTAGAAGGGATCTGAAGACCCTGCTTTACTAGTGAGTTACTTCTCCCATTTCTGAGACTGGAACCCTGTGGCCCAGAGACTCACCTTCAAACGTTGCTGTCAGGAGACAAGATTTCAAAGGCTCAGTCTGTCCTATTTAATCCCTGCCTTGCCTCGAATGTACCTCTTTCCCATGTACAAAATAACAAAAGTTAATACTTCTCAGGCCCCTATCCAACTGAAAATCTTTGTAAAATCAACTCTAAATTTTTTAGATAGATCTGTACAAATTTTGAGCGCCAGGAGAGTAGCAGAGCATGCATGAAAAAGGTATTTTTAGTCCAGATGGGAACAAGGGAGATCAAGAAGCAGAAGTGATGAGAAAGGGGTTGTCTTAGTCAGGGTTTTACTGCTGTGAAAAGATACCATGACCAAGGCAAGTCTTATAAAGGACAATATTTAATTGGATCTGGCTTACAGGTTCAGAGGTTCAGTCTGTTATCATCAAGGTGGGAGCATGGCAGCACCCAGGCAGACTTAATGTAGGAGGGGCTGAGAGTTCTATGTCTTCATCTGAAGGCTGTTAGCAGAATACTGACCCCCAGGCAGCTAGGACAAGGGTATGAAAGCACACAACCAACAAGACCACACCTACTCCAACAAGGCCACACCCACCCCAACAAGGCCACACCCACCCCAACAAGGCCACACCTTCTAATAGAACCACTTCCTGAGCCAAGCATATACATACCATCTCAGGGGCTGAGTATGGTTAACCTTCATATAGAAGCTATAAATCTGTAGGGCTGAAGAATGATCCTCTTTGGCTCCATGTTATGACTTCTAGTCCCACAGTGTCCACCCCATAATCAGAGGCAGTGGCCTTGTGGCCATTCCCTGCTTATGTTCTGCCCATGGTTGTCTGTCTTTGGTGTCTGCATTGTCACTTTTCTGCTGTGACAAAACATACAGCAGGGGCAAAATCAGGAAGGAGGAGTTTATTTTGGCTCACAGCATGAGGTCATGCGAAGGAAAGCATGATGGGAACATCATGAAGATGCTGGGCGTCCTGCAGTCATAATCAGGAAGCAGAGAACTGAACGCATGTGTCCAGCCTGCTCGCGTGTCCTCCTTTGACTCAGGCTCCCAGACCATGAGAGGAGATGGTGCCACCTCATTTACCGTGGTTCTTCCCCTGTCACTTAAATTTTCTAGAAACACCTTTAGACACATGCAAGATTGTGATTCCAGTTCTGGCAGAGCTGAGTAGCCGTCACAGGTGGAGGCGGCTGTGCATTTTGGGTCCCTGTATCCTGTGAGCCAGCAGAGGATGCTGCATGTCGACATGCTGCATGTCGACAGCACTGTTTCGAGGTGGCCATATAGTTGTAAGACTTCCTGGCACTAACCTAGAGTAGCCAGAGGTCCCAGTACTGTTAGTGAGGAGAGGAGCCTGGCATGTGACAGGGCACCAGGTGGGTGTGCAGTCTTGTGAGCACTGTATTGCTCTTCCCTGGAGACTAGGCTTCACCCCCTCCCTTTCCACTGTGGGCTTCTGCATCCTGGACTGTGACATGGAAAATATCTGCCACTGTAGCAGGGGAAGAGCCTCTGCGAGTCACCTTCAGAGTTGCTCTTCTTCCCCCTTCCCTCCCACCCCTGAGGGAGCCAAACCTGATCTCCATTGAGATGGCTGATTAATGCCCGTCTCTCATCCATTGACCTGGTCGGATTTTAATGTCTCACAGTTGAGTGAGTGAGTGGAGAAAAGCCCAGGGTTTAAATCTCTCTCCCTTCAGACCATCCTCCTCCTCTTCCAGGTGCTATAAACATCCAAGGGCCACCCATTCGACGCTGGAACCAGTCCAGGTTAGTGTCTATAGTCCCTGCTTGCCAGTTACTCCTTCCACACAGAACACCAGGACACAGACACGGTTCATTATTCTCTGCAGGACTGCCCAGACGGTGTCTGAAAACGGCCGGCACTCCCTCTGCAGTTGTCTGTTTCCTTCTCTGAGTTTTCTCAGGCTTCCTTACTTGCTTATTTTCAGAGTTATAGAGGCTTTCCCAGAATATACATACCTCAAGCATTCCCTTCATGTGTCCCCTTCACACCTTCAAAGATATTCAGCAGATTGGTGTACATGCTCTGGAACACCCACACAGCTTGTTCATGTGAGTCTGTCATGAATACCACAGACTTGGACCAAAACAGTTCAGGACCCGTGTTTCTAGGCTCCAGAAGTCCAAGGCAAAGCTATGGATGGCTCAAACCTCTACTCATAGTCGGTAGACACTATCTTTCGGCTGTGTCCTCACACAACCACACAGTGGAAGAGACTCTCTGGAGTGTCATGTGAAAAGGCACCAATCCCATTCCCAATCACCCACCAAAGACCATTTTCAAAGGCCACACTTTAGGAGTCACTGTCAGGGGTAGGGAAGGGAGGCCACAAATGTGTAGCAAGGAAAAGAATGTGCCTCGTAGGTGGGCGTGTGGGAGGAGGCCTTTTGTATGGACCTTGAAGCACATCCCCAGTGTTCCTGATACCGTTCCCACCCCAGTTCTCTCACCTGGATGCAGCCTTCTGGCTGTCCTCTCCTGACTAGTGCTCCATCCCTTCACGATCTGTGCAAAGGAAAATCCTCTGCGTTTGAGGAATTTGGACAACCTTCCCCGCACAGTTCTCTCAAGTTTCATTCCTACCCTACTGAAAAATGCCTGTATCTTGTTTTTCCTGTTGAGAATAAAATACCCAAGAGGAGCAACTTAAGAGAGGAAGGGTTCAAGGTCACAGTCCATCCAGCTGAGGGAGTCAAGGTGGCAGGAACCAGAAGCAGCCGGTCACACTGCATCTGTAAGAGAGAAGTGGAGAGAGATGTGTTCTGTGCTAGCTCCTTTCTTTTTATTCTGTACCAGGCTCAACCACCGGGCTGGAGAGATGGCTCAGTGGTTAGAGCACTGACAGCTTTTCCAGAAGTCCTGAGTTCTACTCCCAGCAACCACATGGTGGCTCAGAAACATCTGTGATTTTTGTGATTCAATGCCCTCTTCTGGTGTGTCAGAAGACAGCGAAAGAGTACTCATGTACATTAAATGAGTAAATAAACATAAAAAAAAAAGACTACCACCGAGAATGCTGCTCAGCCCTTTAGGGTGGGCTTTGGAGTGAATCTCCCCTTCACATCTAGCCTAGAGGCTTACGTCCACGATGATTCTAGGTTCTGTTTCATTTACAATCAAACTTAACCACCAGAGCTGCTGACACCGCTTTATTAAAGGTTTTAAAATTTCTTTTATTAGCTACATTTGGAAAAAGTCTTACCTTGGAAAGAACAAGAAATGTTCCTCAAGCACCTTCAGGATCTTGTGCCCTTCCATTTTACATATCTGGTTTACGGCTGGGCTAGACTGTGCGCCATTTTTAAGCATGTTACGTCGGCCCTAAAAAATGTCAACTAGGGTCAGAGTCCTCACTCGCTATCCATCAGTTTTATAGAGCTAAGCAAGTCAAAAGCATGACCAAGTTTTCTCATCTGTGATGTGAGACATACTGTATGTACTCCACCGGATTGTGGGGGAATTAAATAGATCAGCCCAGCTCAAATGCGGAGCTTCCATCTCAGTGAGAAACTGTCTTAAGGCAATAAGGTGGACAGCCATAGAGGAAGACGCTGACAGCTTGCTCGGATGCAGGTGTAGGAAGCTCATACTCACAGGTGCACAAACCCCACACTCACAGGTGCACAAACCCCACACTCATAGTTGTAGGAACTCCCATCCTCATAGGTGAAGGAACCTCACACTTACAGGTACATGGTCCTCACATTCACAATTGCATGACTCCTGAATTCACATGGGCAGAAACCTCACACTCATGGGTGCATAAATCCTACACTCACAGGTGCCTGGTCCCCACTCTCAGCAGTGTATGACCCCACAGTCACAAGTGTAGAGTCCACACATTCACAGGTGAAGAAATCCTACATTCACAGGTCCCTGGTCCCCACACTCACAGGTGTCTGGTCCCCACACTCACAGGTCCTTGGTCCCCACACTCACAGGTGCCTGGTCCCACACTCACAGGTGCCTGGTCCCACACTCACAGGTCCCTGGTCCCCACATCCACAGGTGCCTGGTCCCACACTCACAGGTGCCTGGTCCCACACTCACAGGTGCCTGGTCCCACATTCACAGGTGCCTGGTCCCCACATTCACAGGTGCCTGGTCCCCACATTCACAGGTGCCTGGTCCCCACACTCACAGGTGCCTGGTCCCACACTCATAGGTGCCTGGTCCCCACATCCACAGGTGCCTGGTCCCACACTCACAGGTGCCTGGTCTCTTCACTCACAGGTGTCTGGTCCCCACACTCACAGGTGCCTGGTCCCACACTCACAGGTGCCTGGTCCCCACACTCACAGGTGCCTAGTCCCCACATTCACAGGTGCCTGGTCCCACACTCACAGGTGCCTGGTCCCCACATTTACAGGTGCCTGGTCCCCACATTCACAGGTGCCTGGCCCCATACTCACAGGTGCCTTGTTCTCACACTCACATGGGTAAGAACCTCACATTCACAGGTGCCTGGTCCCCACACTCACAGGTGCCTGGTCCCACACTCACAGGTGCCTGGTCCCCACATTCACAGGTGCCTGGCCCCATACTCACAGGTGCCTTGTTCTCACACTCACATGGGTAAGAACCTCACATTCACAGGTGCCTGGTCCCCACACTCACAGGTGCACCCCCCACACAGGTGCAGAAACCCTATACTCAAGGTCACATCATAAACACAAGCCCTTCCAGACAAACAAGCAGACATGTAAATAAAAAAGAGCCATGTAAAACATATCTCTGTGGCCTTTATAACAGTTGGAAGCAAAAGTTTCAATCCTTTGGTGAAATAAAACCAAAACAAAACCTATTGTGAGTCCTGAAGGTAAACAGCAAAGCTGATGAGAGAACAGAATTTGGAAAGGCAGGCCAGTTTTCCTGTTCTGTAACGTGAAGTTTCCTTCTCTGGTGACTGTGTGTGGTGTGTGTACAGCAGTCAGTCCTGGAGACTACAATAGGGGTTTCCAATGCTAATGTCCAGCCAGGGGGGAATCGTTTGGGGAAATGTCTTAAGCTGTCATTTTACTGACCACTCGCTGTCTTGGCAGGTAGCTCTCTTGGTCACTGTCACTCGGGTATCAGGCAATGTCCACTGTCACACACTTTCTCCCCAGGCTAAGATTCACCTTCATCTCTCTGTGTTCTGAAATGATCTTCTGAGCATGGTTAGTGGTGACAGCCAACACTGTGACCCCGGCAAGAAGAGTGTCTAACATGGCAGGTTTTTTTTAATCTCACGTGTGTGGGTATTTTGCATTTATGTATGTGTGCCACCTGTGTGCTCAATGCCCACCAAGGTCAGCAGAGGGTCTCTGATGCTCTAGCGCGGTTACACACCGGTTGTGAGCTGCCATGGGGTTTCTGAGAAGCAAACCCCAGCCATGTGCAACAACACAACAACAGTCTGTACTCCGACCTGTGTGAGCCAACCTTCCAACCCCGGGTCACCCAGGATATCTTTGCCTTTTGAGTTTGTGAAACAAAAAGTAATCAACATTGTGTTTTAAAAGAGCATTGCAGATGTGATTGCTCTCATCTGAGAGTAATAAGGAGGTTAAAATTGGACTCAATTAAAACTTTTCAATGAGTTGAAACTTTGCACAAAGTTAAGTAGCACTTGAGACCTTTCCTGCGAAGAAGGCAGCTGCCTCACTGCTGCTATGCTGTGCTCAGACTGACAGGACCCACAGTTCCCTCTTCTCCTTTCCCCAAGGAGGCAAAGTCAACTGACACCGTCTTTTAGATGGTAGGCTCCTTGAGATCAGCCCGCAGTGAATAACTACTTCTAAGCCCAACTCAGATGCCAGGGAAACTGGGTAGCGCTTTAAATCAGCAAGCCTGGTGCTTTCACATAGCTCTTCCCAGTAGCGGTGGTGTTGCTGACTGTAGATGACATGGTTTGAACGGCGTGTGTGTCCTACATGGTTCCTAGCTGGTGGCACTGCCTAGGGAGTTGTGTGGCATTGGAGACCCGATGGAAGGGGGTCACAAGGGTGGGCTTTGGGGTTCTATAGCCATGTCTGGTCTCTGTCTCTGGTTCAGCTGGGACATCAGCAAGCGTGGCTCATTTCAGCCACTGTGGTGGGAAGCCCTGACCCTGTGTCTACTCCAGCATGAACTGACCTCAAACCCCCTTCCTCAGCTGTTACTCGACAGGAGTCTGTTTGTAGCAATAGGAGACCCAATCTGCGCTACTGGACTGGTTGACCTGATTTTAACTGTTACCAGCAAGTTCTTGTTTTCTCTCTTGCCCGCAATGCATTTTCTCTCAAATATAATTGTTTCCTACATAACAAAATAGATAAGAACTTGGTTTGTTACAAACAATGCCCTAATCTGAGGTATAATGGAGCTACTCTAAATTGCTGACATAGACAATGAGCTTAACTGCTCCGAAGCATGCAAGAGTGTATGTGCCTGTGGGTGAATGTGCTTGTACAAGTGTATATGTGTAAGTATGTGCATGTGTGTTTACATGTGTATATGTATGTATATGTATGTATGTGTATATGTGAGTATGTGTATATGAGTATATGTTTGTGTGTGTATATGTATGTATGTGTATGTATGTATGCATGTGTGTATGTGTGTGAGTGTGTATGTGTATGTATGTGTGTTTATATGTGAGTCTGTATGTGTGTGTATGTGTCTTTGTGTGAGCATATGTGTGTGTATATGTGTGTGTGTGTGTGTGTGTGAAAAATTGTGGAATGAAAAGTCAGCACACAGAGACAAATCACACCCTATGAACAAGTGACCATAACTATAAGCACAACCAAAGAAACTCTGACGAGGAGGAGGTCAGGAGAAGATGAGGAAGAGCTGGGAGCCAAGCTCTGAGGTACAGTATTTGAGGGGAGGGACACATGATTCAATTCTCAGCAGTACAACAAGGAAAGAACAGGGGTCAGTGAGGTGGAAGCTTCTATTTGCTGGCAAATAGATCAATATTGCAAGTGTTACATTAAGCAGGGACTGATTTTACTGTTCAGGTTTAATCTGGAAGCTTCATCTTCTCAGGAAAGACTGAAGTTTCTCTCTACAGGAAACCAGTGTCTTCTGCCTGCCCTTGGGTGAGGAAGGCCTGGAGAGCACAGACACACCCTGTGTCACCCTGCACAGACTCAGGGGCTGGAAAAGTCGTTCTGCTGAGGTCTGTCTCCTCACGCTCGTCTCAAGGTCACGTGCTTCCCACCGCAGGCTTCGAGAAGCAGCCCTGGGCTTGGTCAGTCCAGGCTAAAGCAATTAGGCTCTTTCTTTCTTTCTTTCTTTCTTTCTTTCTTTCTTTCTTTCTTTCTTTCTTTCTTTCTTTCTTTCTTTCTTTTTTTGATGTCCTGGAAAAGATTAGATGAATGTGAACTACCCTGGGGTGCTGGGAATGTCGATCTTGCTGACTCCAGGTATTTTATAACTTTCTTCCTTTTTGCAACTCAACAAACAAATGAAAATTGGTCTTGTGGATGTTTTAAAACATTTATCCCTGGACTAGAAAACAGGGAAGTTGGTTCCGAGGCACACACGCTACTGATTAATCCATTTGCTTACCTCGGTTTTAGCACCTTACATTAGAGATGCAGCGCCCGGTTCTGGTTCTAAAGATTTCTTGTTCTTTATTACTTTCTAAGTCTTTGAATTTGCTTTTAAATCTATTCACTGTGTTGCTGATGAGTCTCCTTAAAGAATAGTCTCCTTTGGAAAAAAAATCGTAATTTCCTTTTCTTCCTGCAAGTGATTGAGGGCCTGAAGTGTACTTGAAATATTGTAAGGATATTAACCACATAAAACGAGAAAATGGGAACTGAGCTATGAATTTAGAAAGAGAATTTTTGTCATGTGGATATGTGCCAACTGGAGACTGTGAGGGAAAATCATGGATTTGATGCCCGGTTACCCTCTGATGTCCCTTTCAGAGAATGCTTCCTTTTGTGAAAGGATGCTGCTCTGAATTCTTATTTATGAGTACCAATTCTTTCTGTTTGTTTAAGATCAAAGAATAAATTAGTTCCTGACTCCCTTTCTCTTCCTTCAGAGACAAAACCAATGAGATTAAGGAAGGGGAACCGATACACTATTATGACATCATCATCAGCTGGTGATGACATCATCTCTTCAGCATTCACATGACTTTTTTCAGGTAGTTGTACTTGATGGTTTAATGTGTCAACTTGGCACAAGCTGGAGTTATCGCAGAGAAAGGAGCGTCAGTTGAGAAAATGCTTCCATGAGATCCAGCTGTAAAGCATTTTCTCAATTACTGATCAAGGGGGGAGGGCCCAGCCCATTGTGGGTGGTGCCATTCCTGGCATGGGTTCTGTAAGAAAGCAAGCTGATCGAGTCAGGGGAAGCAAGCCAGCAACATCCCTCCATGGCTTCTGCATCAGCTCCTGCTTCCTGACCTGCTTGAGTTCCAGTCCTGACTTCCTCTGGTATGAACAGCAGTGTGGAAGTGTGAGCTGAATAAACCCTTTCCTCCCCTACTTGCTTCTTGGTCATGATGCTTTGTGCAGGAATAGAAACCCTGACTAGGACAGTAGTGCTCAGTGCAAGTGTTGATTCAATAGATGGGAACTCTTTCTTTGAACTGGACAGTTTTGGGGGAGATAAAGACAGAGGTGCTGTGACAACAGATCTCATGCCATTCTTGAGAAGTACCAAGCAAAAGGACAAAGGAAGTGATCACAGAATTGTCTGGACAGTCCAGGGATGAGACATTTCCTGGGAGAAGCACTCAGTATCATCATTCATCCCCACTTGAGCTCTGAGAGACGAATGTTAAGATTAAGGTCCATCTCAACTGTCAACACGATCCAGACTCTCCTGGGAAATGGGTGGATAGACGATCAGTTAGGTTAATGGGGGTGGGACGATCCACTGTGGGTGTTGCCATTCCTTAGGCTAGATCCCAGACTGTATAACATGGAAAAGTGAGCTGATCACAAGCATTCATTCTCTCTGTTTCTTGGCTATGTATCAGTGTGACCATTGGCTTCAAGCTCCTGCTACTGTGGCTTCTCCCCATGACTGACTGTCACCTGAACTATAAACTAAGTCAACCCTTTCTCGAGTAAGTGGCTTTTGCCAGTTCATGGTATTGCAGTCACAGGTAAAGTAACTAAGATGTGAGATACTGGTGCCAGAGGTACTATCACATGAGTTTTGGTATCGTAAGTTGATCTCTGTGAATTTAACAGCAATGTGCACACTGGGTTGTTTTATCTTATCCTATGTGAAGGAATCAAGATGACAACTAATAAAAAAACACAAAGGAGAGAAGAAAACCTAGACCGTTTATGGTTTCTTCACAGTCCTTTTCCATAAAAATTGTAATTCAAGGATTTCTATGATAACTTCTTGCCCTCCCCTCTATTAAAAGACAAATACATTCATTTATTCCTGTGTGAACATCACGTTTCATTAAAAGACAAAGACCTGTGAGCGGTTCAGCTTTCATGTCACCTTTCCCATGGGTTTTAAAGCTCTCCCTGTTTTCTACTATAGAGTGTATGTATGTATGTATGTATGTATGTATGTATGTATGTATACTTTCTCTCATAGTCAGGACTGCATGACAATGATTCTAGTGAACAAGAAAGAGAAGCTATTCTCTAAGACCGTGTGGGAATGGTGGGAAGGGCACCTGTCCTCAGCTCTCAGAGAAGATGCTACTTAAGAAAATGACTCATCCCGTCCTTCCTCTGGGAAGCTTGTCTGAATGCTCACGATGTCTACTCAGAGGCTTCCTTAACGTCTCCACTTACACTGTTTCTAAACTCTTCATCTTGGGTATCCATTGTGCCAGGTGCCATGTTACACATGATGCTTTTACACAAGTCTGTGAGATTGGCAGTGTTAACAGAACGATGCTTTCGCATCTGTGTTCTATGTTGAGTATATCCCCTGCAGCCACCCCATAATTTCTCTCCTCCTCTTCTCACTCGCCCCTTCTGTTAATCTTCTTTCTCTCCAATAGATGCTTTTGTGTCTACTTTCATGACATGCATATGTGTCATACATGGTTGTATGCATCATGACATGCATATGTGTTATACATGATTGTATACATCTGTGTAGGAACCACATGAGACGACCCACACAAGCTTGACCTAGTGTGTTTACCTCCACCCCACCCCCAACCCTCATCACACCCACCTTTCCTGTGTGACCTCAAGCGGTTTTCACTCCATTTGCTCTTTCCGGCTGATTGGTTATCACACAGGCCTGAATCAATGAAGAGTGAACTTGCTTGTGAATAAAGCAAACAGATCCCCAGGCCAGAACAGTGGGCTGCTGAGCTCAGCGCTGCTAATCAAGTTGATAAGCACGTTATGTCGGGGTCTCGGAAAGTACCGTCCTTCAGACTCATATCTCAATAACTTCCCTTTTCCGAGAGAGCTTTACCTCCCTTGTGCTCCTTTTGGGCATCTCATCTTCTGTGAGTGTCGATCTGGGGGGAAGGGACTTTCCACAGAAACAGTGACTTCCCCAGTGTTCTTTTGAAGAGTTTCCAAGAGTTCCATGGCTCTGTGAAGGCAGGGTCACTTGGTCCTTCTGGCCACTCACGTCCTTGATTTCAGGGCACAGTAGAGAAAGATCAAGGGTATTTGTGAGAGCTGGAGTCCTGATGTGAGGGGAAGGGCACAGAGGGAATCTCTAGACATGCTGGCTCCTGGCTGGAGGTGATGCTGGAAGTGACAGTGAGAAAGAGCGTATGGGCATGGGACCCCAGCTTGTGTTCAGAGGAGCCCTGTAAGTATAGACTAAAGAGTCTTTAAAAAACCCATATAGGCCAAGTCAGGGTATAAGGACCTGGTATACCATGAGCAAAGCCACCACACAGCAATGTCTGTGACCTGTTACCATGGCAAACTTTCTTCCTTTTGCATGAACATGGCCAAGGAAGTATAAATCCTGAAAAGTCACAGCTACCATATAGATGTTGGGAAAGTTCACACACAGAGAGAACCTTCCCATGGCATCTGCAGCGGTCAGGGAGGAAGGGTTTTCTTCTGACTCAGTCTTGATGTTCTGTAGGATCCAAACCCACTGCTTTCTGCTTCATGGCCTGTGTTCAGAAGCTGCCTGTCCCTGTCATGATTCCCCTGCCTGACCCACACTGGGTGGTCAAAGACGGCCGAGCAGGATAGAGTTAGTTTTCTAGCTTGATGAACTTAATACTGAACTGTGACATTAGCTTTGCCCTCCACCTCCAGCCTGAGTTGTCTAACCCCAAATAATACAGATCTTAGTACAAATAAAACCATGGTGCTTTATTTCACTGAAGAAATCAGGAATAACAGTGAAACTATGAAACTGGAACCCAAACTTGCATGAAGAATAGAGCTCAGACCCCTCCCATCTCTAGGGAGCAGATGCCAGGGCCAGGTGGGGGTGAGCCTCTGAGAATCTGCCGGGTCACAGCTAAGGTCAGGTGAGAGCATTTCAAAGAAGCAGAATTTTTCATCTGAAACTTATTTATAATCACTCTTACAGACAAAATTTGGAAGAGTACGTTCCAAATTGTCTCAGTGTTTGAACCAGGGTTTTATTCTGGTGTGAAAGACACATTTTTCAATTAAACATTTATATGGTTCCGGGGAGGGTATACAAGGCAGGTAATCCACTGCTGGCCTTCATCCCAGCCCCAGTGGCCGCCTCCTCGAGAATTAATTACCATGGCTTTAAATTACTAACCTGAATGAAGCAAGTTTGTTATGTTCTGGAAAAAATCATAACTTTTTCTTAATTACTAATATAAAGGGTACACCATGTTAAGGATTGTCTGTGGTGGAGTTATCCTCCCTTTTTCCTCTTCCTCCTCACTTCTCTCTTTTTTCTCTCCCTCTTCTCCTTCCTCTTCCCTCCTTCTCCTACTCCTCCTTCTCTTCTTCTTCTTTGTGCCTCCCACCCATCTTGGGACTCCAGCATTTATTCCCTATCCAGAGTCTCCAGAATCAAACTATCTGCAGCTGGTAAAAATCATGCCCCTTCATGAGACAATCATACTTAACAGCCATGAACAAACTGAAGCAGCCCCATATCCCACACCCGGAGTTCAAACAAAAACATAGTCACATAGCATAACTTGTGTTTTGAAGAAGCCAAAACTCTCACCATAGCTCCAGAAGAACACTGTATGTGTATGGTGGTGACTGGTTATATCTGCTCTTGGTCCTGGTCAGATCTACCTCTGACCTGTCTGCTGTCATGAAATTCTGTCATGTGCTTAGGCTGCAACATTTCTTGTCTTCCCCGCATGATGCACTGTGACTCCCTGAAACCAGAAGCTCAAAGAAATCTTTCCCGTCTTAAATTGTTTCTTTCAGGCATTTTGCTATAGAAACACACAAGTTATGCCAAATATTGGTACCAGAAATGGGGGTTATTTTGATAAAATTGACCATATGTTTCTTGGGGCTTCAGAATACAACTTATGGGAGGAATTTGAAAAATTAGGAGCTGTGGGCTAAAGATATCCTAGAATGTCATAAACACAGTTATTTGCAATTCTGAAAGAAGTCCAGGAAATCAGAACACTGAGAGGCGTGTGGATTGTGAGGGTTCAGAATATGAGATTTCAGATGGGAACTCACTTGTAGATTAGCTTAGAGGTCATTTATTTTTGATTTCTATAATGACTCTTACTACATTCTGCTCATGTTCTGAAACTCTAAGTGAGGCCAAATTAAAAAAAAAAAAAGATGATTACTTTATTTGGCAAAGGAAGTTTCAATATATATCAGTATATCTCAATGTAGTATATCATCCACAACAGCTTGTGGTTATAGCTTGTTGCTTGTAGTTGTGTTTGTATAAGGACAGGGAACAAAAAAAGATGAGAAAAAATTGGAAAATGTGCAAGGGAAAGAGCTTGAACACATTCGAAGTTCTGGATAGAATGGTGCAGGCAGGTGCCATAGTTACTAATGAGATTAGCACCATTTAAGAGAAGCCAAACACAGTGCTGGATGATAAATAATCAGGCCTCAGAGATGAGGCCTCACTCATAAGTTACTAGAGTATAAAAATGAACACAAATATGAAGGCTTTTCTCATTGAAGAGGAGTATCCGAAGTGGAGGTGGTCACAAAGAGACTGGTGAGACTCGGTCAGGTAGGGACACTGGTGCGCTCAGCCATTGTTGACTGTGGTGGAAAAATACCAGGACACGTCCTGAGCTGGCAGGGGAGCTTAGCATTGTCCATGTAGTGCTGGAGTTGCAGACATGCAGAATGCAGGAATTATGAGGTAGTAAAGGATTGCACCTAGATTTCAGATAAAAGCTGAAAAAGTCAGGCAGTGCATAGCCAGGAGTCCTGAGTGGGCATAAAGCTTTGAGGGTGAGACCTAAGTTTCAGTGCAGATGCCAGGATGTTGGAAATACTGGGAATGTGGAAGATCCACCCAGGAAAACTGTAGGCAACAAGTATGGGTAGACTAAGAGAGAATTCTTGGTACTGAATGCAAATGGCAGAGACACAGCCAGGCTTTCCAAGCCTGTGAGAACTCAGAGGATTTAAATGCCAGAAACGGGACCCAGGCTTTGGAATTTGTCTTGATGGTCTTCAGTCTTACTTCATCCTATTCACCACCTTCCCAGTGTCTGTCCCTCTCAGAAAGGATGACTTCTCTCAGGCCATTGCATATAAGAAGTATGTGGCTTGGACATTTCTTCTGTTTCTCTTAAATTTATTGGATCTTGTAGCTCAGAATTTGCCCTGAGTCTTGGAAAAGACTTCAGGCTTTTGAACAGTCTTGGTATTGTTAACAGTTTGAGGGCTTTTGAAGTTGAATTAATTGCATTTTGAATTATGGAGTAGTCATGAGATTACAGTGAAACATAAGGTCTTAAGTATGATATGTCCCCTTATAGGCTCATGGTATAAATGTTTGATCCTTAGCTGGTTGTGCTAATGTGAAATTCATGGGGACAGACAAAGAGACAGACAGATGGAGAGATGGGCAGATGGGTAGAGAGACAGACAGATGGATATATGGTCAGTTGGGCAGATGGAAAGACAGACAAATAGATGGCAAATGGAGAAACAGACAAAGATGGGGGGGAGAAAGAAAGAGGGAGAGAGAGAGACAGTGGGAAATTAGGGAAGAGACACACCTTCTGCAAACACCCATATTATATCTCACAAAGGAGATGAAAATCTTACCAGTAATTATCAACTGGAATTCAAGACACCCAGTGACATTTGGTCACATCATAAAACCCTTTAGTGCTTCAAGAAAATCCCATGGAATCGAAGATTTCTAAATCGGAGGTTGCTGGCATCTCCATTCCAAGTGCTAAATTTCTGCACATCTTAATGTGCCCATCTGCATTCTACTCAGTCTCAGAGCAAGCACTGCCTTACACTTTCCTTTGTGATGATTTAAGTATTGAAGCTTTTTGGATCTGAATAGAAGAGTTTCAAAAGTCATTACATTTATAACCCTCTGCTGAAATCCGACGACCCGGGACATATACTATGACTGATGTCCCTACTCCAGACTCTTCCCTGATCTGAGGTTTTCTACTATCTTTCTGCATCAAAGTCTTGGATCACCCCAAACCAGTCATTGACTGCAACACTCCAATATTCTGAAGACTATTCTGGACACAGCCATATTCTGACATGGTTTTACATAGAAACAGAACCTACACTGCCCTTTTGGTGTCATAGTTATTGAAGTATTTTAAAAGCACGGAGGTCATGAGTCGGTCGTATGTAGGTGTCAGTACCATGTAAATAAAAAGCCAGCATAGCAGTTTTGATTTTTAACATTTTCATGTGTGAGATGTTTCAAACATGCATCTGGAATAACACAACAGACATCCAGGTTCTGACCACCCACACTTAACAGATGTTAACTTGTTTTTTTATAAGTGGCTTCAGGGATCTCCTTTATGTTTTCTACTATCATAAGAGAAGAGTGATGTACAGTGTAACCCGGGCTTCCATCCACAGCTCTTTCCTTCCTCCTGAAGGCCAACATTTTGTATGTCATCACTATACATAACTTAGAGCCGAGTTGTGTATTTATATTCAGAAGTGATTTATATTATTACTCGGCTCAAACTTTTAACCCCTTTGCTCTGCTTTTTATAGGGAACCTAAGTTTATGCATGTTGACATAGTTAATTTATTCACCCCTTTTTATGAAATTCTGAAATTTGAACAAACCAGATCATTTATACATCTCTCAGCTGAGGGGGTATTAATCTGTTTCAATTATTTTATTATTTCTTTGTTAGAAGAACTTCCTTTTGGGTAGAGAGTTTTAAAGAGAATTTCATTATAGATGGGAATGAGAGAGAGAGAGAGAGAGAGAGAGAGAGAGAGAGAGAGAGAGAGAGAGAGAGAGAGAGGCTCTTGCATAGTAGGAGGGGTCTAAGGAAATAGGCTACCATGGAGCTCCTAGTATGGGTTCCTTTTGAAAGACCAATGTTTTAGGTGAAGATCTTATTTTATTCCCAGCAGGTACATGTGTGATTTTATCATAACTAACAAATAGCCTGGAATATCTCCACTGGTATGTAATAAATGTAACATCTTTCATGTATCATGTTTCTTACAGAAGTGTGTTTATATTTGTTCCAAACACTTAACACAAAAAAACAGAAGAAATCTTAAAAGTGAACCTTTGTGCATTGCATGTCTTTGTATGCACACACTGTATTTTATGGAGAAAGCATTGGAATCATGAGCAAGTTGAAAGTTTTACAACTGCACAAAATCTTGTCTGACTTGCAACAGGGTATGACTGCCTTGTTAACATATCACTCACTACAGGAAGAAGGTCTGCCAATTTCACGTTCTTTCTTTCCCTCTGACTTTTGTTAGGATCATTTATAGAGGTAAACTAATCTAGGCACAACCTGAAGTGAAGGCTATCTGAAGGGACAGTTCAGAGCCCTGTCTTCCAGCAGCTTAAAGTTCAATACTATAGGGACAGGTCCTTGAAATCATATTAACACATGAACTGTAGCATAACTGTGACTCATGAACATGGGTCCTGGATGGGTTTAGCATGAGCAGCAAAATTCTCTGAGATCATCTGAAAGTCGTGTGTCTCTTATATGAGACAGCTTGAGTTCAAACCCTCTGGAAGAGCATTATTACCAGTTCACATTTTAGTAGAGGTGTTTACTGTTCCCTGAATATCCATGAACTCCCCACATCTACCTACACTCTATGTGTGACCACATTACCAGCTCTATAAACTAATTGTGAATGATGAGAAATGCATAATGCGGTACACATAGCAGCTGACAGCCCTGCCTGACACCTTGGTGCCCAACTGCACTGGTCTCACACACTGCAGGCAGCTCTATGATGGACATAGAGCTGGGCCCCTGCGCCAGAAAGCAGGTTCCTGGAAGAACTATGCCAACATACTTAAACTCCAGGGGCAGTGGTCTTTGTACACAGAGAACACTGTTCCTGTGAGCTAAGCACGCATGGATTGTTCGGTCACATAAGAGCATCACACACACAACAGATCATGCATGTCTTATTAGACTGAGGTTAATGTGGCAGTGGTATGTGCATTATATATGCATGCACAGGTGTGTGCCTGTATTCACATACATGTATTCATATACTTGCACACAGAAATATTTGTGTGTGCAAATAAAGCTAACTATACTTTTTAAAACGTTTCTTCTTTACTTTATAAGGCTCGCTGCTCAAAGGTATGGAATAGCAGGTTTCAAAATGAGCTTTACACAGCCCTGGGCTCTACACAGGTGTTTTTGGGGCTATGCAAATTAAATATTTATTTTTGCCAAGAAATTTAAATGCATACCGCCAGAGGGGTCTTTTTTAAATCAATTTTATCTATTTTTTTATATTTGGGGGTTTCTTAATAAAATTTTGCTTAAAATTAGGAAAGCCTTCTTACAAAGAGAGGTGAGATAGAGAAAGATAAACAGGATTGTTGAAAGGATTTGTCTGGTTTAATCTTCTCCCTATATTGCCCAGGAGCTAGAGACCCAGTGAAGGGAACTGGAAAGCTACTGGGGTCCAGGAGTGCATCCTATTTGACTCGGGATCTCACATTGATGGTGCTTGGTAGATGTTTGACGTGTTGTTAGTGGAATACTTTATTTTGCTTTCTCGAAGCCTGGGGATAGCCTGGCTCTCTGATCTTTGTTTCAAGATTCCATAGACAAATGAGGGCTGGGGGTCTCTCAGAGAGTTATCTAGATGAAAATTAGACCTTCCTCAAGCTGGCACACGCAGACATTGCTATGCCTGTACTATAGAAAGTGCTGGACACTTGGTGCCAAGTGCAGCGATGAGAGGCAGAGCCATCAGAAGGTCACTGGTGACACTGGGAGGTCACTGGTGACACTGGGAGGTCGCTGGTGACACTGGGAGGTCACTGATGACAGGGAGGTCACTGGTGACACTGGGAGGTCACTGGTGACACTGGGAGGTCACTGGTGACACAGGCAGAAGGGATTAGTGTAGTTTTCATAGGACCCTGGTTGGTTCTCATGAGTAGAGTCTGAGATAGAAAGAATAAGCTTGTCTGCAGAAGTCCCACACTCAGGGCCACACTTCAGCCATGTCAGAAAGCCTTCAACCGGGGTCAAATTCAGGATGCGATCTGACCTTAAGCTTTCTGCCTTTCAGCTCGGTTTAGTAATCATCCATTCTTACACATCACCCAGATTTCTACATCTTCTGCATGATCATAGCGACAGAAAACACATATTTAATATACAGATTAAAGTGGGCAGTCAGGACAAAGTGGTACTGAGGGGTAAAAAGAAAAGGACAGCTGGGGAGAAGTCTGAGAGGGTAAAAGAGCTAAAATTTTGTAAGTTGAAGGTCTGCGGGTGGGGCTTTGAAGTTGAAGATGTGATGGACAGACAGAGCCTTAGCTGAGGAGAGCATCTCAGCTTAGGTCAAGGTAGTGAGGGGTGGCTGGGGAGGGGCAGAATTGGAGTGCTCACCAGGAACTGGGCAGGGCACCTCTGGTGCCGGAAGAATGTAAGACATAATTTAATGCCATCGCCTTATGATGTGATAACTGAGGGGTCAGGCTTTGCAGATGACACGTGTAGATGGTGTGAAGGAGAAATGCTCGGTCATTTAAAGAAACAGACGCGGCACAGGAGCAGAAAAGACGGAGAACATGCTGCAGAGAAGTGCTGAGCTCAGTGGTTGGTTTCTCAGTGCTGAGGCTTTGGAGCTAAGTTCTAAAGATGACCACAAGCACATCATTTCCAGATGTGGCCGGAAAGAAGGGAAGACACTGACAAGGGGCGGGCACACAGACAAGTGTGTTCCAGAAGATGCAGAAAGCAAACCTGGAAATTGGGGTGGAGGGTGTGGGGGTGTCAGAGATGATGTCATTGTCACAAGGAAAGCTGAAGACTAGGAAGTGGCTGAGTAGAAAGTCTCTGGAGGTGGGGAAATAAGTTTGTCTCCCGATGGAATTCCCAGGTAGAGATTTACCACTCAGACTATGAGGAAGCTATATTCCAAGGCGCATGGACCCACCAGCATGTGGTTAGTGCCAGAAAAAAAAAGGGGTTTTCTTAGGCCCATGAAGGCTCTGGACCTGATGTAAAGTTGTAGAGGTGAATAATAGACTCCACATTATAGTGTAAGCGTGCCACTGGGGTGGTGGTGGGGGATTTGATACACTCAGGGCTTCTGGAAGGTTTTATAGACAAGGCCTGATGCTGAGAAGCCTGGAAGGGGGGTGTGATGGACCTATGTTAGTTCTGGGGCAGGAGGAGGGCATCACCAGAAAGCCTCGGGGGCTCGGCACACTTAGGATATTTGGGTGGGTCTGGAAAGAGACTGAAAGGTGTCAGGGCCATACATGGTGGGGTGCTTAAATCCAAGCTGCAGTCTGGGGACAGCCTGCCAGTCTTAGGCCTTTCAGACAGAATGGAATAAGCCCTCTGAAGTGTATTTAGGAGAAGTTAACTGTTAATGATGTCCTGTCACCCTTAGTGGGACATGTCCTGATTGCACATGGCCACTCTGGGTATACCCACTGAGAAACCTGAGCAATGGCTCACTCGGGCATCTACCATTCAGGCTGCAAAGCTGGGGGAAGCTCCACACAAAGGTCGGAGATGCTCATGAGCCGTCTGCGTTTTAGCTGAGAACTCTAAAGAGTGCTGCATAAAATGGTGGCCGGGAGAAAGGACAGACTGACAGCAGGCTAGTGTGTGTGTGTATGTGTGTGTGTGTGTGTATGTGTGTTTGTGTGTGTGTGTGTGTGTGTGTATGTGTGTGTGTGTGTGTGTATGTGTGTGTGTGTGTGTGTATGTGTGTGTGTGTGTGTGTGTGTGTGTGTGTGTGTGTGTGTGTGTCTATTCCTTATAATTCTACCACTGTCAGCATGTGGGAAACCTCCATTATGGTGTTTTGTTTTTTTTTTTTTTTTTTTTTTTTTTTTTTTTTTTTTTGAAAAGTGATGTGTTGAAGATGTGGCTTTTGATGAAAAGTATCCTCTTAATACTTCAAAGCAGACTGTCACTTCTGCCTGAGTGACAGCGAGGCTCCTCTGTGGTCCACTCCAACTGTGGTCTGTGAGGTGCTGATAGGAATCAGATAAGGGGAGATACAGAGACAGTGTGGGTGGATTTCGGGCTTTTGATCAGGGTCCGCTCCTGGCAACTGATCTTTAGTCATCTTAGAGGTAAACAGTGCTGTGTCCATGGCTCCTTAAAACCCTCAATACATAACCTATTAACGTGAAGATACTGAAACAGTGTTTTATGGCCATTGGCACTAAAATGGATATGTGTGTTGTAAATGTTCTGGAAGGGGGGATATTCTAAAACAACCCTGAAGAATAGCTTAGAAAAAAAAGAACCACGGGACATCGAGGTGCTGGAAGAGACAATTTTATATTTATAGATTTATTTTTCATTGGTTGGCCTTATTTCTAATACTTGAATGATGTTTATAATGCTGGATCCTCTTAATGTTTTCCCAAACACTGCAATGTTTTTTTTTTTCATTTTCTGGAAGTGATCTTAAATAAACCTACCACACAATTTATATGACAGAATGTGGTTCTCCATGTTTCCATGTTGACTTGTGACTGTCCTCTCAGGTTTTTGTTTCTTCCAAACATCTGTGGTGAAAAGGTAGGATATTAAATCCCAAAGTTGTGCCAAACCATGCAACTGAAATGGCGCACCAGGAAGACAGAAGCAAAAAGAAAAGAAACACAAAACACAAGTGTCTTTAAAAAGAAATCAAACTTATTTATGAGTACACTGTCACTGTTTGGTGACACACAGGAAGAGGACATTGGATCCCATTACAGATGGTGTGAGTCTCCATGTGGTTGCTGGGAATTGAACTCAGGACCTCTGGAAGAGCAGTCAGTGCTCTTAACCACTGAGCCATTTCTCCAGCCCCACAAGTGTCCTATTTTTAATTACTGGATTTGCCAGACTTGACATCATTGTCACAGGGCTCTAAAGATTTCTAAGTGGTGACCCCAGTCACAAGTCCCAATTAGTAGAGAAGATGACAGTTCCGGGCCAAGGCTAAGGGGGATACAGATACATCATAAACTCTCTGAGTAAAGAGGTTGACTTCCTTCCTACCCCCAGTGCCCGAGCCCTGGAGTCCCGAAGCTCATAATCTGGGGCTGTTTCTGATGCATGCTACCAGAGACCTCAGCCTGATACAATGTAGCTAGAAGCTTCTTTCATTAGTTGATTATTTTTAGCATCCAGTGATGAATCTGTTAGTGTAAGCACAAGGCCTTCCCCCACACCCATCCTCTCCTGGAAGGATTGTTTGTTGTATAATATCACACACATTCTTGTTTGAACCTAAATCTGGTTTTCAAAGTGCATGCTGGGAGTTCTCTCAGTGTCCTTTCTGTGGGCCTCTTGTTCCATGGTCCCTTAGGCATCATTTCAGCACTAGTTTGAATTCTACTATTGCTGCTAAAGGAATAATTTTCGTTTAATTAACATGTGAAAAGTCTATGTGCTGGAATTGGGTGGAAGAAACCAGTCTTTTGTCTCAAGTAGACCCCTAACAAAATCCTACTGCAGTAGGCTACAAAATCCCTAAAGAAAGTACAGATTGATGGGTGGGTGCTTCTGTGAATCCCACCACCTTGCCTGTGCCCCATGACTTCATTATGACCTCCAGTTCTAGGCAGATTGATTCAGATTACAGGAGAATGTTACAAGGGACAATAAACTTTATTGGCGAAGAAGTATGATGGCGTTTCTGCCCTCTAATTTACCAGGCTATCACAATTGCAGGGAGAAATTATAAAGCCCTGACAGCTCTTCTCCGCAGCGCAGTCCCTGAGTTATTACCAGGTCCCGTGTGTTCTCCTCAGAGCTTGCAAATTGATTTTTGGATGATTTGTTCCCGTTTTTCCAGGTAAGGAAAATAAGCTCATGCCTGGTGTTCCAGGGTCACCGTTGCTCCCGTTTTTAAATATAGACACATTTGCCCTTTTGGTGTCCTCTGGAACTCTCTGGTGTCCTCCAGGTGTTCTTAAAAATGGTATTTGGTGGCCCGGTAAATATTTCAGCCATGTCCTTAAAGCATGGCATATAAAGTTGTTACTTCCATGAACTGGAAAACATTTATTTACTTGTTAAAATTATGCTTTTCCTCCACCTAGTCAAATGTAGCAAGCAGATAAAGAGAGCCATTTACTGGAATCTTATCCAGTTCTGAAGAGAAAATACACGAGGCACTGTTTTAAACCTCCCAAGATGCTGTTCCTGCTATTCTTGTATAAGCAAATGTTGTGCCACACTGTGGTAGGATGACTTTGTGTCCCCAGCCCTTGACAACAACCATAAAAGGTGGACCAGCTCTTGTCACTCTCATCAAAACTTGATCCTGATTGCAGATCCAGGGCACCGGGGAGGTGTAGGCCCCAGACAAACCCTGTCTCAGTGCACAAGAAGCAAAGCTTGTATGCAGTGCAGAAAGGGCTGTGAGAACAGAGACCATGCATGGGGGTGCAGTCCAGGACATCTGGGGAACTGTGGATGAATGATGGCCAGTGTGAGAGATTGTCGCTGGCCAGGGTGGCTCAGGTCACTGTATGGAGCTCTGTGTCCAAGAGCTTTGGGACTGTCAGAACTCAGTTGGGATGTCACAGGAGGCTCCTTCAGAAATCAGCTTTGTATAGGTCCTCACAGTGGGCAAAGCATTATGTCTCTACTCACGGCAGGCCACACAGCCAATTCAGGACTCAGTTTACATTTCCTATTGGGAGTCCTAATGAAGGACTTGGGCCTTTGGAGACTGATATGTTCACAAAATTTCAAGGTGGTTCATAATCGGTACAACAGTGCAAGACTGAAGACCCAGGGCCCCAAGACTCGGTTCCATATAACTGTGTTCTCTGGAGCCTATTCCTGAAAGATGTTGAACCAGTCATTTGGCAAGCTCTGTTTATGGGTTAATTTGCTTATAAAATATTTAGGGAAAGAATTTCTGTTTCCTGTAGCATATAGACATTACCATACATAAATCTGGCTGCTTGGAGCAGATGCTGTCGCAAGAGTCTTCCTAACTGCATGTCTGGGAGACACAGTATGCACACTTTCTAGGTTTTCAAACCATCTGGAGTATGAGGGGAGGAAAAGCACTGAATTTCTCCGAGCGTGGTTCTAAAGCCCTTTCCTGAGGCCAGCCTTTCCCCCTCGCCCCCACTCCCTCCCAGCAAAAGCAGATTGCAGGTGCAAACACAGCAAATGCCTCTTCTGAGTCCACTACCCATAATCCATTCCATTCAGATCCAAATTGGCCACATGCAGCCAGAGCAGATCTGCGCAGGTGCTTCCTGCTCAGCCACAGATCAGCTGCCTATTCAGCAGAGTTGGGCCACTTGCTCTAAGACGGTCGAGAAAGTTATGCTCCAGAGAGCATATAGGTTTCTCCTTTCATCTGTCACCTGGCCCTGCATTTCCTTCCATCTGAGGAAAGGGAAGCCTTGTGGTTACGTCACCTGTTTGGCTTCATCTGGCTCCATATAAGACAAGGGGATTAACTTCCATCCATGTTTTACACCATTCAATATAGTACCTCACACGCAGCCCCTCCCAGCCCCCAACCCTGATGTGTGTGATTACAACCTGGTGCTACTTCTACTGAGAATATAGCCATAGTTGTTGGAAGGCCTGTAAGCATCCGTTTTGTGTTACCATGGGAATCTGATCTTCAAGTGAGGAAATAAAAGGATAATGGCAAAGGTAAAATGAGAGATAGAGAGAGAAGAAGAAGAAAGACAGAGAGGGGGACAGAGAGAAAGGAAGAGAAAGGGAGGGAGACATGCTTTATCTTTGATCCAGTTGCAACAAAAAGAAATGAACATCTGACATTCCTGAACTGAGGGTGACCTGCCCAGCCAGCAGCAAGCGTGCTTCTCTCTACCGTTTAATGATCCCCAAATACTTCTACCGAGGTGTCCGAGGCACTTTTTCTCGTTCATAGAAATCTCACGTCAACCTTTGCTCCCCAGTGGTTTAAATCACATTCTTAAGGGATTAAACTGTTATGACAAAGGAAGACTGTTTGGATATTGTGCTCTGTGGCTCAAAATTTGTCAGATTAAAAACTGTGTGTTTTATAATCTTTGGATCAAAGACGCTCTCCATCAAAGCTTTGTGTCTACTACAATATTTTCCCAACCTTTGCTGAACCTCAATTGTTTTGGATTATCTCACGTTGGGTTCACTGAGTCTGCCTGGATTAACACAAAGAGAAAAGCTTTCTTCCAGGTATTTCAAACACTTCGCATGCACAGGACTTGGGTACTAAGCCCCAGGAATTAGTCTGCAGACCTGTGTAGCTGCCTTGACAGTCTTTTTAACTCCAGTTTTATACGAGATGCTTTCTGAGATTACAATGACAGATACAACCCTATAGGGCAACCATTTATCTTCCATTAAGAACACTGCTTACTTTCCCTAACTGGCTGGCCAGCAGCTCTGGAAAGGGGCCTTTTTATGGAGTTTTTACATCCCGATGGATTAAGTATCATTACCCCGTTGGAAAGAGAACAGTTCAATTTCCTCAGAAGAATGGTTCGTCAGGGTACGGCCGTTTGTCTCCAGCCATCTCTAAATCCAGCAATCATGTTTCCTAAGCAAGCACAAAGCAGTGATCACTCAAAGTTGAAATTGCCAATGAATTTAGAATCTGCTTCCCAAATTCCCTTATTATTCTACTGCCCTGAGTCCTGTGAGGAGAACAGAAAGCCGAGTGGATGGGATTGGTGATAAATATCTACATGCGAAAGAAAAAGGATCAGTGTGATCTTTCTTTCAGTGAAAGACAGGTTAAGAATCATAACTGTTGTAGATGAAAGATTTTTAAGGAAGACTCACTTTAACATTCAGTGCCTCAAATCCCATTATTTTGGTATAATCAAGGGCATAGCGTAGCACGTAGAAAATATGATTCTGTGGTATTTATTTCTATAGCTCCTGCCTTTCACTCTCATAAGTAATTACTGAATACTCAGTGTTAAGAGGTGAGTGATTGCTCATTATACTCCAGAGAAGCCAGAATTACAAATAAGAATGCTGTTTCCCCTGGGTTCAGTCCTCAGTATGACATGCAAATGTATTTCTCAAAGCATCAGTGAGGACCAGTGTTAAGAGGGTGCCCTCTATCCATGCCTTTTGTTGTGATTAAAGCACATCTATCACGAGAAGCTCACAGGTGGTCTGTCTGTCAGTCTGTCTGCTTTGAATCATAATGTTGGTGATTCATTTTAAGGAACTGCTTTGCTTATAATCCAGGATCACCATGCCTCCTTCCTGGCCAGCTTTTCCTATGTCCCGTCTGAGCATTTCAAGTCGGGCTTGTGCTAAAATTCTAGCAGATAGGGAAATGTGTGGTATAGGCTCAGTTATCTAACCTCAACTTCAGTCCAGTCTTAATTCTTCCCTTTCAACTTCTCATAGTCCATTTGTTTGTGGTTCTTATTTGGGGTTCTGAAGACACATTCTTCTTATAACCTATGCTATATTAATAAGATATATAATACTGTAAGTATCTTTTAAAATGAGCACACAATTGGGAACAAAGAAAAAGTTGGGGGGGGGAATCTACTTGTGAATTATCATGTGCAGTAAAGGTAAAAATGAAGAATGCCAAAGCAAGGCCTGGTGGGATGTCTCAGTGGTTAAAGCAAGGGCTGGAGGGATTGCCCAGTGGTTAAAGCAAGAACTAGAGGGTTGGATCAGTGGTTAAAGCAAGATCTGGTGGGATGTCTCAGTGGTTAAAGCAAAGTCTGGTGGGATGTCTCAGTGGTTAAAGCAAGGCCTGGTGGGATGTCTCAGTGGCTAAAACAAGGGCTGGAGGGATGACTCAGTGGTTAAAGCAGGGCTGCAGGCATATCTTAGTGGGTAAGAGTGCTTGGTGCTCTTTCAGGGGGACCCAAGTTTGGTCTCCACCACTCATGTCAAACAGTTATGTGCCTGAAGCTCTAGGGAATTCAACACCATCTTCTGGCTTTTGTGGCACACACACACACACACACACACATACACACACACCACAAATGGTGAACATAAATCTTTGAGAATCTAAGACTATAGTGGAATGCCCATCACACAGCCCGAGGCTGCCCTGGAACAGACTGAATATAACAGTCCCTTACTTTAGGCAGAGCAGCTGGACATGAACTTTTAGGCTTGTCCAGAACCCTAACAGGCCTTCAGACCTTATCAACCAGTTGAAGCACGCAGAAACCACATGACATACATGTCTGCACTGTGACTACAAGAGGATTCATGATGTCAGAAAATCTCACTGACCATGGGATCTGGTGCTCTACTGAGAAAGACTGGAGGTTTTGGGGCAACACATGGCTACACAAATAGTGCAACACACAGCTACACAAACAGTACAACACACAGCTACACAAACAGTACAACACAGAGCTATACAAACAGTACAACACACCACTACACAAACAGTACAACACACAGCTACATAAATAGTACAACACACAGCTACACAAATAGTACAACATACCACTATACAAACAGTACAACACACGGCTACACAAATAGTGCAACACACCGCTATACAAACAGTACAAAACACTGCTATACAAACAGTACAACACACAGCTACACAAAGAGCACAACACACAGCTACACAAACAGTACAACACACAGCTACACAAACAGTACAACACACAGCTACACAAACAGTACAACACAGAGCTATACAAACAGTACAACACACAGCTACACAAACAGTACAACACAGAGCTATACAAACAGTACAACACACAGCTACACAAACAGTACAACACAGAGCTATACAAACAGTACAACACACCGCTACACAAGCAGTACAACACACAGCTACATAAATATTATAACACACAGCTACACAAATAGTGCAACATACCACTATACAAACAGTACAACACACTGCTACACAAACAGCACAACACACAACTACACAAATAGAGATGAACTAATCGTAGTTGGGTAGATGCAACTGATGCCTACCCGAGAAAGAACTTCCAAGATGGCTGACAGAAAAAGAACCAGGGTATTGTATGTATATGTGTGCGTGTGCACATGTGTGTGTGTGTGTGTGTGTGTGTGTGTGTGTGTGTGTGTCGGACACTGGAATGATAATTAGAGGTCAGGGAGAATATGAGAACCTCACGGGACACCTGTCATGTCTGAATGACATTGACGGGCTTAGCACACCTGGCCTGTCTCTATGATGGGGACCATTGAAAAGTAAACCTGATTGACTCTGGGAATTAAAAAAGATAATGTGAGATGTTTCTGAAATTACAGACCGTGGGAATGACCCACGTGCTAATTTGAAAATTAGAGCCCATAGCAACTACTATTTATTACGAATTTCTCTGACCTGTTTCCATTTCATAGTCACTGCCCTGCGCACTCCTCAGGTCTGCCCCGAGAACTGGCTGAGGGTATTTTACTGATCGAGAAGGAAACAAATATGTAGTCTCTGTGTCCCTCAGAGTTCTCAGGATAGACTGGGGGTGGGTCGATAGGATAAGATGTATTGTAGATACACTACAAGGTACCCGCTCATGCAACTGTGGAGGCCAAGAAGCCTCACGGTAGACTGTTGGAAAGCCAGAGCACCAGAGAAGATGGCGTTATAGTGTGAAGGCTCTAGAGTCAAAGAAATACAATGTTGCAGCTTCCTGTCTGGCTCCAAAGGCTTCAGGATGCAGAGAATACAGGTCATGTGGCTCATGTGGTCAGGCAGAGAACCCGACTTTCTTAGTGTGTGCAGGTTCTACTCAGGACCTGTGTGTACTGGATGCTACCAGGGTGTGAATGCAGACCCCACCCTGCTACAGCTACTGCAGGACAGCTCGTGACCTCCAAGATGATGGTTTGTCCCCCTTTCATTTCTCTGCGTAAGAGTAGCTAATCACTACACCTTTCAAAAGTCAAGTTTAGACGTCTCTTCATAAAAAAATGACGGGTGAAGGATGTGATGGATATGCTAATTAGCAGGATTTAACCATTCCACGTAGTGTTTTTTTTATTAGGACCGAATTATCTGGCAAGAAAAAAATTTAGGGAGGAAGGAGGTTTTGCTTTCTTTCTTCTTGGATTCACAGATTTATGATGGAAAAATGCTATCCAGTGGTGATGGGGCCGGGGCTTCTGTCTATTTGGTGGAAGCTTGCAACTCAGCTTGTTCAAGTCTCAGTACACCAGAAAGACCAGCTGGGACCAGCTAGACAACTGAAGGAACATCTCTCACAGCCCCCACTTCTCCTACCTCTACCTCAGCCCCTCACAGGCTTCCTGAAACAGCACCACCATCATGTGTAAGACTTGCATCCAGACTGACCTGTCATACTCATAATGGCGTATCCATGGGTGACTGACATCAGTGAATAATCCACACCTTTCTGAGTCTTTTCTAAAGAATAAAACCTAATTGAATTTGCTTGCTTTACATAGTTCTCATAAATTATTCAACTGGTGATGTTTGATTGTTGAATTCTTCCATGAGGTTTATTCTCAGTATTGCTCTATCAAGTATTATACATCTGTTTATTCATTCTTGGTGCCATTTGCCAATTAAATTTGTTTTAACTGTGTGTCTTAGGGTTTTACTGCTGTGAACAGACACCATGACCAAGGCAAGTCTTATAAAGGAAAACAGCTAACTCGGGCTGGCTTACAGGTTCAGAGGTTCAGTCCATTATCATCAAGGTGGGAACATGGCAGCATCCAGGCAGGCATGGTGCAGGAGGAGCTGAGAGTTCTACATCTTCATCTGAAGGCTGCTAGCAGAATACTGGCTTCCAGGCAGCTAGAATGAGGGTCTTAAAGCCCACACCCACAGTGACACACCTACTTCATCAGGGCCAAATGTTCTGGAAGTGCCACTCCCTGGGCCAAGCATGTACAAAGTGCGTTTGCAGTACATTCCTGCCTTTGGGATTTTCAGACGGGAGTGAACGTATGAGCCTCCTAAAATATTGATCAGTTCTTTATGGTAGCACATTTTCAGCATCCTCACCCCTCGCTTTCACAAGTGAACAGAACAGCACAGCCAAGGACACAGCAGAACCTCTGAGGCCTACTACTGTAACTTAGACCCCTGTCACCACACTTCCCAGTCCCCCCCTTACTGCTGTTCTCTTAAGCATGTGATAATCAGCCTTCCATTCACAAAATTCCATGTACGGGTCTCTGTGTCTGGCTTACTTCACTTGACATCAGGATGTCTAGTTTCATCCACACATTTATAAATAACGGTTTCATTATCTTATATTGTTTAATGGTAGTCATTTATGTATCCCCTTTCCTGTATTCATTTGTCATTCAAAGGACATTTAGGCATGTCTAGCATCATCAAATTAAAAGACTATCACACATATCTACAACTAGCCCATTTATTATACCAGTGATCCACACTCAAGTTACTTCTAATTTTGGATATTATAAACAGTTCTAGTGCATTTGTCCAAGTTTTGACATTTAAGTAACTTCTTCTAAATATAAACTTAGGATTTGAAATGGTAGGGTTAGCTTAATAAATTGTAAAACTGTTTCTGGGTATCAGAGTGGTTGTTGGATCGTTAGTGTCTTAGTTACCTTTCTGCTGCTGTGAGTATCTTCTTTTAAAATGTGTAGTGTTTGCCTGCTTTCAATAGGGTTATTTATATTTTGTTCTTTTTGTGAGGCATGTGTTTCACATTGCAGTATATGCAGTAGCTATGCTTATAAGTAAGCACGTGCCCTAAGTTTTACGTGGTATATGACCAGAGTGTTCTCTCCGTCCTTCCTAATGTGTCTTCACTGTGGTGGCTTGTCCTTCCCTTGCCCCAGGGTTTTAATTTGATGTCATCCTGTTTATCTACTGTTACTTGGGTTGTCTCTGCTTCTGATGTCCGCTGGGGCAGGGGTTTTTCTAGCTGTTTTTTTTTTTACAGTTTCATAGTTCTAGGCCTTACATTTGGAACATTGAGTGAACATTATGATTCAATATTATAATTTATGACTTTTATTGCTATAGCTTTGTCATGTGTTTTGGAATAAGAAAAACTGAGGCTTTCTCTCCCCGCCCCTTTTCTATAGACTCTTGATTATTTAGGTTGTTTTGTACTTCCATAGTGGGTTTTTTGTCTTTGTTTTTTTTTTTTTTTTTTGTTTTTTGCTATTTATTTGTCACTTCTCAGAGGATACATAAAACCTTGGATAGTTTCTTTGTGATATCAGTGTTCCTCTCACTCCCAAGGAGAGAACCATTTTCTGTGATTTCTAAGCTGTCTGTCTTTGTTGGAACCATACAAAGATTCTAGTCAAAAGAGTTATAGGGTCTTTGTTGTTGTTATTAATTATTATTATTATTTGTTGCTGTTGTTTTATATCCTATTGTTTGCACAGTGGTCTGGGTCCATAGTCTGGTCCAGTTTGGGGTCCTTATCAGAGAAACCATTTTGAACATCGTTCAGCCTTACTGTATTTTCTCTTACCTGTTGCCTTTCTTGGTGATCTCTGGTGAAGTCTTTGGCCTATGATTTTGCTCCTTCAGAGATATGTCACCTTATTCTAATTATCTCCCCTCAAAGATCACTATTTCCCTAGTCAGGGTTCTTAAGCATTACACGCTTCAATTGCTGCTCGACTCTGTTTCAAATAAAGTCAGTGCTCTTGGGGGACAGTATGGGAGAAGTCTGCCTAAAGGAGTTGTAAGAAATAACTTCTATGCAATATAATAAGGGATTAACTCCCAGAAACGTCTTAGTATTTCATTATTAGATTTGCTAGTGTTCCACATAGATCATTAAATGCAAATTGCACATAATATTGATCCCAAAGTTGCCTTTATGATACAGTGCACATTGATGTTAAATGACTAGGTGGCATTTTTGTGATGTTGATTAAGTAAAATGCTCAGCCATATTTTATAGTAAATAGCAGCCACATCACACATCCTTAAGGAAGAAGCTTGGCAGGCAATACCAGAGTTTCAGCACACCTTCTCTAGTTCTAGGCTGCATATGGCTGTTGTTTCCTTTTGACTTACACTGGTGCCTCAGGAAACAATATCTATTACCTGTTGACTATTCCATAGTGATCCTGTGGTATCATAAACTGACGGGAAACTCCTGTGACAGTGTCTGTATACACACAGGCGGAGGATATGCTATAATAATTTAAGTAGAGAGAAATGTAGGGTGGTGCTGGCACTGTTCCTAACACAAATCTGTGTCAGGCCACCTTTCTCTATAAGTACAAAGGACTTTGTGGAAAGGGTTAAAAATTATTATGGCCATTTTTTAAAGTAACTGATTCTTATGTTAAGATATTTGATATCAGTTTTAATATATCATCATGTTTATATTCAAGCATTTCCAAATAATATTAGTCTTTTGTTTTCTATAGCTTATAGACTCCATTGCTGTCTTAGGCTCTCTTTGGATAAGTGTGCACTATGAGTTCCTGTGTGTGTGTATGTGTGTGTGTGTGTGTGTGTGTGTGTGTGTGTGTCTGCTCACATGTGTAGAC
This sequence comes from Micromys minutus, assembly GCF_963924665.1. NCBI lineage: Eukaryota > Metazoa > Chordata > Mammalia > Rodentia > Muridae > Micromys > Micromys minutus. Next base: position 55,661,424 of record NC_137983.1, on the reverse strand, counting down.
ACAGGAATACCACTTCTTCCCGTTTCCCCCTTTTCCTCCGGTAGTGGTGGGTATGTTCGTTTCCTGTGGAAAACCCGAGGAAGGTAAATCTACAGGCTCTTCTCCTAGTTCACTGTTATCAATGCCTCCTCAGCTCTCGTTCCCAAGTTCAGTCCCGACTTGTGACATAATAGAAATTAGCTTCATCAGCACTGAGAGGCAAAGCATGCTAAAGCTCTGCTGCCCAGGGAAAGCTCTGTGCCTTGAGGACTCACTCTTTGTGCATTACAAAGAATGGTGACCTTTGTAGAGTTGGAGCTGAAAGACTAACAAGACACGGTGGCCCTCAGGTCTAGAAAGGCCTTCAACGCCGTTCTTGGATTTTTGTCTTTGATTTTTTTAAGTTTGAATAAAGATAGACTTTCTCTAGGGGTGGATGAGGTCACCTCGGCTCCATTAATTTCAGGTGTCACTAATATGGAGCAAGATGCATAGCAGGTCAGAGTGACAGAAGACCAAAGGGCAAGAAGAGTTAGTCATTGTATATCTAGATATCTAGAGCTGACAATTGGGATCCCAGTGCCTACACAGTGCTAAATGAATCAGAGTCAGATTCTCCACTAGACTCTCCAGAGTCAGGAGAACCCAGAGGTACCTCCTTGGCAGTGTCATTGGAGCAGAGGAACTGGTCAGTCCTTCAGAGGATAATCATGGTTCACTTGACGTTTTAAAGGAAGGAATTAGTATCTGTCGACTTTTTCTACTGCACACAAGACAAAAGAAAACAAAAGTACATTCTTGCTATTTCTCATTTCACTCTGAAGTTTCCAAGTCTAGGCTGTGCAGTTATCGAGCAAGTTCTCGTGGCTTTCCTACAATATTATTTATAGATAAGAAAAGTCTGTTCAGGCATTTCTAGTAGAAACTGATCTCAACTTCCCCTGAAGGGGATTCTCTGAGTATTGGCAGCCTTTACTGTCACTTACTTTCTCTTAAAGAGATGTGCCTCTGAAAAAACACATATTCTTTTGTTATCATAGGTCTACAGTAGGAGACTTTGGATTCCCATCTGTAGTTTGTGCTATAGTTTTAAGGTAATGACGTGAACAACCAGAGAGATACAGTCTTCCCCTTCTGTAATCCAAAAGAGAGTTATCCCCTTCCCCACATGCAGCTACTTCTCTGGAATGCTGAGCTATGTCATCTTGAATGAAACTTAGAAATAGCCTAATAGATGATGTCACACTTAATGCACACAAATGCATACATCTATACAAGCATTAATGTGTGAAGTAGGGAGACTTTTAAAAACAAGTTTCAGAAGTAATAATGCTTCTGAAATACTTACACACTCCAACATTCTAAACAAGTAGAAAGTCTTGTTACTATTATAATCGTCTTGGTCTTTTATTCTTTTGTTAGTATGTATTGACTATTATGATGGGTTTTATCATACTATTCTCATTCATAGTTAGACTATAGCTTGGTAATTTTCACCTCCCATCCCCCTCTGCCCACTACTTTACATTCCACTTCTGCATCTTCTTTTTTGTCTTAATGACCTGACAGCTGTCATGATGGTTGCTTATGATTTTTAGTGGAGATTTTGTTTCTATGCACAGTATATTTCTCTGCCCCATTTAATGACTTCACCTATAGTACAAATGCAAAGAGACATCATTTTAACACCTAGGTCTGTGCATTTTCAGCATTGATGATACTTGGGGATTGTCAGAAGTGCAGAGTCTCACCCTGACACTGGCTGAACACACATATCGAAACAGTCTCTGGTTAGTTGTAGCTCTAGGAAGTGTGAGTTTAACAGCTACTAACCATTCTACTGGTGGTATCACAGCCAGGTGGAAAATGGAAGAAGGTTTGAAATCAGATTTGTTCATGGACCTGATACCAGACTTTTCATGGGACAAACAGGCTATGCCTTTGAAAGCCTAGGATGAAATGATTTCATATCTTCATTTTAGCATTTATGCCACACTTTTTGATATGCTATCTTATGTTTTGCTTTGGCCTTCACATGCAAACTATTCTCTCTTAAACAAAAATTAAATAATTTGCCACCCAGAACGCACATAAGCGATGAAAGGCAATGGGGTTCAGTCACATGAACATTTGTAAACCTGCCTCAGTAGTCTGTGAACAGCTATTATGAGAACGAGGTTATAGGTACATGTATAAACTATACCATCAAAGAATGCTCTGTGCCAATCCCAGCCAACGTTACAAAATCAACCATGGCAGCTCACACTAGCAGAATGTTCAAGAGAAGAACCTTCTTCAGCTGTCAGGGCAGATCCCGGAACAACCCAGTTCTTTCCCTGCTGGTAGCACTTTTGGCTCCATGCTTTTAGAAAAAGTTAAAATGTTTTATAAAATAAAGAGAGTTCCTCTGATTTGCTGAGTTCTGTGCTGACCTGTAAGTTTGTGAAACTTTTACCATGGTTTCTTCAGGCAGACAAAATTGTGTGAACTCAAAATGAATTTTTCAGTGGAGACAAGACCTGAGCCTTCCAAACCTCTCTCTGTTTTGGAAGGCAGGTGAGTATTCATAATTAGAAATTCAGAGAGAATTCTGTAAAGAAAGCTAGCAATTTATTTCATGCATTATTGGGCATTTAATTTTTGAGTAAGAAAATAATTCCTAATAGCCGTTGCTACCTTTATGATAAAATCAGGAAATTGTTTCTCAAGAAGAGAGTTATTTCCTCATATAAATTAAAGTCAGTGCACATTTTAAGTGAACAGTTTTATTTTTCTTTCTTAGTTTTAAGACCTGACTTTTATATTTAAAGGTGTAATTATCTATGTTTGTGCACGTGTGTGCAGATGCTGAGCGCTTCAGAGCCATTGAATACTCCAGAGCTGGTCTTGTAGACTGCTGTGAGTTACCTGACAGGAAAGTTTATGTGTAACACACCCCTAGAAGCTTTTTTACAAGTACTTCCCAGAACCCCTTCTGTTGAAAACGAACTAGTCCCTGGCTGCTGTCGTTAAGATGCTGTGATTGACAGTTCTCATATGTACATCTGCTTCAAAGCCTCAGTGATCATCCACCCTTTTAAAAGATTTATTTGTTTTTATTTATCTGTGTTTGTGGGTACCCACAGAGCTCATAAGAGGGTGTTGTGTCCTCTGGAGCTGTAGTTACAAGTGGTCATGAGCCATCAGAAATGGGTGCTGGAACCGAGCGGGATCCTCTGAAAGAGCAGTTCTGACTCCTAACTGTTGAATTAATCTCTAGAATATGAACATTTATATTAAAGACCAGGCAAGCTTTGCAGAATTTTGGCCAAAACTGGGTTTGCCCTGAAGGCAGGAAGAAATGAGGACTGACTGTGTTCTAATTTGTGTCTGTCATCACTGGTCATGAATGGACAGCACACCCTTCAGATGTGTTCCGAGGTCTGTTTACATACTAGCTGCTACATCAAATTATGAGGAACATGATTGTCTATTCCAGTGCTTAGAGGAAGCTTTTGTTACACTTTCTTTGCTTGTTCTCCTGGTATCATGTCCGGTGTACCTCTGCAATCTCACACAACCCCTCTCTTAGGCCTGTCACATTGCTAGGCAGAGTGCTGACAGAGAGGCTCTGTCTGGCAATTGTATATGCTTGCTACATTGTACTGTATCACCACTGAGATGATTAGAATCTTAGTGTTGACAGATGTGACATATACTCAATATATATGTTTATGTGCACGTATTATAAATACAGATATACACATCTGCATTTATGTCTTTTTATGACTTTTAAAATTATAAATATTTGACGAAACATTTAATCAGACCCCTTTGAAAGCAGATATAATGTCATATCAGAAGGGGTGGCAATAATAGCCCATATAAACAGTAAATTTTTTTTTCAATTTGGAACCTAAGAGAGAAATCTCAAAAAGGGGGGAGTCAAGGTCATTTTTATGGGAGCTCATGTACGCCGATTGCTTTGTTCAAGAAACAAGGAAAAAAACACATGGTTATTTGATCAAAGGCTTTTAACTAAGCCAGACCTCAGAGCAAAGGACACAAACCATTGATCCTAGCTAGATGAGCATGTTCTGTGTGACACGTTGATTTAACACCAAGCTGCTCTTTTGAAATGCACAAAACGTATGTGCAGAGCCCCTGTTGTTCCATTAGTGCAGTAGAGATAACGAAGGACCAAGCGGCAGCTCCTCCTGGGTGACATAGTCATCACAGGACAGTGACTCACTGACAGCTCCACCCTTCAGATGTTCTTTGCTATAACGTCTTTGTGTTTAGCGTCTTGGACCCAGACGTTTATGTAAAGGGCAACAGCATTTCACCTGGCAGCTTTAAAATGCTCCCTGCCTGACGTTACCTAGGAGCCACTGCCAAGGTTGTTTAGATAAGGAGGCCCCACTATCTGCAGTTCTGACCTTAAGCTGGGGCTGATATGATTAGATGGCTTTAGCTTGTAGTCAATAAATAATCTTGGTGCTGGGGAAACTGTCTCAGGACAGCCCTTGGATGAAGAGATGGACAAAGCAGGATGTCAACACCTTCTTCTGTCTTTGCTTCACCTTCTTGTCCTTGTCCCCAGACCCTCACTCTTTGATTAGGGAAGATAGGCTATCTGGGTTTATAACAGCACAACAGACAACAGCAGCTGAGCTGTTTGATTTTGCTTAATTTCTCCTCCCCTTCAGTTCCCCTGCCGGTAGCAATCTCTTTGCTAGTGGATCTGAAATGCATATCAAAACTGGGAGACCAGGAAAACATTGTTGAAACACAGACTTATTATGGGAGTCACCCTAGTATTTCCGGCTTAGGAGGTCTGCTTGGGACTGAGGAATATGTGTCTCTGACTGTTAGGACAGTATCAGTGCTTTGGAGCCTTGGAGAGCATCCTGAGGCCCACTGGTCCTGGGGAAGGCTGTGAGTAGCACTGATCTAGGCATTTGGCATGTCCAGGTTCTGTTGGAAACAATATGATATCATATTTTAAAAGAATGTGTGGGACTTGTTTTTAAAAACTGTGCTGGTTTTCCCTCCCTACTTTCCCCACAAATGAACCACAGAACATCACTGATGTATTCATGTGCATTACCACACAGCCCTGGAACACCCAAGAAGGTACAAGTGTAATTTTAAGTAAATCTTAAGATGAAAATTAGATAGTTTTTAAAATTGTATCTCAGTGATAAATTTGCTGTATTTTGAAACTGAACTGAATCAAACAAAGTTAAAGTACTTTCTATTTGTTTTGTCTGAGAAAAGCATAATGTTTTCAATGAAGCAAATGTCATTATTTACAGCTAGGTGACTTCAGTGTAGTGCCGTTAAATTCTCTATGATCTTTGCAAACTGTAAGACAATATTGGCATTTTTAAATAAATTAAATAATAATGTAAACTTCAGAAATCACTCTGAATTAATTATAAAGTCTAATTTTATTCCTTAAATGTCTCTCTCAGTTGGTTCTCCGCAGGTTAAGTACATGCTACAGACAGGAACCAGCACGTTGGCTTATTCTTCTCCCAAAGCTCAGAACACCGAGAGACTCGGTGGGTGAAAGAATGTGAAGACCTCCAGATGCACCTCAGTGGTAATCAGTCTCCGTGGGGCTTCGAGGACCACGGTGTCCATTTCCTAGCTGGTAGGGTGGGTTTCATGGGAACCACACTGCACATTTGGTAAATATTAGACTTCAGAAATGCAATGTTGCATTGGGACCCCTTGATCATAGTCGAGTTGATGGATGACAATCCACGTTACAAAGGTGTTGCCATGTGGACTTGAAATGATGATTGAGTAGGAGGTCCTGCTTCCTATTGATGTGTAACTTCTGATAATGTTGCTGGGAGTTTCAGAAGTTTGCCTACATCAGGCCCACAGTTTCTAAAACTAATCACAATCCTGTAGCTGAACTGTGTTGTAACACACTCCCTGTGTTTCTCACTGATGAAAGAGAATAAACTATCATTAGGAAGCATATATGTGGTGCATGCACACACACACACACACACACACACACACACACCATATATGCATTCTGAAATAGTATCCCTTTGATCACATCTATGTATGAAATGTGTGATTAGCCTTTCATTTGTACCTTTACAAGTATAGAGTCCTAGTATGGTATATTCCTTTTGGCATAACTGGTAAGAATCAAGCCTGGTTTCTCTCTTTTAAAAACATCTCTGACTCTTTGTCCTAAAACCAACGAGTCTAGCACCTTTTGTTTTCTCAGATTACAAATCCGAGCACCTCTCAGGTTCAGAATGTTTTCCACAGCAAGCCGCGGGAACTGAGAGAAATGCTGGTTTATTCTTCGGTACATGTTCTCGAGAAAAATGCTCTGAGATTATTCCTTGTAGAATAAGGATGCTCGATTTCTGGGATCGCTTAGTAACCATACTCCCTCCTGTGTAATTCATAAGAAAGAAAGGCCTTTAGCCTTTGGGACTAGAGGCTACATGGAGCTAGTCTGGAGCATTCTCGTGGAGAAACTTTAGCACTGGAATCTTTGAAAATGAGGTGGCTGTTGTTAAACTGTTCTTGTCATTACCTGGGCTACATATGTGCCCCTGTATCATTCAACCATGTTTTCCTTAAAGAAAAGCTCTTGTTGCCAAACTGTTCATTGCAAAGAATTGAAAGAAAGGTAGCCATGATATTTAGAAGCCAGCCTTGTCTTTCTCCTTTCTATTTCTCAGAACCCATGGCACCTGGATTCTCTGCCGCATCCGTCTGTGGAGCTTGATTGTGGGGAAGCCACCAATGGCTGTTGCTGAGTTTATGGCCGGGTGGATCCTCACACTGGTTCTCCTGTCAGTAGGACAGGCACTCTGCCTCACCGCCCTCTCTGCTGTTGATTCTGAGCACTCCGCTGCTTCCTGAACTGCCTCCAGCCTCCTCTTTCCTTGGCTTCTCTTCCAGTTACTCTGTCTTTCAAACATCTAATTCTTGGGGTTCACACTCAGCTCTTCAGCATTTAACATCAGGGTGATCAGATTTAGACCAACAACCTCAGCTCCTAAAGGTGTCCTCACATTCATTGCTCTAACCCAGACATTTCTGGGGTTTATAGCTAATCAGTTTCTGGAGACTCTCATTTGGCTCTCACACTGAAAATACCTGATAGGTCCTGCTTCTTGACCTGGCTGCCAGCTCAGAACTCGAAGGGATTTTTTCATTGTTCCACATAGTCAAATCAATTTCCACAGTGCCATTTCCAAGTGGTCTATTCTCTTCTCCATACATGGCTTGTTCTGCTTAGCATGACCTCTCAGTCTCTGTCACGCTGCTCCGTGCTCTGCTTCCGGTTTTAGTGTGTAGGATCATCAGTGTGCCGCACTATGCATTTTTATTTTAATGTCTTTTGGCCTCCACAAACAATGAACTTGTATCAGCTCAGTCTCTCCTGGTCACTACCGTACTCTTAGGCCACGGACGGCTTCTCAGGAGTAGCTGCAAAGTGTTTATAAATCGAATGGGTGAAAGGGTGATAAATCACACCACAGAGAGACTTATTAACTTGAAGTAAAATTCAAACACCAGAGAAGCAATGTACTGGTCCCTTACCATCCCAAGCATCGTCTTGGAGACACACAGGCCATGAAAGACGAGAAAGACACAGAAAGCCACTGCCACTGTCAGAGAACAAAAGGCTTCACAGTGACTGGTGAGTCTGTCCCTAAAATCACTCCACCTAGGACCTGATTCTCTCTATTGAAATCAGAATCCCGTCGATTTCTCTGGCCTCCTTGGTCACTGTCTCTTCGGCTGATGTTTTTACAGAGGACATTAATACTGAAGCAGAGTTTTACTGCCACTTCAAGGACATGTGGAATTAGAAGCAATTAGGAGAAACTGCTGAAACCACAGAAATATATTAGGTGATAGCTGTGTCATTTAGAGGCGTGCTGGGGATGGAGCTGTGACGAGTGTATTATACAAGGGACATCGCCACCCCCGATTGAGAGATTTGACCCCATCACAGGATTGCTGAGAAATGATTCTGAGTCCTAACAAGGAACGGCATTCTTCACGCTGAGGACTGCATCCACAGTGGTCATTTCTTACAGCGTGCTCTCCATTTTAGGTTCTGTAGCGTGTTGCTTACGAGAAGTGCCACAGCTTCCGACTTTCTTATCACATAGATGCTTTTAGTGAGACTCTTCTGAGCTGAGTGCATGGTTCCTATGCTGGTACTTAATGCAGGGGAGGGATGAGAGAAACGAGAGATCTACGTGGAAGGGCTGTTCCTCCATGAATAGACCACAGTGATTAGAACGTTCAGATAAAATACACCAGCAGGCTTAAGGAGAAGCAGACAAAGAGATGTATTGCCCATTGCTAATATTAATCAACAGTCAGCCACACAGTAGGTTTTGTAGAGACAGGCAGATGTGCGCAATGTGAGCCAGTGCTTGTAGTGGCCCTGGGAACTTCAAGCGAGAGCTTGAAGGTGGAGCCACTTGCCATGAGTGAGATGAACAGACTTGCCTTAGCTGGTGCTGGGAGCATTTTCAGAGTCAAGGAGGCCATGCTGGAAAGGGAGGCCTTGCATGGCTCTGCTTCTCTATTCCTCTCCTGCTCTGAGTTTGTCTGCATTTCTGTTGAACTTAAGTTCCCAGGATCTGCTTTAGTTAAAACTTCCTTTCTGGCACCACCAATCCCACCAATTTCCATTCTTAGATGTTGGAAGTACAGAAAGAGAA
>NC_137983.1:54957833-55017537 GCF_963924665.1 Micromys minutus | reverse complement strand
GGACACTGTCTCTAACAATAAATCTGGATGTGCCTGACATTTTAATTCCTATTGAGGCACATCACCCAAAACTTTCCTCAAGACTAATCCTACCATCTAACTGAGGATGTGGAGGATAACACCCCCAATCTCCCTCACTTATTGCCCTCTAGATGGCTGTCCAACTTGTTCAAGTTGCCTACAGTCTATTTGGGATGAAATACATCTTTTATTATTTCTAATATGAAATAACAACTGCAGCCAAGTAGAGTACAGCGCTCTTATTCCAGCCAAGGTCTTGCATAAGATTCCATCAGCCATTACTGAATAATCCAGTCACCTTCCTCAGAAAACGAAACAAGCCTGTACAACACAGCAGATTTCCATTACGAGTAACGAAATGTCTACTTAAAACCTGCAAGTGGGTAACCAGAAATTTTGTCAGACTTCGCCGTGTTTGCCATGCCTTTTTAGTGAGTTGTTAGCATTCACTGGGCATTGCCACATCCTGGCTAAATCTGTTCATGTAAACAGAAGACATGGTCTATGGGAAGAGATAGGTAGAGGCCCCTGTTGTCAGTCACGTGGGCAGCGCTGTGTGACTAGAAAATAGTGACAACAGGAAGCTAAAGCCAGACTGTGCTCAGTCATCTAATCATCGCTCTGCACTTCCCTATAAATGCAAAGTTAGATTTTCCACTGAAATATACAATTTAGTTGGTAACCACATTCCCAAACTTTAGCAAGTTTAGCACTTGCTAAACAGTAACTTTAGCAACATATTCTATGTAATGGTTGATTTCACTAATCAATACTTTATATTCCATTGAAATGAGATTCTATTTGATTGTAGTGTGTTCTAATTTAAAGTTAGGCTTATCTTCTGAACTACTACTGCAAGTAAATCATTGTTCCTTCTAAAAACTAAGTGGTGAAAAGAAGGGTCTGGATGTCGAAGAGCAAACTGATGATGTGAACGCGTCCCTTCTGAACGTGTCCCTTCTGAACGCTTTAGCAATGACGGGGGCACAAAACCATCATCCACTTTGATGAAGAGGAGCAAGTCATTTTGCTGAAAGTTGTTTCTTGGAGGATGCTGACCTGTATTTCATTGTCTCCTTTCTATGGCAAACTTAATCAAAGTAGCTGAATTTGTTTTCATTCATCAGCAACTTAGGCCTTCTCCCACCACTTTTGGACATGTGTTCTGATGCAATAAACCTACAAGTGTAAGGCTGCCAAGACTCGATTGCCAAACTCATCGACATAAATTTAAAAAATGAGTATTTGTGTGTGTGTGTGAGAGAGAGAGAGAGATACAGACAGAGACACGGAGAGACATGAAGACACAGAGACAGAAAGAGATACAGAGAGACAGAGAGAGACACACACACAGAGAGGATGCACATGCATGTTGAGTGCCCACAGCACAGAATGTGAGGATCAGGGGACAACATGGAGTTGGTTCTTCTCTTCCACAAAATCCGACTGAGCACTGACCTGAGGTGGTCAGGTTTGGCAGCAAGCTCCTTTACCACTGAGACGTTTACCAGTTGTCCCTGACCTAAATGTCTGTTCTACAATGTGCAGCACACTTTTGACTAATTCTGTATCTTTCTCAAAATTATTTTTCTTTTTCTCAAGTTTGGGTTTGGAATGCTCCACCAAGACCCATTCGACAGAAGCTTGGGTTCAAGCTTGGCCTGCCTGAGAAATGGTGGAATCTTCAAGAGATGATCTTCAGTGGTTTCCCAGGCCTGGCAATGTGCCCTTAAAGAGAGAAGGGAGCCCAGTCTCTGCCATGTTTTTCTTTTTTTCTCTAAATGTGCTAGGCAGGAGGCAAATGACTTTTGACATATGCTGTTCTGCCTCACCAGAAGCCAACACCAACAAAGCCAGCCAGCCATGGGTTTACCTCACAGGGTAGCCATAAAGACTGAAGGAAGTGTTTCCTGATCTAAAAATCTCTCAGCCCTGTCAGCTGCTCCTCTGGTCTCTGGGTCATCAACAATGTAGTCTAGGAGAGAGAGAGAAGACTGCACCACTGCCCTCTACTGCTTAGTTTAATTTGCATTTGAAATTAACAAAGTCAGTGGCAGTTCAGTAAGAAAAAGACCAATCCGGTTTTAAGGGGGTTGCAGAAAAGAAAGAACTCAAAACTTTAGATTTCCCATGAGATCATTTCCAGTGGGACACACAGATACATTTCCAAGTGGCAAGCGAGGGCATGCTGGGTGACAGAAAGAGCAATAAGAGGAAAAAAACAAAGAAAAGAAGCTAAAAGTCATAAACATTCACTCATTCCTCACAAGAGTGAAGACACCATTAACAACATCAAAGCCATCTTTAAATACAAACAGAATATCAATGGATAATAAAATATTTACCTCAAGAATCACTGTCATAGCATCTTGTTTATAAATACCCAAATATAGAAGCATACTGTCAAAAAACTAGTAATAAACATTATCACTTACAAATAAATATTTCCACACCTCTAGTATAATATATAGCTTATATTATTCACTGCTTATAAGAAAGGACCTTATGTTTCTTTTGAATATTAAATATCAGAGTAAACTAGAATATTTCATTTAAGAAGTATATTAAATATTTGATTAAATTATGGTTATTTATAATTTCTCCCAAAGGGAGAAATTTCTGTCAAAATTTCTGTCAAAATGTATTTCCTGAACTAAGCCAGTCAGTGTTCATTAGCAATGTATGTCCTTAAAAAGACTATATATGAATTTGTACTCCTAAAGAAAACATCAAAAAAGAAACAAACAAAAACATGGCCTATTAACATTATTTTGAAAATGTCAAACATGAGAGATTTTCTGTATTGGATGAAGAAGTGGATATTTCAAGTGGATAAAGAAGGAACAAACAGGAGCTGGAGGAAGAAGGCCAACAGGTTGCCTTGAAACCCAGACATACGCTTTCAGGAAAGTCCAGTCTGAGAGGATCAGAAGCAGAAATAATGAGGTGGGTGCATCTCCAGCATTGCTGCTGAAGTTTGGCAGTCCTGTGCCTGCCCATTCTGTGGACATGGCTGTGGTGACTTGGCCCAGAAGGAAGTCAGTTCTCAGGCGACCCTTCCATACCCAGCCTTTCCTTAGCTCCAAGATGGCTTCTGCCTTTTCACCTTGCCTGGCAGCAGGTAGCTCACAGGTTCAACCCCAAGCCAGCCTGTTGCCCCCCCAGCCTCTGTGTACATGATACATTCCCACAAAGCACTGGCTGGTCCAACCTTTACTGCAATCATCATGTGCAGTGCACATCTAAGGACCAAGAGGACTTGGCTGAGTCCAGCCCTCACTGACGTCATTTTAAACAAGCCCAGGCAAATGACACACACTGGACCAATGACATCAGAACCAGGGTTTCTAAAGATGCTCAGGATCCTCCAACATGGCCTATGTGCCCTGGTGTATACTCTAAGTCCAGTGATACTGAAAAAATATCTTTATGACTTAAACCAATATAAGCATCAAAGTGCTTGGGGCTTAGTCATTATAAGATTGACATTTTTAATGAAAAGTGAAATGAAAGCAACAGCTCAGATAATCCAAACCAAAATATCATATTCCTTGAAACAGTTATTTATATGTTCTTCTTGTAGTGTAAGTTTAGCAAGAAATAAAAAATAACGTAGTGATTTGCAATTTCCACACGAGGGAGTGTGTGGGGTTGAAATCTCTGCTTGGTTTCCTATTCCTCTGCACTTTAATTCACCTTGCATAAGCAGACACTGACCTCATCCAACAGAAGTGATTAAAACCAACATACATCAGCATCTAGGTTATGTCCTATATAGCAGCTAATCTGACCCAGTTACAAGTCCAGAGTAAAAACATACTTCTTGGTCTGGGATACTGCAGAAAGTTCACATTGAGGCATATTGCAAAGTGTTTTTTCTCTAAGGGGGAAATGCCAATGATAAATAGGCAATTATATACTGCAAAATATATTTCTAAAAACCACAAATCTGAGTCATGAAAAGAACTTGATGATACCTTTGACTTTAAAGCAGCCCTGTTTATTTGCATGAGCAGATGATCTGATCCTGTCGGAAAACCATTCAATTACCAACATGACTGAGAATAATAAAGTAGCAGAATGCAAGTGGACATCTATTTTTTGATGTGCTCTCCATCCTGGACAACAACATGTGTGCAGTCCTTGCACACAGCAGAATGATGCTGGAGGTTCAATCATGGAATGGATGCAGTTTTAAGGTGCAGGAATTTTTCTCCAGAAACTGTTTCCCAGTGCTAGAGAGAATGGCCAGTTGTCAAAAACACCTTCTGCTCTTTCAGAGGACCTTGATTCAATTTCCAGCATCTGTATGGTATCATTACAACAGTCTTTACATCCAGTTCCAGGGGATAGATTGCCTCGTTTGACCTGTGCAGATATTATGTGAACATGGGGCACATACATAGACACATAAACTAAATTGAATAAATATTTTTAGAGGGTATTGTTTCTCTATAACCTTGAAGAACACAACATCAGAATAAGGAAGAACAAGTGCTATCATTGTCCTAGTTTGTGTTCTGTTGCTGTGATGAAACACTGATTAAACCCAACTTGTGGGAAGAAATGGGCTATTTTGCTTACATTACCATGGCTTAGACCACCATCGTGGAAGTCAGGACAGGAACTCAAGGAGAAAACCTGGAGGCAGGAACTAAAGCAGAGGTGTGGAGGAACACTGATTACTGGCTAGCATCCAGACTCAGTTTGGCTTTCTTATACACCCTAAGCCCACCTAGGGATGGCACCTCCAACTGCAGATGGGGCCCTCCTACATCAAGAAAATGCCTGACAGACGTGCCCCAAGGCCAATATAATGGAGGAAAATCTTCAGTCGAGGGTCTCTGTTTTCAGGTGTGTCATGTTGATGACGAACGTTAGCCACCACAGGAATGGTTTTGTCTGCTCACTTTTATCAACGTCCACAGCACACAACCCAAACTCTATGGCTTCAAAATGGACGGTGCTGTGAGCAACTAGGAATGCAAAAGAAAATCTAAAGTATTAGGGAAATGCCAAGTCTTTGGCATGCATGACATAATGTGCAGTCTGTGTCTGCTCAGTGCAAGCAATTAACGTGCATAATATGATGTCATTAAGAAAGGCAATAAAAGGCTATGCATTCTTGGGGCCCTGAAGGCAGCAATTTACACAGGTATAACTGATCTTCAGATTTCGCCATGTCCTGTGTTACAATTCAATCTCAAATATGTGTTCTTTCAAGTATCTGAAAGCATATTAGGAAGATAATGTCAGTGGCAACAAAGCATTACAGGTAACAAAAAAAATGTGCGTAACCCCAAACCTTACATATATGGGATACGTTTTCTAGACTGCTCATGGTTTAACTTAAAACTGATAGGAAGAGAAAAACGTGTAAAAGTCAAGCATGGAAATTATGTATATTTGTAAACTCAACCTTGGAAAATGTCAGTTTTCTTATATTGTCCAACTTAAAGGTTTTGACAGTTATCAGATTTTTCTTATACACAGACGACACTGATTTGAATAATACCATGAACTATGGGATGGTACTCATGGCTGCTGCCGGGTGTATATGACGCAGAACCCTAAGTGGTAAAGGATGAGTTACATATTTTATATGTTTTGTACATTTCTTAACAAGTGCAAATACTCGCTTTTTTAAAAATAAAAGATAACAAGCCATTTGTCACAATGATAAAACAGAACACCAGAGTACAGGTCCTTTTCGTAATATGTTACAAGAGCTTTCTAAAGTAAAATGGCTCTTTTTGATTTCTGCTCACTATGAACTCAAGACAAACAAACTTAAACAAACAAAGCAAACAGAATAGAAGAAACCGGAAGTTACTTCACAGCTGCGCTGGCCTGGTCTGGCATCCCCATTTACTGCGATGGTCACTGTTCAGTTACATGACATGTGCCTTGAGGACTTTTAAAATGCATAACTGGTCCAAACTGGCTCTCCTCTCCCCCCAACAAAGCTCTTTAAGAAATTTACATGAAATTTTAATTTAATCCACTCTTACTTTATAGAGGGATTAAAGTAAATTCATTTTTAATGGGGGGAGAGAATATGGAACTAAATTCAATAATATATCTTAACTCTAAAAGTTAGATGTCATTGCAGCAAACCAGTTAAAACATTAGCGTGTTTCTCCTGAAAATATAAATAACATTAATTTATATTGCTAACAGAGCGCTATGTATCTTATCTATAATAAATATATTATCTATAAACAGTTAAAACTGCATTTTATGAGTACGTTAGAAACCGTGGAGACATAGAGTGCTCACTTTTAGCCAACCTCCTTAGGTAGCCCATCTTTTCAGCCTGTCTCTGTCTTTATAACTGCTGAAGTGTGTGGGGGGTGGGGGGGGGTAAGGGAGGGTGTGTGGGGTGGGGGGAGGGAGGGTGTGTGGGGTGGGGGGAGGGAGGGTGTGTGGGGTGGGGGAGGGAGGGTGTGTAGGGGGAGGGAGGGTGTGTGGGGAAGAGGAAGAGTGGTGAGATGGAGGGGGAGGGAGGGGGAGGGAGGGGGAGGGGAGAGTGTGGGGGTGTGGGGGGATGAGGGAGGGTGTGGGGGGAGGGAGTTTGTGTGGGGGAGAGGGAGAGTGGTGAGATGGAGGGGGGAGGGAGGGAGGGGAGGGAGAAGGGAAGGAGGGGGAGGGGGAGAGTGTGGGGAGTGGGGGGATGAGGGAGGGCGTGTGTGAGGGGGAGGGATTCTGTGTGGATGTGAAGGAAGAGCCTGACTGTAGTCATTGTGTAAAAGCAATTGCGTTGGAATAAAAAAAAATGTTTTTAGGAATTCAGCTACAATCTTCACAATCAGCAATCACTTTAAGCCATCTTTCATTCTTTGCATTCAGGTATACAGACGGCCTTTTTCAGGATCAGACAAATCATTCATTAAACTAAGGAAATATGCATGTTTCATTTCCTACACATAACTGGTTAGTTCACTTACCTTAAACCAAGTATGCTAACACTTTCAACTTAAATTCATATTTTTTTAAAAACCACCTATTATGAAGTTATTATATCCCTACTGGCAAAAGTAATGTCTCTAGCACGGAGAAGTGAATGTAAGGCACCAGGACACCTCCAGTAATAAATTCTGCTGCACTGAGAAATACAAGCATTTACATTTACTTTTCAGTGCAAAGAGGAATGGTCCTAAAAAGTTAAGAATTTGTAGTGTTAGCAAATTCTACTTTATCCAAAAAATACAAGTATAATCTTAGAGTGCCTCATAGCAACATAAAATATTTATAGTCTATGTTTCCATTATGATGATATAAATTCCATGTTGAGAATTAATTTCGATGAAGAGAAAGAGAAACACTTGATGTACTTGGACACTTCCTCTGAGGCAGGGAATGACTCTACTTTACTGACAGCACAAACTCTTTCAAGTGCTTAGTTAATCAAATGAAAATTACAAGACACGTCAGTGAGGGCTTACAGTCAAGGGAGCGTGCACAGTCAAATTTTCATCATGGCCCCTAACTGTAAATTGTTAAAATCTATGTCATATTTTTGCCAGTAGTAAAATTGTCTATCATTCCCTTGTCCAAATGTTTCATGCAACTGTCCCATCAGGATAAATAACAATGCAGTATATGTATTAGTCATTTACTGTTACTTTCTGTCCTTAAGGCTGATTTTTCTTCCTAGGAATGAATTACAGGCATGTTTAAAACATAGAGAGAGAACTAAAATGTTGGTCTATCCAATAAAATAAAATTTTCATCGATGGATAAACTATTTTTAATTGCAGCCCACGTTTCTGATCTCAAAATAAATAAATAAATAAAATAAAATAAAAGGAAAGAAAGAAAACCCACAATCGAGGAAAGCTTAAGTTTAGATAAACTATAAGGTGTGGTTTGTAGTTGAGCTCTCCTGGCTTCAAATAAGATCCCTGAGTTAAACTTCACACTCCTTTGATCTGCATGACCCTTGACCCCTCTTCCACAGAAAGCAAGTGGAGGAGGCCCTCTGAATGGTGGGTGTTGGGGAAGTCGGAAAGGGAAGAAAAGTTATATGTGTAATTTCTTGTGAAACAACGATACAATTTGTGTGTGTGTGTGTGTGTGTGTGTGTGTTTTAAATTGCTTTTAAAAACTAACACCCACACCCACAGAGATCCTGTCCTCACATCTTGCCTGCTAAAGGTCACCTCAGCGTCTTCATCTTTAGGCCTCTTTTGGACCAGCCCCGTTTCAGCACCACGGACAGCGGTACTTCCAGCAGCCCAGGGATGCACAAACCATTTCCAAGAAACTTGCTTAGACTTCCCCTTTGCTGATCAGCAAGGTCACCACAGTCCTTGTTGACTATGATACAATGCGTTAACTATTTCCCTGAAATTTTGCTCGTAGCATCAAAGATATGTAATTTACTCTTCAGTGTATGCAAAAAAAAAAAAAGCAATTACGTAAGGTGTATGATTACCAGTTTAACATTGAGAATCAATTAATAGCTAATTACAACCTTCTACTCCTATTCACCCAGGCCAATACTACCGAGATGTCTAAGAGAAAACAGGAAGCTTAAAGAGAACAGGCCTTCAGACTTACAGAAGAACAAGAGCTAAACCCAGAAAATGTGCACGTTTGGCTGTGCCCCCCCCCCATCAACAGCTACACTTTTTCTTGTTCCTCTGGCCAACCAACCTCAATATGTTAGAAGTGGAGAAATAATGTAAGTGGATTCACTAGGAGATCCCTTCTGGCTACCTGCATGTGTTGTTCCCCGCTCTATTTTCCTAACAAGCGGTAGGAAACAGAGATCGAAGAAACAGCTCGAGCCTTGACTTTGTTACCTTAGAAGATGGACTTCCCTGATGTACCAAGGGCGCTGAAAAGAAGGCATCAAGCCACAAGCAACCTACCAGATGTCCCCAACTCCATCAGAAAGTCAGGTTCTTATAGCCAGATCAACAATGATTAAACTTAGGAAACCGAAGCCAGATAAACGAATCAGACATGAGAAAACGCCGCAGCGGAGGGGAAAGGAACCCACCGTCCCTACCTTGCAGTCCTCAGGACAGGACTTCACCGAGTACTCGTCCGACTGTAAGTACTTATGCAGCACGCTTTCAAACTCTTCGTACTTCTCCTGAGCGTGGTGGTCGTAGTCCTGGTAAGCCTCGATGCACTGTCGACACGTGGTCATCTCACCGCCCTCCGTGAGCACCACGTCCAGACTGCAGTTCAAAGCGCTGGGGCTGGACAGCCCCGAAAACAACTCCCAAAGTGTGTAGGAATTACAAAACGAAAGGTAAAAATCCGACAAGTTCCACAACGGAGTTGGCCGCGAGCCCCTGGACGACTGCTCCTCCCCCGCGGCCGCCCCCCGACTCCAGTTCCTGGCGCACACAGCGTCCGCGCTCTCCACGGTGAAGCACTGGCCGGAGGAGGCGCCCTGGGGGTAACAAGTCTCTAGGCGCCACACCGGCTTGGCAGAGTTTCCTAGAAAAAGAGCCCTGCTCCGGTTGTTCTTGCCTCGGTTGCCCTTGCTGCCGCCGCCGCCGCCTCCCGGGGAGGGGGGCAGGGTGGGGGACGAGGAGGCGGAGAGGAGTCTGTGTGCCTGGGCGGCGGGCGAGGACTCCCCCATGCTGGCCAGGAGCGCGGGCCAGGAGGGCTCCTGCTGTCGCTGCCTCTGCTGCTGTCGCTGCCGCTGCTGCTGTCGCTGCTGCTGTTGCTGCTGCTGCTGTTGCTGCTGCTGTTGCTGCTGTTGCTGCTGCTGTTGGTGATGCTCTTTGTCCCGGGTCCGGGTCAGCTTGGCCTCGGCGCAGAACCACAAGTGATCAGAGAGCAGGACTGTGAAAAACAAGAGAGAAGCCAGAGACAGTCGCCATTTCTGAGCCCGCTCTGAATCGATGAACGGTTTCTCGTTCTCCCGGGGTGCTGCCAACCAGATTTTTAAGCCGTCGTCACACTGCCGACACATCCAAGCACCCCTGGTCATATTTTGGGAACGCACAGCCCTGGCCGACTCCACCGTGAGGGCTCCTGTGCCAGTGTCACCACAATATGCATTGACTTAAAGGGTTTAATTTCCGTATCCCCTCCTCCCGGTTCCTCTCTCTCTCTCTCTCTCTCTCTCTCTCTCTCTCTCTCTCTCTCTCTCTCTCTCTCTCTGCCTACATAAATATTACCATACTTTAGAGGAAGATCTTGCTTCCGACCTAATCATCAGCCGACCCCATCCCCTGAAGAGTGGGAGACAATGAGAGAGAGAGAGAGAGAGAGAGAGAGAGAGAGAGAGAGAGAGAGAGAGAGAGAGAGAGAGAGAGAGAGAGAGACGAGGAGGCTGATGCTGTGCTGGCCGGTGGGGAGGCTGAGTGCGGGAGGTGATGGTGGTGGAGGTGGCGGGGTGGCTGGCGCTGCTCCTATCACCCCGGCATTGTCAGCGCGCGGGTCCCCATGGCCCAGCTGAGGACAGCCCGCTCTCCCCTGCCAGGGGCATGCCGCGTCTCTGCTGCCCACTGACGGCGACCGGAGCGCCTCCCCTCCTCCTCTCCTCCTCCTCTTCTCCTCCTCTTCCTCCTCCTTCCTCTCCGTCGCTGGCTTCTCCTCCGCCTCCCGCGCCTACTTCGCGCTGGCTCTCCCCGCGCCCCGAGCTTGGGCGGCCGCCGGCGGGGCTGTCCCTCCCCCCCACCCCCCACCCCGCGCTCCGACTGTCGCCGCGGCCGCTGCAGGTCTGCCCGCGGGCGCCGCCGGGGGCCGAGTCGCCTGCTCTGGGCCTCCGGAGGCCACAGTCATCTTCAGTCCCCGGGCTAAGTTGCCGCCATCTTCGTCCTGGAGGCACACTTTTTGGGGGGGAGCGCTGGATTTTGCGTCATCTCCTCCCGCCCCGAGGTCTCTCCATCCTGGTGCAGTGACAGCCGCTCGGCCCCGGGAGGAGGACGAAGACGCGCCGGGCGGCGGCTTGGGGTCCCGCTGTCCGCCGCCCCTTCCGGGCCCTGTGCACCAAGGGTTTTGCCCAGGGCTTGCGATCCTTCCCCACTTTTTATTTTGGAGTCAGGACGTGGACCGAGTGGCCAAGGCTGCTGTCCTGTGTCTCCAGCTTCTCCTACCCTGCTGTCCAGGGGACAAGTCTCAGACACCGGAGGGCGGCTAAGAGGTCTCTGTTGGGGACCAGGGACTGGGTATCATTTTCCTTGCTTGACAGTCTTCTGCAAGAGGAGGCTGATTAGAGGAGGGGCGAGGTGACTTTGCAGACTCAGTGTGTACGCTCTTTGGGTCTCTAGAGAGCTCCACTGCATTCTGGTTTTGTCCTAAATCGGTTTTGTGGGTCAGAAAGGATACGGGGGTGCGTGCGTCTGTGTGTCTGCCTGCATGGTGCTGCTTTCCCGGCACTGTGTGTGTGCGTGCTGCAGCTAAGACCACCCATTACTCCATGTCTGACCATGTTTTCTCCTCCAAAGTAAGCGGCAACAAAAGGTCTCCACAGCCCCAGGGAGCACCAGCACTGCAGTGCACCCCCACAGGCAATGAGCTTGGGGGCCCAAATCTCTGAGGATTCCTGCAGAGGACCCCTAGGATCCTGGGGGCATCCGCACACTGTTCCTGCCCAGCCCCGCGCCCGGGTGGGCTCCTCCGCACCGGGACTTCCGCAGCGCCCTCCTGGCTGACACTACAGTCCAAGGCTCTGGTGCCCCTTAGTGTTGGTTCTGGGAGTTCCAAGAAGAAAAAAGCAGACACATGCTGGGAAAACCTGGGGTCTCCTGATTTCTGGCCGACCCCAGGTGGGGATGCCAGGGTCAAACATCAGTCTCTTGAGGTCTGGGCAGTTTTTCCACACCGCCCAGGTCCCCACCTGAGCCCAGAGAACCAGATCAAAGGATACCAGGTGCTCTCTCTGGCTGCCAGGCACACTTAGCATCCACCATATCTTTCTCTTCCCCTGTACACCCAAGCCAAGACACATTGTAAAGAGCCTTACCAGACGCCCTGAATCCTCAACAAGTACCCTAAGAAACCGAAAGGAAGGCTCTACAGATTGGTTTTCCTACCAGAGGAGATGTGGGTGCTGAGAACACAGAAGGATTGGAGAATTTCAAATGGGAAGTTGGGCTCATTCCTCTCACTATACTAATCTTGCATATTTAAATTAGATTCTGTATATGCATGCATATGAAACTATATGTAATGGCCACTAGGAACTGAGTCCAGTTTGACAACTGGATTATGCAGAAATGATAGGTGAGGATTTAATGGGCCATTCAAGTACATTCTAGTACTTTGGGCTTCATTTTGTTGAATATCTGATTCATGTCCAAATTTTTCTCCAAACATAATTTCAAAAAAATATTGTTTGTTAATCGGTCCTTCAGAAAGCTCTCTGAATGTATGCATTGAGTTCATCAGTCACGGTGCCTCTCGATGCTGTAAGTACATACATGTAGGGTATTACTACATACATGTAGGGTATTGCTACATACATGTAGGGTGTTACTACATACATGTAGGGTGTTACTACATACATGTAGGGTGTTACTACATACATGTAGGGTGTTACTACATACATGTAGGGTATTACTACATACATGTAGGGTGTTACTACATACATGTAGGGTGTTACTACATACATGTAGGGTATTACTACATACATGTAGGGTGTTACTACATACATGTAGGGTATTACTACATACATGTAGGGTATTACATATACCCTCCCTCCATCATTTTATACTAGAATGGCATGTGTGTTATAGGAAATAAACAAATGGAAGGTAAAAGTCATAACCGAGCCAGGCACACTAGCATGTGTCTGTGTTTAAGTTGTCCCATACGTGAAGCAGGAGGAGTCATTTGGGCATGGGGGTCCCTCTAAGCCTGAAGCAACATGTCGAAAATGTCCCAAGTGATTCCAAAGGCATCTCTAATCCCCAGTGGCTCTCTCTGCCACCCCATGTCCCAAGTATCTCATGTCTGTGGTAGTTACTAACTTGGTAGATCAGAATGTTGATTGTTGAATCCACAACCACATTTATTGGGTGATAGGCATTCTTCTCCATACATCCTACTCTGAGCATGTTGCCTTGCTAACACGAGTCCAGATGCAGGGATTTTAGTGGTGGGTTAAAGGAGTCACTGAAGATTCAACCTGAAGAGGAGCTACAGATGGGAGACAGAAGACATACAATAAAGGAAATTAGAAGACCACACTTCTCCAACAACGAAAAGCAGCAATGGTTCAGTTATTTTTAGCTTCATTATTATGCAGATGTAGCTAAATTACATCTCAAAAAATAATTCTGTGATGCTTTCCCTAAGTTAAAACAATAATGCTTATATTTGATCCTGTATAAAAAAAAAAAAAAAAAAAACAAAAAAAACTGGGAGTTCAGTCTTTATTATCAGAACAACCCAGGTCTTTTCCTTTCTCTAACACTTCTCATGAATTGGATGTTTTAAAATGAGACAATTTTCAGGATGTAACTGTGCATAGGGAAGTCATTTCCTCTGTCCGATGGCTAGTGATGGTTCTAGAGTGGGTGAGGATCTTCTGGGAGCCTTTGCTTGTCTGAGGACGACTCAGTGAATGCCGAAAAGCAAGCCGGCGTAGACACGGAGGGGGCTCACTGGTTGAGTGGTGCTTGATGTATTGCAGCACTCCAGAGCTGGAGGGGGACCAGGATTGAGACTTGACTGGCAGCCATGGCTGGGATGCAGGTGTCTTCCTTTACAAAGTGGAAAGATCATTTTGGAAAATGGTCGGAGGGGAATAAAAACAAACAAACAAAAATTACCCCCAAACCAAAAGCAAGCAAGCAAACAAGCCGCATGAACACATACCTTGAACTTGGGGATGAAAGAGTAAAGCATAGACCATGGGATGAGGAGACAGCGAGGCCAGAAAGTCTACCATAAGCTGGGCTCTGTGGGAGGCCAAGTGTCGCGGCTGCTTTATCTTCCAGGACTGGGACTTGTTTAGGAGACAGACGTAAGGACCCGCATGTTCTTTCTCATTGACTGCACTGTGCAGTTAATGCTAAATCAGAACAAGAAATAGGCTCAAACTCTGTGCTGGCCCGACGAGTAAACAGTGATGCTCATCAGGGCATCAAGTAAAACACTGCACGCCGGAAGGAAAGGCAAGTGGCGGTGAGGCTCATTTATCAGGAGAAGTGTCTAGAAACTCCCACGCAGGCTTTACCTCAGGGTGTGACTAATGGCACAGAGCAGTCTCATCGCACCAGTGTGTTTCAGAAGCTGCCTAGGAATGGTGAGTTGCAGGTGCCTCACATCTAGGAGTTGGGCTTCACGGTGAACTTGTACACCTCTGCTTTTCTGTTACAGAAATAAAAGACACTTTCACCACCAAAGTGAAAGCATGTTAACAATTTCACTCTGAAACCAAACTGAAGGGGAAAAAAGGAGAAAAAAATCATCCTCTATCAAAATCCACTAAAAAGGTTTACTTTTGCCACTCTGAATAATTCTAGGTATCACACATTGATGTGTACCCTCTATTTTTCTTACATAGTTTATGAGTCATAATAGATTCCAGTTACATTCATTTTGTTCCAAAAAAAGAAAAAAGCAGTGTTTTCAGCATTCAGATACTTGGGGCAAACCTGCACCAGTGCAACTACTTAAGAGTATAATTAACTTGTGGGGTGAGGATGTGCCACTGAGAGTCAGTTTTCCTGTTCCATTACTTGGGTTTGAGGAACAAATTCAGGTCATTAGGCTTTGTGGCAAGAATTCTTATCTGCTGAGCTACCTAGGCAGGTGTCCTAGGCAGGTGTCCTAGGCAGGTGTCCTAGGCAGGTGTCCTAGGCAGGTGTCCTAGGCAGGTGTCCTAGGCAGGTGTCCTAGGCAGGTGTCCTAGGCAGGTGTCCTGGTTAGGGTTTCTATTGCTGTGATGAAACACCATGACTAAAAGCAAGTGAGGAGAAAATAAATTATTTGGCTTACATTTAAACATTATAGTCCACCACTGAAGGAAGTCAGGACATGAAATCAAACAGGGAAGGAATCTTGAGACAGGCGCTCATGTTGTTTCTATAGAGGGGCGCTGCTTACTGGCTTACTCCTTATGATTTGCTCAGCCTGACTTTCTAAAATAGAACCCAGGACCAATAGTCCAGGGATAGCACCACCCACGGTGAGCCAGGCCCTCCCACATTAATTGCTAATTAAGGGAATGCCCTACAGCTGAATCATGTAGAGGCATTATCTCAAGTAAGGTTCCCTTCTTTCCAATAACTCTAGCTTGTGTCAAGTTGACATAAAACTAGATGGCTCAGTTGCCCAATATGTCTATATTTTTAAAAGTTGTTAGGTATAAAGTGCTAACAAAGAATTTTAATTATTAATAATTTAAAATTAAATTTAATACTTTAAATTATTAAGATAAATAAGGGGTTGGGAATATTGCTTAACTGGTAAACTACCTACTATGCAAGCAGGGTGCCCTGAGTTCTAAGTCCCAGCATTCACCTAAGGGACTGAAGAAAGTGCTGTACATCTGTGACTCTAACATTGTTAGGAGGGACAGGCATATCCCTGGAGCTCACTGGCCAGACAGCTTAGTTCAGCTAGTGAATTCCACACTCGCATGTATGCACACACGCATATATATATATATATATATATACATGAACATACACTCACATGCTCATACTCCAATGCAATGGTCACACACCCATGTGCACATGTGCACACATATGCCCACACATGTGCACAGTATACACACACACACACACACACACACACACACGATCATGTGCATGCACCAGAAGAGACATAGGACTGAAAAGTCACCTGAGTCCTCAGGTTACATTGAGAAACAAGCTACTCATTTAACCCACCACTAACACCCATGAATCATGCTTTTCTTCCGAGACCTGAGACTAACTTGGCAGAACCGAGATCTTCCATCTCTGTGAGGCCACTACATTTCAGCTTGATTGTTTTCAAACTCAGCTGAGCCAAGTCATGAAGAAACTGAGAAAACTTAGTCCTCAATGGAATTCAGGAGAGATCTGAGGACGTTGAATTTTTAACAAGTTTTCCTTTGCAAGTCTGGATATAACCACTGCATCCATATGTCCACAGCAGAGAAAGCCCCTGCTGAAAAGCTCCCTCGGTGCAAGTCAGACAAGGGACCAGGCTGTAAATTCTCAAGCACTGTCAAGTCCCAGGGAGGAGAGGACCACTGTGATGTGTTTGTGGGCACAGCAAGGTCATGCACCATTGCTTCGTAGACTTTCTCATAGTGTGCACATATTGTATGCCACCTCTGACATTAGCAATCTACTGTGCTTTCTGTTTTCATTGTAGAGATGACTTAGCACTTGCCAAGCACTATTCTAAAAACATGTGCACTCATACAAACACACACACACACACACACACACATACACAAACATGCATTCACATACACACATACACAAACATAAATACATACATTCACATACACATACATATACACATTCATATACACACACATACATACACACATTCACATACATACACACACACACACATTCACACACATACACACATACACACGTGGGAGGTGTAGGGAGAGAAGGAGACAGAGAGACTTATTCTATAACCTAGAGAAAAGACAGGAAGAAAAACCTCACCCACACAGGAAAACATTTGAACATAGAAGAATCTGCCTTCACCTACCTGGGGAGAAAGGATTCTCTCCTGAGACTGTGGTAACCCCAAAACTAGGTGCAAGCACTTTGGAAGGACTCAAGCCTTTTAAAGATCTGGTCTCCTTCCCTCAGAGTCCTCTTAGAACCTCTCATATTCTATTTTATATAAGGTTGTATTTTCCCCAAAATAATATCTACAAGTAGTGTGATTGATTACCTGACGGAGCTGGTAGCTTTCTAGGAGATGTTTTAAAGAAGGCACATTCACTCCTATGGCTGGGAGGCATGACATCACAGAGCTACAATTAGACTATAACTTTAAACAAGAGTCTTCGAAGACCATAGTAAAAGGCAATATGAACAGATTGAAGGATTATTTGCGATCACCACAAACAGACTTTGCCCTGACACCTGGGATCCACGCAGATGGATAGACAGAGAAAGAGTGAACCTGGGAACTGCCAGGTGCTAAAGCAGCTGCCAGGGAAAGTAGGTGCAGCTACCTCTTTAAGAAGACTTAGGACCAATGGAAAAATGACACGATAAATTACAATTTATATTTGTAAATTGTAACACTTTCCAACATGGATAGCTGTACTAATGGAAAGTCAACCTTTGCTACCAAGAGATTTCCTAAGCGTGTTGCACATTCATTCATAGAAGAACAAACACGATCCACACGTTTACAGACACAGAGGGTCAGCGTCACCAAACACCATGGAATGTGCTCCCGTACACGCATGCTTTTTAAGAAACACTGCTCATTCCTGACACTGGAAGAGTGACCAGTGTTAATACACGTCTTTAGCCACATGGGTTTGCAGTCTAAACGATGAAGGAAAACTTAAAGTAAGAATATGCAAGCTTAACACACAAAAGATGCTTATGGCCAACCTGGGCTGCTTTGCTACCTTCTTCTCATTCAATGTCTCAGCTCACAAGTTACCTTCCTTACTGTCTTTCTAGATTACTTCAGAGAAAGGTAGTTATTCACTAACTCCCTTATGCAAAGCATACTAAGTAACTACTAGTTTTACTAGCAATAGTGATAGAAAACATTCTCGAAACTCTATGAATGCAGTTGTGATTTTCCTTTTCTACAATAATGTACTGATGAGAATATGGGGGTATGTTCTCCTCCTATTGAATATGCTTGCATATATGTATTTATGCATGTATATGCATAAGAAAACATGTGTATTGTGAGTGCGCATGTTTGTGTATATGTGTGTTGGTGTGGGTTATGCATGTCTTTACATATGTGTTTGTATGTGAATATTTGTGTATTCATGAATGGACACGTTTGTTTATGTGCTAAAATATGTTCTTATGTGTGCATGTGTTTGAATTTTGTAAATTTGTGGGAGGAAAGCATTTTTCTGTATATTTGTGTTTGTGTCTGATAGCATCTGAATCTGTGTGCATGCATGTGTGTGTGCTAGTGTGCATTATGTGTGTATGCATGTGTAAGTGCATATATATGTGGTTATAGCTCTATCCTACTCCTCTACCAACAAGATGGACTCGGTCAGTGAGGATGAATTTACTTTCCAGTAAGAGGGCATCTCCTCAAGGTGAAATTAACAAAGATAAACATATTTATTATCAAAAGTCCAAGACAGAACTGACTTCCTCTAAATTGATACTCATCTCAAACAATGGTGTAAAATTCAACAACAGAAATCTTTGAAGCTCTGGGAGTCAGCGACTGGGCACAGGATATGAAGTAATTCAACTGACATGTTTAAGAAAGTGTATAGTAATGCAAACTTGTCAAATGAGCTGAGCAAGGGGTGAAATGGCACGAGATGGGTTTCCATCAGCAGGTTGTGGTGTTTTCCATGAACATCTGGAGGATGTGATGGTGTTGGTTTATCAACACCTGACAGGAACCACCTAAGAGGAAAGATTTTGTTTTTTGACTCAGAAATTTTTTTCCACCACTGCCTACATCCATGGGGTTTGAGGTGAGGCATGCCCTTGGCAGAGTGGCTGAGATGGAGCAGGGCACCTGCATTCCAGGAGTCAGGAAAAGGAGTGAGAAACAAGAGGAGCTGAGGACTGGGTATCCTTAGCACATAGCCCCAGTGAGCCACTTTCTCCTCCTACAGTCCACCATTTTCCTATTATATAAGCGTTTTATGAACCCACTAGGACTCAGTCAGTCCAATGGTGTGATCAGGGCTCTCTGGATCCAAATCGCTTCTCCAAGGATGAGTTGGCAGCCACACACATGATAAGTGAGCTCCGGGGACATATTCAATGTTAACTTTAACCCTGGCCAGTACTCACCAGGAAGCGCCTGTGATCTCTGCGCTCACCGGGCCTGTGGGCACTTGTCTCTCACCCAATGCCAGCCTAAGCCCAGGCAGTGAATTAGAGGGAACCAAGCCTAGGGCAATCCGAACCAATGCTGTGAAGTTAGACTGCACAAGTCTTGCTCTGGTCCCAAGCTTGGCAGCTTTCCAGGAATGACTTGACTGGCTTTTTTCGTGGAGGAGATGGACATTAACTAGGCAGTGCTGAGCACTTTTTGAAGAAAGGGGTGTTCTCCTGTTCCCAGCACATCTGAATGTCATTTTTTTAATTTGCATTTTTTTTTTATCTTAGCTTGGGATGGAGGCTTTGGCTTCTCTACCTGTGTGAGTTTCCCAGATATTGTATATCTAATGGTTTCAAGAAGGCTAAAAAATGGAGTGGTATCTGTTGTCGGGTAAATCAGTCTCAAGTATGACATGGTGTGTGCACGTTATGCACATAGAGACAGAGACACGGGTGGGGGCCCTGCACACTGTGGTGTCTGAGTTTCCCCTAGGTTTCCAGTGGTGCTCCCCAACCTGTGCCTTCTCTGTCTCTGTGTGCTTAAGGTGCGCTTACATACATGCTTATCCATTCTTTTCTGATTTAGGCTGTGCCTACCTGGAGACCAACCCCAACAAGCTTTGTGAGTGAGTACAAAAGCCCCATTCTTATACGATATCAGGCCAACCTCTCAATTCAAAACCCTGGATGTTCTCTGTTCTCGGCACTCAACAAATCAAGGAAGGGTAGCTGCGATTGGTCAAGTTAGACTCCTGTGATGGTGTCTTGCTGTAGTTTGTCGCTGGGCTCCACCTCTGGTTGTTGGGTCTGTTCTCAGATTGACTCACAGTTATCGGAGAAGCCAAGCTTCTCATTCACTTCAACCCCAAGATCCCCAGAGAGAGCTTCATTGTCTTCAATTGTCTCTGACACGATTACGGGTTCAACTCTGAAACTGACTCTGGGAATAGGAGAAGACACTTGTGTTTGCTGACCTACCTCACAGTCCTAATCAGACTGTAAACGCCTGGATTGCAGGGAAGGAAAAGTAGATGAAGGGATTCAGAGGCGAGTGCCTTCCTTGCTCTGCTGCCTCTGGACTTGACCCTCTAAAGTATGTTAAGGAGACAAAAAGCGGTGCCACTGGGCTGACAATCAGTTACCACGTTGTTGTCGAAGGCGTTGTGGGATATTTGTAGGAGTACACAAGAGACACCCCAGATCCTACTGGGATGCAGTTCTGAAAAGACCCTGATATTAGTGCTGGCAAGCCCTCTAGCTCCCTCCCCCCACCCCGGAGGCTTCGGAAAAGCCTTTACAACACTATGGAACAGAGTTCCTGCCCCAGAATTGTTCTCAGCCCAAGTGAAATTCCTTGCTCAAGGGACTTCCCAGTAAATGAGGGGGTTCTATGAGGGAATAGGTCTCAGCACCCCTCAGCCTGGTCTCAGTGAGACCAGCTCTGGAGACATGCACAGGGCTTGATCTCTCCGTGGAAACTTTCTGAGGTGACTCTAAGTAGAGCAAAATCCAGCTTCTCCACCTTTCTACTTGCTTCATTCCTTTCCTCACACCATCTAAGGGTGTTCCTCCCTGAATAGACCACCCTCCTCCCTCTCAATAAACCAGCAAAGGCACGTGCACACTTCGAACGATTCTAAGGCAGCAAAAGAGATTCTAGTTGAAAACAGGGCTAGCAAGGGGAATGGGGGAGGGGAACTGTCCCTGGTACTGGGAAGCACTTCACCAATCTAAAACACTTGTTGATGGTGAACCCGCAGGGGTCTGCTGCATAAACAATTCCTCTTCTCGGATTTCCAAGCATTTGGCAGGGGTGGGGGGGCAGAGGCTAATTGCAAGCACTCTGGAAGTCATAATCCTCCAGGGCAGTGCACAAAGAATCCTGTCTCCTGCATCCACAAAGTGAAAAGATTCCCGTCTCCACCCAAGTCTCAATGATATAAACAGGGCTCTCCACAGAAGATCCAGCCTACAACTCTACCAGCCCTGCCTCTCACACCAGCAGCCAGTCAGGAAGGACCTAGACCCTCAGACCCTCACCATGGAAGAGGATGTTGGGAAAAGAAAAAAAAATCAGGTCAAAAGGTAGGAAGTGAAAATACAAGGGAATACTACCCTGGATCACGTGGATATGCTGCAGAGACCACTCTCTGTAGCAGGGAAAGGACTGGACTCTGACTTTAACTGGCCAAAAAGAACAAACATGGTAGATGGAGGAAAAGCCACAAATCTCAATGACTGGCATAAGAGGGGACAAGAAAACCAGTCCAGAGCACAGCTGTCTGTGAGTATGCCATGTGACATGTGGATTTCTACAAAGATTGTTAAAAAGGTGTCAATCAACATTTCAAACATGTGCAACTTCAGACCAAATCTCTAACTCTAGGACTCAATCTTTTTTTTTTTTTTTTTTAATGTCATTATGTCTGATCCAGAAACTTGGAGACGGTGACTAAGACAGTGTGCTTGCTAGTTTTCAGTGTTAACTTGACACAAGTTAGAGTCACCCGGAAAGAGGATGTCAGTTGAGGAATCCTATAGGGAACATTACAATGAAAGTGCTTGTCTTATGGTCTATCTGACCTGTGGTCTTAAATTCCATGCAACACTACAGGCTGCAGTTAACTGCTAAGTATCTTAGCTGATGTTCTGAGGTAACCCTGCTATTCAACAGCAGATTTAAATTAGCAATAATCTGGCAAAGAAAAAGATTATACCAAATGTCGGTATTCTTTTCCTCTTTTCATATACTTGAGAATATATAGAATATGAAGCTTTTCTAATAACCGACTGTGTAGCTGCGCTGAGCCAACCTCCCATGCCGGTTCTGTGTGGGTGTGTGCCTTCTGCTCCTCTTGATCTCCAAAGACTCATTCTATGTTCTTCCCATTTATCTACTTCTTATACTCTCAGGAAACCGGGTTTATTGCTCAGTTTACAAGGGACGATCTCATATTTAAGTGTTGAAAGTTAGAGGAGGTTTTGCTTAATTCTGTTCTACTCAGAGCATACATCATCCCATTAAAATGCAAAGTTCATCAAAAATTCTTCTTGTGATCCAAGATATCCCATGTCATACTCATACAAGTTAAAAAATTGTATAGATCCTCCGAGTACACACCTGCCTTGAAC
Source organism: Micromys minutus (assembly GCF_963924665.1). Lineage (NCBI taxonomy): Eukaryota > Metazoa > Chordata > Mammalia > Rodentia > Muridae > Micromys > Micromys minutus. The sequence continues at coordinate 54,995,452 of NC_137983.1, read as the reverse complement.
AGTCTTTCCTCCCTTTGGTCAAGTTGATTTTTAATGCTTCTGGCTTCTTTCAAAAAAAATCACTCTGCGGGAATATTGATAACAGCTTAGCCTCAGAGGGAGAGAAGGTTGAAGATATAAACAGACCACCGTCCTCCCTGAACAGACCACCCTCTTCCCCAATAAAATCAGCTTAACAAGGTATGACCTTTGGTTTGGTAAGCTTTTGATATTTATTTGTAATCAATTAAATACCTGTGGGGGAGGATGTGAGGGAAAAGCCTAATTTATAGATCATATATCAAATGCTTTAAGTTTCTCAATAAGCTGTTACAAATGATTGTGCAAAAAAAAAACAAAAAACAAACAACAACAACAACAACAACAACAAAAAAGACAGGGAAACATGTTATTACATGATAGAAATGTTGGCAAATAGGAGACAATGGTGATTATAATACAGGGGCCAGTAAGCATGGTCTGGTTTAAAAAAAAAAAAAGAAGGAAAACATACAGAAAACAACCCGTATGTTGTGAAGTGAAGGTGAAGGTGGGTATCCCAGCTGGGATGGTCAGGGTGAAGGATGGACTGTGGGAAGGAAGTGAAATGAAAAGTTCCCCAAACACTATGGAGGTCCTGGGGGCCAGAGTGGGGGTGGGGCAAGAACAACCAAGAAGCATGAAAGTGTACAAACGGCCAAATATTTAAGGGCTGGAGAGGTGGGTCAGTGGTTAGAGCACTGACTGTTCTTCCTGAGGTCCTGAGTTCAAATCCCAGCAACCACATGTTGCTCACAACCATCTGTAATGGGATCTGATGCCCTCTTCTGGTGTGTCTGAAGACAGCTACAGTATACTCACATGAATAAATAAAAATATCCCTGGAGTCACAGGTCACAATGTGTGGGACAGAGAGACAGCATTGCAGAGATAATTATGGAGACTATGACTGGGCAGTGGAAGGGAAAGGTGGGCTGCAGATTTTAGAGAGGAAGATGGAGAAGGAGGAGGAGAAAGGAAGATAAAGCAGAACCACATGGCCCAGAGAAGCTTCAAGTAGCAAAAGATCTCATAGCTGGGGAACAGAGTGGTGCGGTGGTAAATCTGCCCAATCTAGGCATGCAGTTTATAAATATTGTAACAAGTTGTATGTTTTTGGCACTGGGCTTATTGGGGTTGGAGATTTACTGCAACAATTATATCTGGTCAGAAGAACTTGGAAGAGGCGACTAAGACCGTGTGCTCCTTAGTTCTCAACGTTAACTTGACACAGCTTATGTCACCTGAAGAGGGAAAGTAAGTTGAGGAATACTCTACAGAAATAAGAGCGAGACACTCAGTGTCACGTGACCACAGTGCCTGTACTTTAAGACAGTGAGGATGAGAAGTGTCCCCAGGATTTTGTTCTCTGGAAGTGTTCCCCCAGTCCAATAGGTGAGCCCATACTTGTGTGCAGGCACACTGAGTGCACTCTGGGTTTCTTAGAAGGCAGGAAGTTGGGAAGGAGACCCGTTTTGTTTGTGTTGAGTCCAGAAGGAATTGGAGGGAGGGGGTATAACATAGGTTGATTAAAATGCTTTGTGTACATCTATAAAATGTTTGACCTGAGTGGTTTTGCAATATATGCAAGTCAATAGAGAATCAAAATCAGGTAAAGGTTGTCAGGCCATATTAGGAAACAATAAAGTCGAAAAGCAATTATTTAGATTCCTAGCGAACTATGCACATGCAGCTTAAACTAATACCAAGCAGGAAAAACAAAAATTAAAGTAACTCACAGGCAAGTCAAAAACAAAGTAACACAGCAGTATTAATTTAAAAATCCAGGTCAAGATTTGATTATCTCAACAATTAATTATGTTTTTACTGGCAACAAGTCATTCATCCACAAACGATGAAGACTGTGTTCCCACATGTACTGAAGACACTAAGAAAAATTAGAAGATGCTACGAAGAATAACATGTTGGTAGATTTGAGGAAATGGAAAGATTCCTTAAGCCAGATCAGCCGAAGCTGCCGTAAGGAGTTAGACATTGACACAGTGGGAGACTTGTTACCAAAATCTGATCTACAGATTCAGTTTCCCCATCTTTATGTGTCTGTGTATCCGAGTGCTTGTGTGTGTCTGCAGCTACCCAAGAATAACTTGCAGAAGTCACTCTTTTCCTTTTTACTATGTGGACCCCTGGGATGAAACTTTAGTGATCAGGCTCGATGGCAAAGTACCTTTACCCACGGAAGCATCTTGCCAGTTGTGAATCTATAACTTTTAAAGACAATTCTAGATCCAGGGCTGGAGGGATGGCTCAGCAGTTAAGAGCACCATTGCTCTTTGAGGACCCATGTTTGGTTTCCAGCACACACAAAATGGCTCACAACCATATCATATCTCATATACTCATATCCATAACCCCAGTTCCAGGAAATCTGATGACCCCTTCTATACACACACACACACATACACACACACACACATACACACATACACACACACACACACACGCACATGTTAGCACACATGCACACATGCATACGCACAGACAAACCCTCATATGCATCAAATAAAAATAAAAGTTTATTTTTAAAAGAAAACTACAGAGCCAGACAATTTTGGTAGTGAATTCTTTCAAGTATTTAGAGAATGAGTCACATTGAATTTTCCAGAGAAAATCTTTTTTAAAAAGACAAACTTCATCTTGTTTTATAGAGGCAACATAATCTTACTACAGATACCTACTAGAAATATTACAGGGGAAAAATGTTTCAGTAAATTTCACATCTAAAGATGCAAACAAAATCTACGTGAGTTTTCAGAAAATGCACTGCTGTGTTATTTAGATATAATTATGACCAATGTAGAATTTATTTCAGAAATACAAAACCATTTATAATATGTGACATAAAAAAACTTTGTGCTTAACACATGAGAGAATCATATTTTGATGACCATATGCAGTATATATAAAATTTATTATATTATATATTAAAATACTACACACACACACACACACACACACACAATCCGATAGGCACTAGAAATGGTAGACCCCGAAGAGGACACAATGGTCATGTGACTGTGACAACAGGGAGAAACTGTGAGCCTAGCGGTCGGCCCCTTCAGCCGCTTCTAGCAGTTAGTGGCCTGGGTTAGATGGATCAGATGTATGGTTGTTAACCATGTCTGGTGCTGTTGCCAGCAGCGGTGCACACAGAACATGGCATAAGTCAGAAAGCAGAAGGTCGCTGCTGGCACGTAGGCTGTGCGGTGAACAGGATCGAGGGTGAACTGGGAGTCCTTAGATATCCTTCTTATGTGGGAGGAGGGAAAGGAATCCCAGGCTTGGTGCCTGCAGATTGGCATCATGTCAGATGCATTGCGTCCCCCGGCTCTGCCTTGGCTCTCATCATCATACAGAGAGACAGATGTCACCCATTCCCACCTGGACTGAAAGCATGCATGCAAGAAGTCACAGTGACACTGGGTTTCAGAGAAGAGAGACCTAAGGAGCCTCTGTTGCTGAAACATTTGCCAGTGTACACGTTCACTGGTACAGTAGAGAACTTTCTGTGCACGCTCACTGGTACAGTAGAGAACTTTCTGAACAGAACACCGATGGCTCAGGCACTAAGATCAAAAAATTAATCATGGGACCTCATGAAACTGAAAAGCTGTTAGGTTAAAGATACCATCAACAGGACAAAATGACAGCCTGTAGATTGGGAAAAGAACTTCACCAACCCTGTGTCAGACAGAGGGATAATACCTAAAATAAATATATAAATAATTCAAGAAGTTAGGCACAAACAATCCAAATGATCCAATGAAAAAATGGGGTACGAAGCTAAACAGAATTCTCAACAGAGGCATCTTGAATGTCCGAGATGCACCTAAAGAAATGCTCAGCATTCTTAGTCATGAGGGAAATGCCAATCAAGCCAACTCTGAGATTCCACCTCACACCCACCAGAATGGCTACGGTCAAAATCTGAAAGAGCAATGCATGCACTTGAGCAAGGGGACGTCCTTCACTGCTGGTGGGAATGCACACTGAACAGCCACTCTGGAAACCAATCTGGCATTTTCTCAGAAGACTGGGAATAGTTCTACCCCAAGACCCAGCTATACCACTCCTGGGCTTATTTCCAAAATTACCCCACCACCCCACAAGGACATTTGCTCAACTATGTTTATAGCAGCTTTATTTGCAATAGGCAGAAACTGGAAATAACCTAGATGTTCCTCAATTTCAGAATGGATAAAGAAAATGTGGTTCATTTACACAATGAAATATGACTTCATTGTTAAAAACAAGGTCATCATGAATTTCACAGGCGGTTGGATGGAACTAGAAAATATCATCATTAGTGAGGTAACCCAGACTCAAAAGGACATACATGGTATGAACTCACATATAAGTGGATATTAGCCCTAAAGTACAGGATAACCACACTATGATCAACTGACCCAAAGAAGCCAAATGTCAAGGAAGGATTTTTGAATCTTTCTCAGAGGGGAAACAAAATAAATATTGGAAGTTGATGGAAGGAGGGAACTAGGTGGAAGAAGAGGGGTTGGGGAGGGGAGCAGGGTTGTGGGGAGAGAGCATATGTAGATAAAGCAGGGAAGAGAGAAGAGAGATCAGGTGGTGTGGAGGCTAATCTTTAGGATTTGTGGAGACCTGGGATGGGTGCAGGGACTAGCAGTGCGGGATGTGGATCCCGAAATGACCACTTCCTGTAGCCAGGCAGGACTCCAAATGGAGGGATAAGGACAGCAACCCACCCAGAAAACTTTCAACCCAAAATGTGTCCCTGCCTCCAAGATGTACAGGGACAAAGATAGAGCTGAGACAGAGGTAATGGTCAGTCAGTGACTACCCCAAATCGAGACCCATGGCACGGGCAAGAACCAGTCCCTGACACTATTAATGGTACTTTGCTGTGCTCACGGCAGAAGCCTAGCATAACTGTCCTCTGAGAGACTCCACCCAGCAGCCAATGGAAAGAGAGGCAGAGACCCACAGCCACACATTAGATGGAGTTCAGGAGTCTTACAGAAGAGTTGGGACCGAGGGACTGAAGAGGACAGAAGCCACAGGGAGACCAAAAGAGCCAGCTAACTTGGACTCTTGGGAGTTCCCAGAGACTCAGCCACCAACCAAAATACAAGCACAGGCTGGACCTCGGCCCCTGCACATATGTAACAGAGGAACAGCTGGGTCTTCACATGAGTTACCAAACAACTGGAGTTGGGGGTCACTGAGTCTGTTGCCTGCCTGTAGATCCTGTTCCCCTAACTTGTCTGGCCTCAGTGGAGAGGATGTGCCTAGTCCTGCAGTGACTTGATGTGCTAGGGTGGGGTGATGTTGGAAGTGGAGGTGTTAGTGGGAGGCAGGACACCCAGAAGGGGGCCTCACCTTCTCAAAGAGAAGGGGAAGGTGGGATGGGGGAGGGCTTGCCCGAAGTGTCACTGGGATGAGAGGAAGGGCTGGTGTTGGGTTGTAAAGTGAATAAATACATTTTTAAAAAGAAAGAAACGAAAGGGACTCACTGATCATCTGAGTCATGGAATTCAGCTTGTTTCTGTGGCTGAAACTTGTAAACTAAACTTCTCCGAATATCATTCTGGACCAAAGAAAAACTATATTTCTCACCAAAATGTTACCTCATTTCTGAAAAATAAGTATTTGTGCCGGGAAGACAGCACAGTGCATATAAGCACCTGGGGTGCATACACAGGGCAAAGCTCAAATTCCGTGCAGATTAAAAACAAAAAACCAGGGTGTGTCTGCTGTAACCCCAGTCCTAGGAAGCCAAGGGGTCAGGAGGACCACTGAGTTCTGCTGGTCACCATCCTAGCTCCAGACTCAGTCAGAGAATATCTCAGGGCAGAGTTGGAACAAGACAGCTGATGTCCTCCTCTAGTTTCCACACAGAAATATGAGGGTATGGATAACCATGTGGAAACAATGCCCACGCATGTTCTCTCTCTGTCTCTCCCCCCCCCATACACACACATACACACACAGGCATGCACACTTGTGCACACACAGGCACACATAAGTGTGTGCGCACACACACATGCAGGTAGGGAAGAGAGAAAGAGGAGAGAGATGGGGGGTGGGGGAGGGAGAGGAGAGAGAGAGTTGGAAGGGGTAGAGAGAGGAGAGAGAGGTGGGAGAGGGAAACGGAGACAGAGACACACAGAGAGAGAGAACTCACTTTTGGCTTAAGTCTGTAACCATCCCTGACCCTTCCCTTGTTCTTTTCAGAATTTAGACAAAGCTTTCCCATCCTGTTTAGGAAGGTGTCAGTTATACTAAGGTGCCCAGAGTGTTTTCTGAAGATAATTCTACCAAGCTCTTAAATAGCAAATGTCCACTTTACTGGGCACCTACATCTAAGCCTCTGTTCTTCTTGAACCAGCTTCTGGCCTGTCTACTCATTTCTCCACAAGCACAAAGCTGATGCGGGACACTTGGTGCTTCCTTTGTAGGATGCTTTGTTGTTATGCAGATTTTAACATTCCATCACCTTCTCTGCCAAGTTCCTTATGCAGAGTGAGGAAGGGGTAGGAGTGGAGAGAAAACTCTAGCCCCTTTAGCAGGCTGAGTGAGCGACTTGGCTGTATATCTGCTGAATCTGACTCTGAAATTCCAAGGTTTAGCTGACAGACTCTCTCCCTGGGCCCTAAAACACTTCTTGCCTTCACAGAACACATCAGACAGAACATTGTCCTTATAAATATCCTGCATTTCATCCTGGTACTGAGATGGTGTCATTCTCCTAGGCGAAAGGGTAAGAGGAAAGAATATGGAAATGCTTTAACAAGGTCAGGCATCCCTTGACCGAACCTGCTAGTGTGCTGTTTCGGTTCAGCACCCACTAGAACGTGCTCTCTGAGGAGCCAGACTGAAAGGGGCTTAAGGAAGCAGTGAGGTCTGAGAGCCCTGGGAAACATAGAACACGATATACAATAACAACATAATCTTAGGATGTATAATTGTAGCTTTGGATCATAGAGAATACTCATGTTTTAGATGCCTACAAGTGTGCCCCAAACTCCAAAGTTGTCACAACATTCCCTAGTCTATCGGAGTGTCTCAGAAGACTGAATTTATTGTTCAAACTAGCTTTTCCTGAACTCTTTTTAGGAGCAGACTTTTCTGTCTCCTGTGAAGTTCTTACCAAGAGAAACCTGGATGCTGTCTAGTCCTCTCCTTGGGTGGAATGCCTAATTCTCACCCAGTGCTTGCGCTTCGTAAGCACGGGGTAGATAGTTAAACACGCTTGTTTAATTGGGGACAGACAGTTTCTCTAATGTTCCTCTGTTCACTCTTCCCTGGAAAATTCAAGTGACTCTACTTTAAATTCCAAACCGTTTGGCTGAACTGCTTCATTGCCAACCACTGGCTCCCTATCTGGGATTACGCTCATGTGCAGTTTTTGTTTCTGTTTTCAATAAAACAGTAGTTTCGTAGCCTCTCCCTAATGCAGGCGTAGCTGGGGTATCGAGTGCACAGCCTCCGGCCATGATATGCCTGGAAACACTACAGTTTCCATCTTCAGTCAGTGGACGAACATCAGGATTTCGTGTGGAGACTGAGTGGTAGGATTGTAAGAGACAAAGGAGGAAGATGGCCACAGCAAAACAGCAGTTTCTTGTTACACTAGACCAGGTGCACGGATGAATCACGGCATTTGTGATAGCACAGAAGAAATCCTGTGCAAGATCAATCCAGACAAAACTTAGGACGGAGGAATGGCAATGAAGTACCACTCTCCTTTAGCTGGGAGCTATTGGTAATGACTGCCTCCAGGGGCCGGAGGGTCAAAATCAGTTTTATTCAAGGATTAGGCCCCTGACAAGTTAGCCATGACCCAATCCGTGGCCCTACACCCAGTTATGTATAGGCAGAATTAAATGGATTCAATAACTTATTATTTATTCTGCATTCTTAAATTAATGGACTTATTCTTTTATTTGCTTACTTTGAATCCTGTTCATTGTATCCCTTCCAGTTGCCCCTCCCCCAACCCTTTCCTCACCCCCTCTCCCCTTCTCCTCAGGAGTGTGGGTCCCCTCCTGAGTATCTGTGATCTGGCTCAGTTTCTGTGGGGCTAGGCACATCCTCTTCCACTGAGGCCAGAGGAGGCAGCCCAGCTAGAAAGGCATACCCCACTACAGGAACCACATTTGGGACAGCCCCTGCTCCAGGTGTTCAGGACCCACATGAAGACCAAGAGCCCATCTGCTCCACATGTGTGGGGAGATGTTCTTTGGTTGGTGGTTCATTCTCTGAGAGCTCAGGTTCAGGAGAGTTGACTCTGCTGGTTTTCCTGTGGAGCTCCTATCCCCTTTGAGGCTATTCTTCCATAAGAGTTTCCAAGTTCCATCCACTGTTTGGCTGTGGGTGTCTGGAAATGTCTGAGTCAGCTGCTGGACGGAGTCTCTCAGAGGACAGCCATGTTAGACTCCTGTCTGCAAGTGTAACAGAGTGCCATCGATGGTGTAATGACTTATATTTTAAGAGGAAACATGAAGTTGAAAGGAAATCATGACTGGCAGGAAGGCGAGAGTTGGGAAGCATTTAAGAATGAAAAGGAAGAAAAAAAATCTAAACACGAGTTTCAATTACGTCACACACATCATTCTGCGTAATGTGCGTGTAGCTTCTTTCTCTGTGGTTCAGGAGAAAACCAGCGCATGAAACTGTAATTTCATAACAGGTTTGTTCTTTATTCAACAATTCACTTTCATTGAAAAAACAATTTACAATTTCGTGAGGAAATTTCTTACCCTGGGCCCAATACTGCCTGGTTTCTGTTTTATTTTCTGTGTCCCTTGTATTCCTTTGTGTTCATTCATGTACTGAGAAGGTTCTCACCGATTCAGTCAAGGAAAGGGGATTTTCAAAGGCAAATGTGGATCAATGGATAAGACACACCAAAAAACAAACAAGCAAGCAAGCGAACAATAAAACATGGTCTTGTCCATCTGTCCTCCCAAGTCTGCAGTGCTCTGAAGGTGGAAAACCCTTTAGCCATGTCTCAAGAGAGTGAATGGGTAGAGATTTTAAAGAACACTGTGTCTCCTCAGAATAAAATATTTAATTAACTATTAAAGTGAATATGATAAGAGTTATGCTACCACACAGCTGAAATTATCCACTGACGGTTTTATCTTCTGCAGTATCCAATAACTTGGAGGCACACACGTGGGCTGTGATTCACGGCTAAGACAGAAAATGTTCAGAAAGGAACTGGCAGCCTTCAGCACCTGGGCCTCCAGATATACTTTTAGTGAAACATCTGCTCTGGTGCAGGGTTCTGCGTCACAGAGAAGCTTGCAATTAAGGTGCTCCATACTTAGCTTTTAATAACAAGTCTATAAATGCATCATGGTGCTGTCTGTACACACGCATGCATACTCGCCTCAGAGCATTTTTTACATTAGACTTGGTGAAGTGGAAGCATGGTGAGCTGATTAGTTTTATATCTACTTGATACAAGCCAGAGCTATCTGAAAGGGGGATCCTCACTTGATCCATGAGGATCTTAGGAATCCTCTTTACCCAGCTACTGGGCATTTCTTAGTGATTGATTTGGAGGGCCCACCCCATTGTGGTTGGGGCCATCCTTGGGGCAGTAGGTTCTATAAGAAAGTAGACCAGGTCTGACAAAGGCCAAGCCAGTCAGCAGGGTCTCCACAGCCTTTACATCAGCTTCTGCCTCCAGCTTCCTCCCCTGCTTGAGGGCCAGCTGTCTCTGCTTTGATAATGAACTGTTGTTTGGAACTGTGAATAAGATAAACCCTCTCTTTCCCAAGTTGCTTTGGGTCATGGTGTTCCACACAGCAACAGTGACCATAACGGAGACACATGGTTTTGTCCAGCATCTAAACAGGCGACTTGACCAAATTCAGAGTCAGAGAACTGATCGTGTCAGAAATACCCTATGAGACTCGGGATGAGGAGGACACACTGGAGAAAGGTGACTCATTAGAAGATAACTGGTCACACTCTTCCCACCTCTGAAGATGGTCCAGGTGGTCTGGAAGGTAGGACTGAAGAGGCCAGTGGTGGTGGGGAAATTGTGGAATGCAAAGGGATTAAAACCTGCTATAACAACCTGACTAATCCAGTTTCATGAGTGGGGGGGGGCACTGGAAGCAATTCACACATGCAGTGAGAGCGTTATGAGTTCACACTCCTTCCCCAGAGGGCTGATGTACAGCACCCGCAGTGTGCAGTGAGGGTAAACGGAGTACATGAAGCTTCAAACCAGACTGACATAGATAAGTATGTCTGCTCCTCACACCGCATCAAGCTGAGTCTTAACAGGAGGTCAAAGGCACATCCTATGGTCTGGTTTGAAATTAGAAGAAAAACCTCTTAAAAGTAAGTACCCCAGTCCAATTGGCCCGATAGAGGCTGCCACTGCCCTGGGTCTTTTGTCTGTAGAAACTCTATTTCCTATGGGAAAAAAGCAATCAATGGATAGCCTGCCTCCTCAACTCAAGGGTTTCCTCTGCTGTTCTTCTTAAAACTTGTCAAACATATTATAATTTTGAAACATGCAGATAGTCTGGGTGTTCCACAGTAAAAGAAAGTCCAATAATACTATAGTTAAAAAAAAAAGTCAATAATGTCAGAACAAAGATGACTCAAAGGTTGGGATTAATAAGGAAGAAAACCCTACCACATAAGCACTGTGCTTAAGTAACTGATGTGTGTGGACAGTTGTGAGGTGGAGGGAATGTTAGCCTTTAAAAAAGGAAATTCTGCCATACTTTTGAATAAACTATGAGGGTGAGTTTCTTGTATGTGTATTTAGAACTGACCACGTGGAATCAGATAACCTACCAGGGAGCTCCTCCCTACAGAAGAGCAACCATTAATTGCATCCAGCTCTTTGTCTAGGAGCAGGACCTTGTGAAATTTCTTCTAGACATGCTGACATGTCAACTGGTGGTGTCATTGTATGGGTCTTCTTTAGACAGCCATACTGTTGAGATTTTATGGGCTCAGCTTTCATATTATGTCTAGAAGCTGCTGGGTCATAGCAGACATCCTGGTCTTCTGGCTTTTATAATATTTCCGACCTTCTTCTATAATGTTCTCTGGGCCTTAGGAGTGGGGGTTGCGTTGCACATTCATCCCCTAGGATGGACACTTGATGGTCAATTCTCTGCTTGTTGACCATTTAGGGCATTCTATCCTGGTCTCCATTGCTGCAAAGGTAGCATTTTTATGAGTGGTAGGGGCTACACTTACTTTTGGGAATAAGGATAAGTATCAAATTTGCAGTTGGAGGTTATACTGGTTTGAGAAAGTGGCAGTAATAATTACTCCTCTTGGTTCCTTGGTCCCACAAACCATGGGTACTTGGCCAGGCTTCATACCAGGCAGGAAGTCCCTCCTTGAGTCCATTTAGACAACTTTTGGTTACTGCCAAGATATAAATACCACTATTGCGCCTTTGTCGATATTGAGCTGGTGACTGTGGTTCATATGTAGACTCTACAACTGAGTAAAGCTGTTGATTGCTCTTCTCCTTTACCAGCTTAGGTAACACCTTCAGGGGGCTAATCTGCAAGACAAGAGGGAGGCTTCCAAGCCAGCTCTGTGCTGCTTCCTCTGTTCTGTCAAAGGTGTGTGTCATCATTGGCAATAAGGCCTCACCTTCTGCTCTGGGAAGAGCTGAGGTTATGGCAGTAATCTACATTATTTGTGGCTTCTCTTTCATAACTAACAACTTAAAAAAATGCTCCATGCCTGGTGCTCGGGTTTTTGTCATATAGTCTGTGGGTCTTTGTGGTGGGTATTATCATCCTGAGTAAGCATAGTTTCATATTTATATATACATGCACTTACACATTAACTTTGTATTCTTAAGCAAATAAAGTAATGTTCTTCCCTGTGGCTTTTATAATTTAAACAATTCTATGCATCATACACACATACATACATATATATATACATACATATATATATATATATATATTGCCCTTCATGAAGGATGAAGGTAAATCTCCATGAATATGAGAAAATAAATTTCTACTGTCTAAGTCATCAGTCTAAAGGGTCCTTTGTTGGGTGGCAGCCCTGATAAGCTAATATATCATATGATTAAGATAATGCAGGCAAAAAGGCAAAGGTGTCTGACTTCATGTTTTCTTAGGAACCATATGTGCTTTAGTCCAGCCTGCAGGGCAGCACTCAACCCTGGCCAATGGGATGAGGTCAGAAGCCGAGGACTGATATTCAAGAAAAACTTTAAAATGTGCTATAGTGGCAGAAAGGCAGCCCAAACAGATGGTGTCGGATCCATGGTCTCCACTTGTGAAAACATGTGAACTTTTAATTTACTCCTCCCAAAAACCTGAGGTGACCACACACTTAAATACTAAGTCTAAATATAAAGCTACAGGCTGCAGTCACAAGAACTGAAACATGCTATGGCCATGCAGAGACAGAGGCCCGTGGGACAGCACAGGAGACAATGGCCTTGAGAGGGAAACCTGCTAGGTTGCCTTTATTACTGTTGAGAGCTTGATCAGGGAATTCATCACTAAGAAAATAAAAGCACATACTTCACATGAAGGCCTCTGGCAAATGCCCTCCACCCCGAGCTTCAGTTCCTACCGGCATTCTTGACTTCTTTCCTTTGTAATGACCAGAGTGTCTGCGTCTCAAAACCGAACTCTACATTTCTTCCGTGTGGCCCGTTCCTTGTACCTTTGTCCTTCCTGGGTGTCTACAGTCCTATCTGCCTGTGCTCACATTGTAGTGTAGCACTCTAGGATAATTTTCCTTAGATTTCACTCATCTGAAAACCTTTTTATTTCATTGCCTTTTTAAAAGTTAACTTTACAAACTTCACAGAAGATGGAGTTCTATGTGTATACTGATTTTATGTCAAATTTACACATTAAGCACATTCTTTAAAAGGTCTAATGTATTGCTTTATTGAGAAGAGACTCAGAGGGGGAAGAAACTGAGCATCTCTGTCCTCCGGGCTCACTGCCTGTTTTTCTGTGTGTGCAGAGAAGGCAGGGTCATCGATTAGACCCTGTGCCCTGAGCTCAATGCCGAGAGCTTATTTCATATTAGCGTTTGCCTTATAGATTTTCATTTCTGACTAGAAATATCGCTTCAACTCTATTCACCATGGCAACACAACAGCTGAAGATTCTTACAGCTTGCTTAGTGAAGAAGAAAAATACTTGAAAATATCCTTTGATGCTAAAATTGGCTTTGTTTTCCCGGCGCACTGTGAAGTCACTGAAGGAGGATAACAAAGTACATTTCAGATGGATTTGCCCACCAGGAGCATCACAACAGCAGAGCGAGGGAAGAGAAAGAAGAAGGAAGACAGGGTGCAAGGCCGTAGCACCCTCAACGCCGTGCATATGCCCCACAGGCCATCCACAGCACCCCACTTGATGTCTGCATGAGCTGGAGTTTGGCTTTTCTGAGGTCAGAGGTTATGGCTCTGTCTTACTCAGGGTTTCTATTGCTGCACAAGCATTATGACCAAGAAGCAAGTTGGGGAGGAAAGGGTTTATTCAGCTCACACTTCCACACTGCTGTTCATCACCAAAGAAAGTCAGGACTGGAACCCAAGCAGGTCAGGAAGCAGGAGCCATGGAAGGATGTCACTTACTGGTTTGCTCCTCCTGGCTTGCTCAGCCTGCTTTCTTATAGAATCCAGGTCCACCAGCCCAGGGATGGTGCCTCGAACAATGGGCTGGGCCCTCCCCCCTTGATCACTAGTTGAGAAAATGCCTTACAGCTGGATCTCATAGAGGCATTTCCTTAACTGAAGCTCCTCTCTCTGAGATAACTCCAGCTTGAGTCAAGTTGACACAAAACCAGCCATTACAGACTTATTCATCTACAGCCCCAATGTTCTTTCTATATGTGGACTAGAAAAAATAGATTAAGGTTTTTATTTAATAACCAAAAGGATAAAGCAAAAGAGTTACATCTGAGGTTAAGAGCACACAGTGCTCTTCCAGGGTACTTGAGCTTGGTTCCTAGTGCCTACTCACAGTTAGGAAGCTCGCAACTGCCTGTGACTTCAGCTCTAGGGCCATCTGATGCCTCTTGTTTCTGGGTACCTTGTATTTCCATGCACATATCCACATATGCACACATCAATACTTAACTAAAAATGATAAAAGCAATATTTAAGATGCAATAAAGTGTAGAAAAAAAGAAAAGTAAATGTCACACCTTTTTTTAATCTTATAAAGAAATGTATACAATTTCGTTCATTCTTCCATTTTTCAGCTTGAGGACAATTTTATTAGTGTTTAACAGAAAAATGCAAATGAAATCAAACTTCAAATCATGGCAGCTGTCCGGAGTAGACAAGAGAAGGGGAAGCCACATCATTTGAGTAGAGCTGTCCAAGAGCTCAGCCACATGGCAGACACGTAGCTATGTAGTTCGGAGGGGAACTTTGAAGAAAAGAAAGGAAACCTACCATGCCAGATAGGAAACAGACATAGACCCTGTAGACCATCAGGAAAAAAGAAACAGAAAAGGGGGCTTGTAGGGCTGTTAGGCTAGTGCTGTTCTATGAAGAACAAGTTTGTTGTCTCACTAAGGGAAGGGCTCCCCCAATCTCTTTAGCATAGCTTCAGGTAAATCTACCTTTCTGATGGGTGGTTCCTTCACCTGGGAATGAACCTGAGGGACTATATTGACACTTGGGGAAGCCGACAGGGCATGTGCTCACCCAGAGACGGATTCCATTCTCTTGGTTTGGAGCTAGCAGCTTCCCCTGAAAGGCCTTTAGTGCTGCTCCAACATCAGGTCCCTGAAGAACACCCCTTCTTACAGGACTGAGTGCAGAGTACAGAACAGCTCTAGAACAGCACATGCTCAAAGCACATTTATCAAAAGTAAATGTGTTGCCTGACAGTACATTGTCAGGTCAAGGGTCATAGACCCACTTTAAAATGCTTGTTTGGGTTTTCCTCACAAGGTTAGCTAGGCCTTATTCTCACCTGAGATCTGACAGAATCTCACAAAGGGGAAAGCGACTGCTAATTGGTTTTATTAATGATCTAGAGTTTCTTAGAAAGTCAAGTTTTCATTCTGGTGATTTTGATGACAATGCTCTCCTTAGCTTATATTGATAAACGAAATGTTTCCATTGAACAAATATATAACAGATTATTATCTAATCTTTGAAAAGCAGCTTCTGGGGAGAAAGATTAAGCAAGCCTATGGTTGTCATAGATGCCCATTTCCATGCTGTGAATATCTTCATGATGACCAACATCAGGATTGAGACACACCATGATGGCTGTGGAAGAGAGACAGATGCACACTAGTCCCTCAGCAGCCAGTTCTCTACCCAGGGATGTGTCAGTCACATGAAGATACCAGAAGCAGAAATGAACCAGGTAGCTAACCAATCGAAGGTCACCTACTTTGTCCCATTATAACGGACTTCACCATGACTCTGTAAACTTAGTTGTTAATTAAGGATTGCATTTCTGCACTTAGGCAAGGAAAGGCTGAGTGCTGTCAGGTCCTCTTACATGACTTCCTGGCCCAAGCAGCTTGCATTTTTCTCTTCTCTCTGGTATGGAGGCACAGGCACGGAACAGCAACTGTGCTGCCCTCAAGAAACAGGCAAGTAGATGCAACCTGTGACCTCAGATCCTTCTGTCATGTTATGGGCGGGGATTAACATGTTGAGAAATCTGGATCTCCCTGAAAGTGGAGCGCAGATGGCATGAATGGGCAGCCACTGGGCAGAAGCTGCTGATGTTTGTGGTGTGGCCTTGGTGCATGGGTGTGACTCCAAAATCAGGCTGGAAAGCACACAGTTCTTAGTATGTGCTGTATTTCCTGCTCCTTTGGTGTCTGGGCTTCTGAGTTAAATGGCTGAACTTCACACACACACACACACACACACACACACATATACACACACAGATACACACACAGACACACACACAGACACACACACAGACACACACACAGATACACACACAGCACACAGCAACTGTGCTGCCCTCAAGAAACAGGCAAGTAGATGCACATACATATACACACAGACACACACAGACACACACACAGACACACACACACAGACAGATACACACACATACACACACACACATACACACACATACACACACATACATACACACACATACACACACAGACACACACACATACACACACATACACACACATACATACACACACAGACACACACAGACACACAGATACACACACACATATACACACACATACACACACAGACACACACACATACACACACATACACACACAGACACACACAGACACACACACACACACACACACACACACACACACACACACACACCGGTTTGGCTTCCTTCTGGACTTGACAAGCTCCTCCCACGTCATCTCTGAGTCAATTTGTTTTATGGCTTACTTAAGCAGCTGTGCTTTGTACTTTGATCCCATCTGGGCTTGGTTTTCCTTCAATAGATGGCTTAAAATAATTAGTGTCTGGATATGAAAAAAGCGGCTGTTCTTGGATTTGAGTTTGTATTTTATGTTGTTCTACTTTTTGTTTGGGTTGTTTCTTAAAATTATTTTTAACACATTGTCTGAGTTGTTTGTGTGTGTTGGGACACATTTTTTTTTCCTTCTGATTGTTTAAAGAGGTTTAAAAATCGGCTGTACTGCACAAATTTACAAGCACAACTCTATGTGGTGTAGACAAATATTTTACCATTTGCTGTCTATAGGTTATCACAGTCAACTTTGTAAGTCAAGATGAAAGCCAGAAACATCTTGGCAATAAAAGTAGGATTAAGAAAGCACAGTAGTGAGTGGCGACATACATTATTATACTGATAAAGACGTCCCAGCATGGTGGCCCCATCCCTCCATCCCACCCTGATTATTAAAACAGACAACACTGCATGTGATCTTCAAGATGTTTTCCCACTCTGTTCTCAAGTTTGATGAGGCTAGACCTTAGAGAGAAGCCTCACTGAACTTTGACTGGGGAAGTATGGTCAGTTTAAATGGCATTAACTCTGGCATGGCAGGGGACAGCCTGTCTCTGCTAACACTGGACAAGAAACATGACATTTTCCTCAAATCCTAGGTTCTTATTTTTTTCTCCCTTGCACTTTTTATTTCTTTTTAAATTTTTATTTTTATTGGTTATCTTATTTATTTACCTTTCAAATGTTATCTCCCTTTCCAGTCACCCCCCACGGACCCCCATCCTATCCCCCCCAGTCACCCCCCCCACAGACCCCCATCCTATCCCCCCCAGTCACCCCCCCCACAGACCCCCATCCTATCCCCCCCAGTCACCCCCCACGAACCCCCATCCTATCCCCCCCAGTCACCCCCCACAGACCCCCATCCTATCCCCCCCAGTCACCCCCCACGGACCCCCATCCTATCCCCCCCAGTCACCCCCCCCACAGACCCCCATCCTATCCCCCCCAGTCACCCCCCACAGACCCCCATCCTATCCCCCACAGTCACCCCCCACAGACCCCCATCCTATCCCCCCCAGTCACCCCCCACGGACCCCCATCCTATCCCCCCCAGTCACCCCCCCCACAGACCCCCATCCTATCCCCCCCAGTCATCCCCCTACAGACCCCCATCCTATCCCCCCAGTCACCCCCCACGAACCCCCATCCTATCCCCCCCAGTCACCCCCCACAAACCCCCATCCTATCCCCCCCATGAGAGTGCTCCTCCACCCTCCCACTCTCTTCTGCCTCAGCGCCTGAGCATTTCCCTACCCTGGGTCATCGAGCCTCCATAGGACCAAGGGGCTCCCCTCCCATTGATGCCAGACCATGCCATCCTCTGCTACACGTGCAGCTGGAGCCATGGGTCCCTCCATGTGTGCTCTTTGGTTGTGGTTTAGTCCCTGGGAGCTCTGGGGGGTGGGGTCTGGTTGATTGATATTGTTGATCTTTCTGTGGGGTTGCAAACCTCTTCAGCTCCTTGCCCTAACTTCTCCATCGAAGTCCCTGTGCTCAGTCTGATGTTTGAATGAGAACATCCTTATCTGCATTGGTCAGGCTCTGGCAGAGCCTCTCAGGGGACAGCTGTACCAGGATCCTGTCAGTATGTGGGGCAGTCTCTAGATGGCCTTTCCTTCAGTCTCTGCTCCACTTTTCATCCCTGAGTTTCCTGTGATCTGAGCAGGTCAGAGCACCTCTGGGTGTTGTGGGAGTGGGTGGGAAGCACTTTTTATTTCAAATTTCATTTGTGTCTGCATATGGGTGTGAATGGTAGCAGCTGCTGAGCACACATAGATTGCCACTAGGACATCTTTCTGTGGTCACCCTCCACCTTATTTTTACTGAACCTTAAGCTCCTTGGGGTTCTTTGGTGGTGTATTAGATTGGTTTTGGCTACACTGACTGACCCACAAAACCATGAGATTTGCCTGCCTCTCTGTTCCTCTCCCTCTGTTCCCAGCACTGGATTTACAGGCAGAAGACACCATGACCACCTTTCTCTTGGGTTCTAGGAATCCGAACTCAAGACTTAGTATTTGCAAAGTTAGTGTTTTACCTTCTCAGAGCAACTCCAGTGCCTTACGTTCTTTACCTATAGGAAACAGAATTTGCCCAGCCCACTTCTCTTTCTTGCCACACATTGAATTCCTTTAAGTTCATTAGATTTACATTAGTGACACGCATGTGTCAGCTCCATATTGCAAAATCATTGTTAAAAACAGTAGGGACTGAGGATCTCAGAAGTTCAGAAGTCAGAGCTGGTGTCACGGGATTCCTTCACAGTGTAGGATTTGACCATCGAGGCACCAGAAAAGCATTTAAATTTCTGGGAGTTTGTGGATAAAAATTCAAGGAGGAAGAGCTGGACTCAAAGATCAAAAGACACATTGTTTAATATCTAGTCAGAAAAATATGTACAAAATTTTCAAGGTATGATATCAGAATATGTGGCATAATGTAAGAAGAGAATATAAATTTTTCTTGGAAATGTTTCTCTCAATGAAAAGCTTATTCATTTATAAATTTATAGACTAGTTAAATACACATTGAATGCCAAACAAATGCTTAAGGCCATATCATAATTGTAAATATGACACAGCCTTTAGAATATTCTTTCTTTTTAGAAAAAAGTCTTTTCTCTGTAGCTATGGATGTCCAGAGACTTATCACTGATCCCTGACTGGCTGGGAAACCTTATAGTCTTTCTTCAGCTTCCCAAGAACAGGTGTTAAAGGCATACAGCCATACAGTCAGCTAATAGTTACGTTATTTTAACTTTTAAAGTAACTCATAAGCTTACAGAAAATGAGGGGGAGGGGAAACCACGTAGAAGAAAAAAGCAGACTAGAGAAATAGCCGTCATTTAAAAGGTTATGCTTCCGGGGCTATAGTCGGCCTAGGCAGAGAGGCAGGGCAGCAGAAACATGAGGCAGGTGCTGTGTTCCCTGCAGTCAGGAAGCAGAGAGGGACGTGAAGGCTGTGCTTGGCTCACGCCGCCTTCCTACTCAGCCTGGAATGACAGTCCACAGGACCGTGCTACCCATCCCGAGGATGGGCCCCTTCTCCTCACTGTCACCAAAGCACAGATTTCTCTAGTGACACCAACGTTTCTATAGTGATTCCAAATCTCATCAGTGGGTAATCAAAATTAACTGTGACAGCTAGCAAGGTAACATCAAACTCCAGAGAGGAATATGGGTATATATAACTCATATGTTATTATGCTCTGACTTAGTGTAGAAAACAAACACATCACAGAATTTTGAGTGACTATATTTACATGGAGTTTATAGAGATTTTTGATAATTTTCAAGTTAAGAAAATGAACGTGTATTTTTTTGGATATATTTTATTTACATTTCAAATGTTATTCCCTTTCCCAGATTCCTCTCCATATCCCCTATCCCAACCCCTCTTCTCCTGCTTCCATGAGGGTGCTCTGCCACCTACCCTACTCCCTCCCACCACCCTGCTCTGACATTCCCCCACACTGGGGCATCAAACCTTGGCAGGACCAAGGGCTTCTCCTCCCACTGATGCCCAACAAGGCCATCCTCTGCTACATGTGCAGCTGGAGCCATGGGTCTGTCTATGTGTGCTTTATGAATAGTGGTTTAGTCCCTGGGAGCTCTGGTTGGTTGGTATTGTTGTTTTTGTGGGGTTGCAAACCCCTTCAACTCCTTTGAATCTTTCTCTAACTCCTCCATTACAGACCTTGTTCTCAGTTCAATGGTTGGCTTTAAGCATCCACCTCTGTATTTGTCATGATCTGGCAGAGCCACTCAGGTGACAGCTATATCAGGTTCTGCAACAATCAGTGCCTATGGCTTGTCCTACCAAAGCTGAGAGTAGCACAGGTTTACAAACATAAATGTAAATATTTAAGAAGTTTGATAGATACAGCACATCCATTTAGCAAAACCACAGCAGTATCTTTTTCCACAGGGCCTATGGCCTTCGGTGCTTCTGACTCTGCAGCACATCAGCAAGCCTCAGATACAATCAGACAGCAGTTGGTGATTCCTATGACACTTGGACCACTATTGCCAGTTCATCTGAGTGGCAGACATGATCCAGAGGTAAGGCCGTGGATGCCTTTTCTCCTCCAGTGGTTTTCATAGACCCTTCCGTTGCCATGGATGCTGGCTGGCAGGGAGGATGTCCCCTGCTCAGGTCCAGTTTGAATTCTGAGCATCTTCACATCAAAGCACGAGGTACTTGTAGCAATAAGGTCCTGCCATGTCGTTCTTCTGAGCAGCGTAACCAACCGACCAACCCCGAGCCATGATTACTAAGTATCCGAATATCCCTGGGTTCTCGTTCCCTCGCTGGGAGGTTATCAACCCAGCAGCACCCTCTTTCATAATTTACCACAAATTAATATCCACATTATGGGTATGATTCATTTTAAATGTTAGCCCTAGCAAAAGAAGAATATTAACTTTAGAAGCAGTTAGCAAGCAATCTCTGACAGCTCATCAAAGAATCAGAAAGGATTATTATAGGTTAGCGAGTATCCTTTCTGTTTAAAAGACTACTTTTCAGCAACAAATGTGATAACTGCTCATTGTATAAAATTTTAGGAGGATATAAAGAAAATAGTCATTTTTATTCCTACCAGAAAAAAATAATTTTTACTATTTAGCATTTCTACCTCTAGTTTTCTCAATCAGTCAGTCAGTCTATCTACCAGTCTATCTCTATCATTTATTATATGTATATCTACACATATATGTATGTCTACATGTGTATGTATATCTATATAGAGAGACATATATATGACAAACACATACATATAGACAGATATCTTGATATCTTGATAGATAGGTGATAGATAGATATATATACAGATACAGATATAAATATAAATAGATTATTGATAGATATAGATAGATATGATAGATGGCTAGGAGACAAAATCTTAATTGGTAAGCATTATTTTCATAGGAATAAAAATGATTACTTTTTTCATAATTTTGTAAAAATTTTATACAATGAGTAGTTATCACATTTGTTATTTTGTTATTATTACATATATACACAAGTGTGTGTGCACACATGTACGTGGATGTGTGTGTATGCATGTGTAGATGTGTGTGTGCATATGTGGATATGTGGATATATGTGTGCATACGTGGATGTGTGTGTGTATGCATGTGTGAGTGCACGTGTGAATGTGTGTGTGTTATAAACAAGTGTACTGTATGCACGTCTGCAGTACATTTTAAAGTATTTGAGCCATTCAGCCATGTCTTCTCAGTGCTGCCCCTTGATGACACAGCTGAGCATGCTTTGTGAGTCTGGCCTAATTAGTGTCCACGTTAGTGTAAGAAATATAGACTCCAGAACCCTGCCAGTCTGCTGGTCTCCTTGTGTCTGGGTTTCTCACAGAACAGCTTCAGCACAAATGCATATCCTATGTGACAATATGAAAACATAGCTGAGGCAGCTGGGGAGTTCCCTTCTGTTCTGAGGTCGTCCACATTCAGTTTGAATTTCACTCTTAATTACACATCACATTGTTTATGTAGCATTTTAACAAACATTTCTAAGAATCAATGTGCTGGTGGCTAGGAATGTTGAACCTGGTTTTCACTTCACCCCACTCAAAATGTTCAGCACTGGGAGTTCAAACAATAACAGGTTCTGGCCCAGATGTGAGACATGTGGAATTCCTATACACTGTTCAGTGGAGTATAAACAAGTGTGGTCAGTGCAGAAATCACTCTGAAGATTTTAAAAACAAAACAAACAGACACAAAAACAGAAAAGGGAGCTTCTGTGTGACCTAGCTACGCACAGCTAACCACTCAGAGCATATGCTCACCTGACTTTATATCCTACCACAGAGACATTTTCCACCTACGTTCCTTGATAATCTATAGACAATAGCTAGAAAATGAAATCAGCCCAGATGTAAATATCTAAAGATAGATAAGAAAAGGTATGGCACAGATATGATAGAATATCGCTCAGCTATAAAAACAATCAGTGCATGATATGTGCAAAGAAGCAGATGAAACGGGAAAAACTGCACTGAACGGGGTAACTCACACCAAGAAAGAAAATGTCCACTGTAGGTTGATGTTGAGGTGCTACACGATTGGACAGTAGAGAGTGGGTGGGGACAAAATTTTGTTAAGATAGGAGAGAAGAAGGGGGAGGCGGCAGAGGAGGATGGTTCAGATCAAGGTGAACTAGATCAGTTTTATCTTATCTAGGTGGACGGTTTATACTTTTATTGATTAGCAGTGAATTTATTTTTTGGATGTATATGGATTGAGAATTTAACATGTAAATCTGTTTGATGAGTTATTGATTGCTGAGTCATGTTTTTACCGGGCTGTGGAGGACAGTGTGTGAAAGCAGTGGCTAAGAGGCAGCTGGAGCATGGAGTTCCAGCTCTGCTGCTCATGCAAGGTGACAGCGTGTGGGACCGTTGATCGAGGTGTATGGGTACCAGACTTAGTAACTAACCACCTAGAGGACCATGTGGGACACTGGAGCGGCACTTGTGGCATGGGATCGCAAGACCAGTAGCAGCAGAACTATATTGTATTTTTACTGCACAGCCCACGTGTTCTCTCTCCTATGTGCATCCTGACTTCAAGGATGCTTCTTGCTTGTGTTTCTCTTAGCGCTCAGGTGGAAGCCACAAAACCAGTCCTGTGTGAGGACTGCCCATGAAGGGAGACAGGATAGTGAATTTGCAGATGTAAATTCAATGTGTCCAGGTGGAATAGTGAATTTCAAAAAGACTGAGCATGAAGAGGTATTAAAATATAGGGAAATAAGGGGCTGAAAGGGAGAGGTGACCAAAGGATCAAAGTATGCCTTTGATCTCACAACCCAAGATAAAACAAACAAATAAGTAAATAAATAAATAAATAAATGAGGGGATATCAGAGCACCTGTGAGATAGAAGAAGTCGAGGGGATACAGGGAGTTAAAGGATCAAGTAGGGGTGGCCCAGCAGAATTCGGGAGAGGATAGGACAGTGGGGGGGGGGGTTCATGAGAACTGAGGATTTATGTGAAAGCCTTGTGTAAACACACTAGTTAGCAAGCTGGTTTCAAAACACAATGCTAACCTCCCCCAAAAAAATTCGAATGTAATTATCCTGCATGGGTGGATGTCTTAGTCTGGGTCTGTACTCCTGCATAAAACACCATGACCAAGAAGCAAGTTTATTCAGCTTACACTGGTCACATTGCTGTTCATCACCAAAGGAAGTCAGGACTGGAACTCATATAAGGTAGGAACCTGGAGGCAGGAGCTGATGCAGAGGCCATGAAGGGGTGCTGCATACTGGCTTGCTTCCCCCTGGCATGCTCAGCTTGCTTTCTTATAGAACCCAGGACCACCAGCCCAGGCACAGCAGCACCAGCAATGGGCTGAGCACTACAGCTGGATCTCATAGAGACATTTCCTCAAGGGGGGCTTCTTTATCTGTGATCACTCCAGCTTGCGTCAAGTTGACACACAAAACCAGCCAGTACAGTGAACAATGCCCTTCACAGGAAACATGGGTTATTAAATGAAACTACAGGGTGTATTTTATCTCCCTGTGAGTTATTGGCCAGAGAGGCCCCAGAGGACTTTAAAATGACACAGAGGACATTGCCTATGGCTAACAACCCACCCTAAATACTTGGTAAGAGCCTCGTGCTACAGGCAGCATACATTTTGGCCACAGGACATAAAGAAATCAAACCCAAGCTGACCAGAAAATGTCTTTCCTTCTTGCTAGCTTTTGTAGTCTCAGGAGGTGCTATGCCGGCTATCAGCAGTCTTACCAAGTGCTGGTTGCTGCATGATGCAACACTGTGCTCCCAGACAAGGTGTGCCTACTGTGCTAGTATGTGCCTACTGTGCTAGTGTGTGCCTACTGTGCTAGTGTGTGCCTATTGTGCAACAGTGTCTTGCTATTATGAGACAGCAACTGCTTTCTGGTGGGAGGAAGTCTCACACATGATACTGTAATCTTGGTTGGTCCATCCTATGGCTTGGGAGGTCATAGACTGAGCGCTCAGCTGCTAGTGGACATTGATGTTAACCCCACCACCACCAAGGCTCCACCAAGGATCAGGGAACAACAGAGAAGATCAGACAGAAAGAATGTGAACTCCAGAGGATGGGGAAAAGAGGTGTGAGGTGCCGCGTCTTCGGGTCATGATGTGCCTGTCACAGTCAGGCACCCACCCCACCCCCAGCAGCTATGGTTCCGTGCACACTGTCAAGGAAGCCCACAGGCCACATCCTAGCACAGCTGCGAAGGTGACCTCTAGCCCCATCCTTACTGAGAAGCTATTGGCAGTGAAGTTATTAGAGAGGAGATTTTTTTTTTTTTTTTTTTTTTTTGTGGATGTGGTTTCTGTGCTCTATGCAAATATGGGCAAGACTAACTAGGTTCAATAAGTATAAGTTAAATTTGGGAGGGTGTATTGGTGGGGACATGAGCAGAGATGGCAGGGGAAATATGAGGCAAATACAATCATGTGTCATTGTGTATGTGTGCATAAATTCTCAAAAAAATTAAGAAGTAGATTTTGTTTTTCAATCCATTTTTTTAAAAACTAGACTTTAAGCATTTATTTGAATTTTCAGATCATCTTCCTCTTTATTAAAATGTATATATTTTATTGTGTGACTTGTTTTATTTTATTTATGTGTATGATGCATACAAGTCATCTGTGGCCTCTCTCTCTATGTGTGTGTGTGTGTGTGTGTATCCATGCTTGTGTGCACACCCCTACTCTCTACACTGAGATCACAAGTGGTGATCTTTTCACACGAATGGTAGCTTCTGAACACTAGCCCACATGGCTGAGCAGCAAGTGTTCTCATCCACTAAGCTATCTCTGCAGCCAGCTAGACTTATATTTATAAGTATACTCTTAGAATTACTTATTAATTGTTTAAATTGTTTGCTTTACTAAACATGTCCCTGATTGATGGCCAAGTCACTTCAGATCTGCTGTGGGACATCGCAAAGTTCCTCAGTGTTCCTGAGCCTTTGTCTGTGTCTGGTGCATTTTTCTCTGGTGCTGCTTTGTTGCTTGCAATAGAATCATCTCTTTGCTTAGACAGCTGAGTGTCTAGCACCCTGAATAAATGACATATAGGCATCTTATTATGGAAGTAAAAATAGTACTGTAGAAGCATCTATACCTTTACAACTTAACTTCCTCTTGTCATCTATCAGTCACCAAGAAGGCAGGCGTAAAATCATTCAAAATCTACTTTAGAATTTCTCAGGCAGGGCTCACTTCCACAAAACTGGTAGCTCACTGGGAATGCCCAGACCATGCTAAAGAACTTGGCAAGACCAAGGACAGAAGGCCTGTGAAATGTGTTTGAGCCCACAGATGCTGTCTGGCTTATCTTGTGCTGGGGTAAAGTGGAGCTCAGAGCAGGACAACCAGGATCAGGGCTGGAGCATTGGAAAAGGGCAGGCTTCCTGGTGGGCTGTCTCTGCAGCCTTGCTGTGGGAGGAGACTATTGGTTAAAGAATGGTGGCAGTGTTTAGTGTGCAGAACACTAATCCACAGACAAATTAACTGACAGCCCCTTGTCCATGTGTCCCAAATTTCCATCGACACTTCAAAAGCAAGAGGAGCCCAGCTGGGGAACACTGCTTCCAAAAGACAGTAAGGAAAAGCATAGCACAGTGTCCCATGATGCATCTGAAGCCCTTACCTGATCCCAAAGCTGAAAAACAATTCAGCATAGAATGAAATTCTTATCATCCTATACCAGACAAGACCAGAGCCTTTCAAAGACCACAGCACTTGCCTGTCCTGAGCCAGGAGACTGTCAGTCCAAAGCTTGGGAGTTTGAGGCAGGAGGATCGTGATGTCTGAGTCAGGCAGACCCATCTAGTGTTACAATGTCTCAAAAAGTAAAATAAAGTTAAGCAGAAGTTTAAAAAAAACAAACAAACAGAGCCAAGCTGCATGAAAAAAGATAAATAGAACCATAGATGCCAGGCGAAATAGATTTATGAAAGAGATAATTGAAGAATTTAAATTAATTCCCTTAAGTACTCTCAAGGAGGTAATTGAATTATATAGGAGAGCTGGAGGTCTGCAATGCTTTGCATTATTTTTAATGAATCACAGAGCACTAAATATAAAATTAAGCAGAGTGAAATAAAACAGACAGAGCAGTGAATCCAAAGACCATTGAATCCTGGAAGTGGCAGGCACAGAGGAAGGAGGTGGGAAACAGGAGACGCTGTGGAAGAATTGAGACTCGAGAGAGGCACAGTCCTTGGTACAAAGTGTGTTCTCAGCAGCAGAGGAAGTAAAAGAGAAAAATTCTGAGAAATCCCAAGGCAGAGTGTGGTTGAGCCAGAGTGAGCAATCGGCGGTCCAGAGTGCTGGCTGTTCTTCAGGGAATCTAGGATGATTCCCAGCACCCACCCACGTGGGATCTGGAAACAAGCCTGTCACTCCGGTTCCAGGGGATATAGTGCCCTCTTCTGGCCTCCACGGACATTGCACTCAGTTGGCATGCAGCTATATGAGGGCAAGCCACTCCTACACATAAAAGAGCAAAATGTGGTTGGGAGGGGAAGCATCCTCAGAGAAGCAGGAAGAGAGGGATCAGGTAGGGGAAACCAGGAAAGGGGTTAACATTTGAAATGTAAGTACATAAACTATCCAATTTTTTAAAAATGTGGTTCGCTGATTGTGAGACTTTAAAACATTTGAGGAAATAAATTACAGAGACAGGGTTGTTGAGACACTTAAGCAAAGTGCACAGAGGAGTTTTATGACTCTCAGGAGGAAAGAAACCTTCTATTGAGTGCAAGTTTCATTAGCACGTCACCCCTACTTTCTCACAGGCGATTGCAATGAAAAAAATGAATATTTTCAAGTGTTGGACTTAAAACAACTTTAAAACTAGCTTTACAGCCAATGCAATTATTATTGGATTAAATAAAAATATTTTTCAAAGAGTAGACATATTTACAAAGTCCTTGAAAACCGTGCTGCAGGAGGAAGACTGCCTGGGTAGGAGTCAGTGGAAAAATTAGTTCCACATAACTTGGCAAAACGTAATGTTCTTTCATAAATAAGAAACCAGACAAAAAAGGAATCACTCTTTCCAGAGGACATGCCACACTTGTGCTGGGTGGCAGGCCCAGGAAAAGACTCTAAGGTAGGGATGGTATAAACAGCCTGCTCAGCCCAGGAAACATTTTACCCAAGCCCTGATAAGTTCATGCTGTGATATTCATATTTTGAATTATATCATAATTTATATTACTGATAATAATATATAAAATTATATCTAATATATTTAATATGAAATAATACTATAATAATTTATATATTATAATATAATACTAGAATATAAATTTCATTTACATAGTATTGTATTATTTTATATTATACAATATTTTTATATTTTATTTTATATTTATGTATTTCATACTAAATATACATTTACATATTTATGTGTAATTTATACAACCAATAAATAATAAAATATAACATATATAATAATATAATTTTAAATTATTTTAAATTAAACAAAATATGCTTCATATTATATATTATATTTATAATGCATATAATATACATATATACATTATATAATATATATTATATATAGCTTATCAGTAATATATAAATTATATTTATAGCTTAATTTATAATTAAAATGCATGTAAAAGCACTTATCAGTGAGACAGTGGTATTGCCTGTAAACTGAGGTGAACCAATAATTTAGAGAATGAAACAGACAGAAATGCTGAAAGTGCAGAAAAGGTCATGAGTCTTGGCTGTGTGCATTTCACTTGAGCTAATGAGAAAACTCCACAGTCTCAAGTACTTGTAGATAAAGAGATCGCCTGTGTGTTTCAAAAGCTTTATCATTTCTCAAAAGCAGCCATAGTGTCTGGTAAGGTTGTTCTACCAACCCCACTCACGGGCATCAGGTACCTGACTCCCTAAGTCAGCAAAGAGCATGCAGGGGACATCGGGACATCACAAATGTCATCCTGGAGTAGAGACTCAGAGGGTGAACATAGGAGCTTCAGCTTTGGGTATGGAAATTGAGAATGAAAGTATCAATAAACACTTGACAAGTAAATTAATAATTAAAGATCATTCCAAGAAAGTTAACTTAGAGGCTGTCTTAGTCAGGGTTTCTATTCCTGTAGAAAATATCATAACCAAGAAGCAAGTTGGGGAGGAAAGGGTTTATTCAGCTTACACTTCCACATGCTGTTCGTCACCAAAGGACGTCAGGACTGGAACTCACACAGGGAGGGAACCTGGAGGCAGGAGCTGATGCAGAGACTGTGCAGGGTGCTGATTACTGGCTTGCTTCCCCTGGCTTGCTCAGATTGCTTTCTTATAGGACCCAGGACCGCCAGTCCAGAGGCAGCACCACCCACAATGGGCTGGGCCCTCCTCTCTTGATCACTAATTAAGAAAATGCCTCACAGCTGGATCTCATGGAGGCATTTCCTCCAGGGAGGCTCCTTTCTCTGTTAACTCCAGCTTGTGTCAAGTTGACACCTGAAACCAGCCAGGACAGAGGCTAAAATCTGAGGCTGTGGCTGTGAATGCGTGCCCGTGTGTCTTTAATGGGCGAATTGAATGTTCACCTCTCAGACTCACTGCCATGTCTACAATGACACAGGACCAATCCTTTACTAACACACGCTAAATTCCTCTTCATGTAACTCCTGCACATTAGAAGCAGACTGTTGAGTCAGAGCAGATCCTGTATCAGCAAGCACAGGAAGGGGTAGGGCTTGTCAGCTAGTGGGATGTCTGAGAGAGGATTGTGTAACTAACCCTCCTTCAAGCATCCTTAAAAATCACATTGAGATGCAGATTTGACCTGGAGCCTCACATTTTAAATGCTCTACAGAGCTAGTCTCAATAACATCCTGGCTTACCCGCACACCACATGAGTGAATCACCAGGGAGACATTTGAGGTAGTGTGAGGGCAGCAGCCTACTTCCATTCACGCTGGAGATACTGAGATACTGAGTGTTAAACAGCAAACAGACATACCCCTTCCTCTGCAAGCACAACCTTATGTAACAGAGAGTAAACAAGCAGATACCAGCTCCAGAGAGTTCAGTGGTTGAGGCCTTCTGTTTACAAGGAGCCTTCTGTTTACAAAGTGGTCACAAAGCTCCTGCCTTTATCTCCACTGTTGAAGCAAAAATGTCTGAGTTAGAAAACACTTTTTCCTTTTACATGAGATGCTTGTGACGGCCTATATCAATATGGCTTACCTTTGTTACTTAAGGAGTACTAATCATTGTTGTACCTTGATTCCCAAGGCATTGTAAAAGATGAAGAAGCATCCAAAAGCAATCAAGGACTTCAATTAATTTAATTACTGGTCTGTGATACTCTCTGTAATGTAACAAAGAATATTCAATTGTTCTCAGTGATTATTTTTTTTACTATTTTATAAACAAAAATATTTGGAAAGCCTACCACTATGACTCTTTAAAATTCATTTTTTAGGATTGACAATGATTCTGTAAACAGTGTGTACACCAAATCAATATGGTTGTTACTGTGTGTTTATGGACATACGCAGAAGTAAAAGTCATCTGTGGAAAAGCATGTAGAACCCATAAGGAGAACATTAACACTTTTGCAAATACAGGCAGCATCTGAACACACAAAGCCTTATTATATAATATATTTGTAATTTACTTTTCACATTCAAACACAAAACTAAGGAATAATAAGGACAAAGAGGCGAAAGGGGCATGAGAGATACAGAAAAAGGCAAACCCAAATACTCACCATGTGGATCAGTCTTTGCGAAAGAGAACAGACGTGCAAACTGGCAGAAGAATGATCCCCAAGTATGATTCTAGAGAAGACTAACTCTGCATCCAAACACACACCCGCAGACCCGTTGTTAGAAGTGGACAATGTATAAGGAGACCCCGGAAAACAGAAACTAAAGCATCCTTACCTCAGCAACATTGGCATGACAGAAGAGACCAGAAGGTAGAAAAAGGTACAGGATGGTGGAACTGTTGGCCTGCGAGATGTCATCGCTGCCAATGGAGGTGCACACCATGACTCCACTTCAAACACATGAGCTGACACCCATAGCTTCAGATAAAAATGGCTTAACAGTAATAGTTGACGACTTCAACACCCTCTTTCAATAATACATAAAGCCTACATATCAGCTAACAAAAATCAAGAAGCTCTTTGGTACCTTTAATAATGACCTAGACTATAAGGGGTGATACAGAATTCATTATCCAACAAAGCTCATATATTTTTTTGGCAGACAAGGATCAGTCTCTAAAACCAGTCATATTTCAGGCCACAAAACAAGTCACAGTTGTTTCAAAAATTCTGAAGTCAGAAAAAAAATGATCCCATGAAACACAGTGGGGTAGGATTTGACATCAGCAACATAAGGAAATCTGAAGAACCCTAATATGTGGAAATTTAAAATCCCATTTTAAAAATTTTATCCTTAGAGATTATAATACAATTACATAATTTCCCCTTTCTCCCTCTAAAGCCTTCTGTATACCCCTCCTTGCTCTCTTTCATATTCATGTCTTCTTTTCATTATTTTGTTATATATGTGCATATATGTCTGTGAATGTAACATAGAATGTGACATTGTCATAAGTAAGTCACAAACAAATTTTAGAGCAGTTTTTTAATTGTCATTGGCCAGAAGTACAAAATGCTAATATTAGTGGCCCCTACTGTTGTGTAATGTGTAAAAAACTCTCCTTTTGTAGCTACTTTGAAATCTGGTGACATCAGACATTATCTAAAATATCATGCAATTTAAGCATACATGTAACCCGATGAATCATGGTGAATCTGTCTCATGCTCACGAGTGTGTAGCAAGGTAGCCACTTATAAACAAGTCTCATCAGAAGACATATTTCTGTGTCTCTGAACTTGGCTGTTTACTGGCAAGTGAGCTTAGAAGGCCAGATGGCCATGGCCAAACAAGATCATTAGACAGTTCCTGTTAAAATTTTGGACAACAATTAACAGAAGCCAGCAGGACTTTTCCACTGCTGACCCCCTAAAGGGTGGATAAGCAACAGCATATGTGTTTATTTATATCAGCAGCCCTTTTAATTAACATGTCTGAGGTGTGCACACCCGCTGAATTATTCAGCAGATTACAGGCAGGTCTTTAAAGACCGGGTTATGAAAGTTAGCAGAAGTTAGAGGAAGACTAGATGTCCAGTGAGGGCACTGAGAGACCCGGTCTACGGAATCCCTGTCACTCCTTTCTCTCCCTCCGTGAGCTGTTGGCTCCTGCTCAGCTTGGGCCGGTTTATAACTGAACACCCTCAGCACCATTGCCGAAATCAGCCGGAAGTAGTTAGACAAAGGCTAGTGTGCGCTGGCAGTGCCACACTGAGGACCCAGCAGCAGCTGCTCACTGACCCAAAAGGTGGACATCATCAAAGGCTATACTCTCAGAAAGAACTAACTCCCCCTGTCCCTAAAGTTATCATCAATGACCCCTGCTCAGAGGTGGGACTTTGTGCCTGTCTACCCCCACTTCATGCTAGGAGTTTTTCTGGCTTGAGCTTACCGTGTTTTATGTGTGCTGTAATAGTCCCTATGAGTCCCCAGGCACAAGTGCCCACCTGTGTGTAGAAACTGCTGAGTAATCTTTCTTTGTTGTCAGTCACCACCTCTGGTTCTTACCATCTTTTTGCTCTCTCCTCAGCAAAGATCCCTGAGCTCTGGCATGAGGAGTATGACATGAACATCTCATTTAGATCTGAGCACTCCCCATTCTCACATTACCTACACTTTGACCAGATGTGGGTCTCTGTTAATTACTGTCTGCTGCAAAACGAAGCCTCTCTGATGAGGGTCTAATGATAAGTCATTAGGAGCTGGTCAACGAAAATGCTCATTTAGCACAGTAGGAAAGTAGGTGCTTTCCGAGGGCCCACGTCCTGTCTATCCTCAGGTTCTTGGTCCCGGTGATGGTGCAGGAGTAGCTTCCACCTCTCCATCTTCAATGACTTATCTCTGAATATCTCTCTTTGAGCATAAAGTTAAATTCACATGCATGAATGAATCTCATACACAATAATTCAGAGGGTATCAAGAATAGTAAAAGTTAAATTATTCTTATTTTAGTTACATTCATTGTGTGTGTGTGTGTGTGTGTGCATGTGTGTGTAGAGTGTGCCCGTGTGAGCACCTGTGGAGCACATGTGAAGGTCGGAGGACAGATTTCGGGAGTCAGGACTCTTCTTCTAACATGTGGGCCTTAGTGGTTGAACCCTGGTAGTGAGGTAACTACTTCTACCCACTAAGCCAGCAGTCTTCAACTTCCTAACATGGTGGCCTGTTAATACCGTCCCTCATGTTGTGGTGACCCCCAATCATAAAAGTATTTTATTTATGCTTCATGACTGTAATTTTGCTACTGTTATGAATCATAATGTAAACATCTACATTATGCTCAATCCTTACACACCAAGAAAACTTTGACTAATTCCGGGTTACATCCTGTTTTTCATGTACTTTTTGTTGCTCATTGTAACTAGTAAGACCTTAATGCAGAGTATCAAACCTTAAAAAAAAAAAAAAAAAAAAAAAAAAAAGCCAAGCACTGACAAAAATGTATTTGTATACATTTATGCAAAAATGCTTAAAATTTGTTCTTTTATCCTTGTTTTTTAAAATAAAGTTAAAAAATGTAAACATTTGTTTTCTGATCGTCTTAGGTGACCCATGTGACCAAGTTGCACAAGTCCCAAAGGGGTCACAACCCACAGATTGAGAACCACTGCTTGGAACCTTCTCATCATCAGGCTTATTTTATAAATGGGAGATTCTGCCCTGGGCCCCCATTTTGTTAGGGATGCTGTCCAGCTTCCATGATGCCTCCTAGTCCTTCATTGCGAATACCTCTGCAGGAGCCTGCAACCTCCCCCATCTTCCACATTCAGTACACACACTTTCTTGAAATAGTAGTCATTTCTATATTTCTATATCCTTAACAAAGCATGGTGCTGATTTTTAAAATGATCCAGCAGTACTCTTAAAATATCAAGTTAGTCCGCAAGCACATTTTGGTTGGACTATAGGATAAGCAGTCTTTCTGGCTCCCAGGGAGTGAATACTTGCAGGCTGAACCTCCACTGTGCTCTTCAGACTGGGTAGAGCATTGTATGGCTGCCTTCACATGGTAAAATATGAACAAGCGCCCATTATTTACATTGCTTTCCCCCTTCCCTCCTCCTTCGATGCTTTTCACAACTCCTGCTCCCCTCAGATGCACGAGCTTTCCCCTGCCTCCAGTCCTCCGGTTGCATTTGAAAGCCCCCCGTGCTTCTACATTTTGCAGACAGACTAGCAATGTCTCGCTTGCATGAAGAAGCAGGAGTCCTAGCTGAACAACAAGCTACCAAACAGGAGAGAAACAGACAAACAGACCTTAAGCTCCAAGCGTAGGTGGGGTCTCAGTAATATTCCGGCAGTGAGTTTGCAGGCTCCGTGTTCTACCTTTCCATGTAGCCATTTTAGCAAAGGTCTAAAGCCAGTCTTGATGGAGCAAAGTTTGCCACCAAGATACTATGACCTGCTCACCTATCCCACTTATCCTAATCTGTCCGCATTGGGTTGTGCGGAACTTGCTCATGATCTATGAAGTAAGTATAGCAAAATACCATTTTACCTTAAAAAATTGATCCATATGCTAGTGATGACATATTAAGATAATCCTACGAAGAACATATACTAAAGGGATATCTGATACATTTTACATACATTTTAATTTTTAATAAATAAAACCAATCAACTTTAACTGAATAAATATTTAAATACATAGTTAAGACACAATGTATTCTCATGAAAGACAAATATGATCTTCATAAATTTTGGTTTTTGAGTGAAATCAAAGCTTTGCCAAATAGCTCTAAACTTGTTTTCTTGAAATTATTCAATTATGCATATTAAAAATACCTACCTTAAAACAGGTACATTATTTTCAGAATTTGACAATCTATTTCTTCCTTTCAGTGTTTACACCTGGTATTCCAACACACACATACCAAACGTGAAGCAAAACAGAAATTTAGAAAATACTTTCCTGAAAGTCTCTTGCAGTTATAATAGCCAGAAGCTGGAAAGAACCCAGATGTCCTTCAGTAGATGAATGGATACAAAAATTGTGGTACATTTACACAATGGAGTACTACTCAGCTATCAGAAACAATGGCTTAACGAAATTCTTAAGAAAATGGATGCATCTAGAGAATATCATCCTGAGATAATCCAGCCACAAAAGAACAGACATAATATGCAGTCACTGATAGTGGGATACTAACCCCAAAAGCTCTGAACACCCCAGAAACAACTCACAGACTGTGTGAAGTTGTTTGCTCTTTCAAATAGAGCAAACTGTAGTGCAGTGCCTCTGGCGACACGGTGCTTAGCCGACTTCCGGCATGCAGCAGGCAACCCCATGAATTAGTTCCTATTGGCGTGTTTCGTCTGAATGCTACCAGGTGCCTCACTTCCTTTCACTGGAAGCTGTGTTTGAAACGACTATATCATCCAGGCCTGAGAACGGGGCTTTGCATGGTTTTGATGAGATTATTTGGGGTTGAGGTGGTTGAGAAAAGATTTTCTTTAAACTAACCATCTGTAGTTCAAATGCAGACTCACATATAAAAGGCATAAAGGAGGGTTTTGGATGTCAGCGTATTTACATTTGGAAATGTGAAAAGAAAACAAAAACCTTCAAGAAATCATCTCTTTTTTGTTTTGTTTTTTTTTTCTTATACATATCACATTATTATTGTATTGCATCCCACAAATACATAAATGTTGCATATCATTAAAACGAATGCTTGCCTGGAGCAGAAAGCATCAGATGCCATCGACCGTGACAAATGCTTGCTAAGCAGCTCTCTTTATTTTAATTGGATATTTTATTTGTTCATATTTCAAATGTTATCCCCTTACCTAGAGGTTTCCCCTCTGGAAACCCCCATCTCATCCTCCCTCCTCCTGCTTTTATGAGGGTGCTCCCCCACCCACGCACTCCTGCCTCCCTAAACTGGGGCATCAGGCCTTCCCAGGACCAAGGAATTGTCTTAAATGACTCAAGGCCCAGCATCGTCATTAGGGCACTTACCACTGATGGGGAGGACCGGTCCAGGTCCTGTCTGTTCAAAACGTCAAGGGTTCTTAAGCTTAATCCCATCACGCCAATGAAAGCGCTTTATGCAAACTTTGCCCCCTGGATCGAGGCATTACACATCCAGTGCATGGTCAGTGCTCCCCACCCAGACAGACTTTGGGGCTTGATTCACGCATTTCATTTTATTCCCTCGGAAATGAATATGCTCAAACGAAAGAGGAGACTAGGAAAAAGCAAGTAGCTGCTGCCAGTCACTTCTGCCATCAGAGCTGACTGCTCTGAGCTTTAAATTGAAGCCACGCCCTTTTCAGGTTTATCCAGGGCAGTCACAGGCTCAGCAGCACTTGCGAACCCTAGTCTCCGTGATAGAATGAATCGCACATTATGGTCAGCCCTTCACTGCTTTTCATTTCGAAGCTGGTGATTGCCAGCCGGACCATTAATCACAGAAGCATTCGAGCTAATGAGAGGCAGCAATTTTGCTAATGATTGCTCTTTGAATCTTAGTGTTTCTTATGCTCAGGACTCTTGCGAAAATGAGGGGGAGGGGCAACACTTCACTGGAATTTTGACGCACAAAATAGCCTTCTATTACTGTATGTGTAATAAAAAATATGAGTGGAAGTAATTGTCTTGTTAAAAAAGGCAAAGCGATTTGGGCTGAAGGCACAGTCACCAATGTGCTCTAAGGACTGAAACCACTGGCTTTGACTTTATTGATCTATCTTCTTTACATCTCATTGTTATCTTACGATGCATGAGATCAGATGCTACCTGATGCTGCTGATAATGCAGGCCCACGAGCATTTAGTTTACAGTGCAATCTACTCAAAACAAATCAGACGTGCACCCCGACTTAGACATGCACAGTAATTGTTAAATATTAGCAAAGACTGGGTATCTCAGTTGATGGATTATTGGCTGGGAAGAGACACCAGGGCCAAGGCAAATTATAGAAGAAAACACTTATTGTGGAGCCATAGTTAAGAGGGTTAGAGCCCAGGGCCTTTGTGATGCAAAGCACGGCAGTGTGCAGACAGGCACGGGCGTGGGGTTGCTGAGATTTTACCTCTTCATTCATAAGCACAGGGTAGAGACTTCTGAAACCTCAAAGTCCATCCCTAGTGACAGCATTTTCTTCAACAAGGCCCCACCACATAATTCTTCCCAAGCAGTTGCACCATCTGTGGGGAGTAAGTAGTCAGACATAGAGCCTATAGGGGCCATCCTCTTTTAAATCACAATACCAACTATGGTTTTTAGATCTATAAAAAAAAATCAGATAATTTTGTATACTAAGGCCTTATCATCAAGTTATAAATTTACATGAAATATTTAAATCAGCTATTCAGAATTTAAGGCTTGCTTACTGCTGCAAGTTTTAGAAATATTACTACAGAAAAGTTGTTAAAGAACGTGTCTGTTATGGCTTAAATTATGTCTTTGAAAAAGAAAAAATATGCTGAATTCTTAATGCCTATATCCTCAAACCACCACATTCTTTGGAAAGAGGCTGACGAATAAGAGTTACACTCCTATGAATTCAGAATGGAATTGATCCCTTAAGCCCATGTGCCGGGGAACTCAGAAGAAAGCTCTGAGAAGACGGGAAGGCATCCATGTGCCACCAGAGATGGAGTGATAGACCCTCAAGCCAAGCAGTACCCAAGATAACCAGCAGCCACCGGAGTAGGAAGAAGCCACAGAACTTAGCCACAGGAGGTCCCACTGGGAGCATCATCCTTAAACACTGCCTTCAGAGCCTGGTAGACAGGACTAAAGAATAGCAAATCCTCATGGCTCAAAGCTCACTCACTGGTCATTGTCACAGTATTATAGCATCCCAGAGTATAACCACAACTCATTTTACAATAATGAGTGGGCATTTACCTGATAGAAATTAGAATGTATAGAAAATAATCTCTCACTCACTGTCTGTCTCTGTCTCTCTGTCTCTGTCTCT